>NC_143586.1:170190609-170790609 GCF_048544385.1 Mastigoproctus giganteus | reverse complement strand
AATGGACATCGTTGAGATTAGAATTGAGACCACATATATTTGTGAAATGAATTAGACAGTGTTTGGGAGGTTTAGATCTTTTCGCAAATAAGCTTGCTCAATTAGTTTGACAATTCATGGTGTATTCAATAGTAAGAAAAAATGTGTTTTGAAACTTTTTGAATAATGAAATTTTTGGATATGGCGTACACTTGGTAAGAATATACCCAGATCCTTGACATAGCTCGGGAGTCTAAACATGAGTTCCACCACCTCAAGTCTCCAATAAGCAAAGTGGTGGTATTGCACCAGTTGATGAGAGTCATCTACCACCTAGTACTGCCTGGTAACACAGAAGGGCGGCATTCCTCCATGTGGTGTGGGCCTCACCTCGACTCCTGCTTACATTGGTTCACACCTGGGTGGTCAACCACCATGTACTTGTGCATGGAGGTTATACCCAGGATTACTAACCGTCCCACCATCGTGAAGGTGCAAACAGAGGATTTGGCTATCACAGATTGCCTGGACTTTGCCGAAATTGGGTCCACTTGACTTGAGTGTCACCCAAATATCAGTTCCATCAGCGTTTTAGACTCCCAGGTAGCAAGTACAGCTTGTCTGGCATATCTGAGATAATGTCTGTGACAACCTCAAGGACCATATGTGATCCAGCTAAATGTGACCGAGTACAGTGCTTTGAGGACTGCACTGGGAGCTTTCAGAACTTCTCCAATCCAAAGTCAAGGTATACTTTACGCATCTTTATAGAACTTTAATCTGTTCACAGCTAGATTATGGATGTTCAGTGTATGACTCCGCTAGGGGCACTGCTTTAAAATGGCTAAATATGATCCAGCACAGTGCTTTGAGGACTGCACTGGGAGCTTTCAGAACTTCTTCAATTCAAAGTCTTTATATTGAAGTGCATGATCCTCCATTACTCCTTCGTAGAAAAACACTACTACTGCACTATGCTGCTAAGATTCAGAGTCTTCCATCACACACCCCATTTGGGAGTATCTTTATTACACTCGGTGGGATTCCTTCTATGAGAGTAAGCCAAATGAAAATTGACCTGCCTCACTCAGGATGAAAGGGCTTGCTCAGACTTGGAATGTCTATTTAAGTGATATTTTTCAGGACAACTATACCTGTTCCACCTTGGACCTATGTTTCTGCCTCTCACGATATACACTTTCTCCACTGGGGGAAGAATACTATACCTCCCTGCAATATCAGACAGTTTCACTCAGTTCATGTTACTATGAACTCCCATGCCTATGAAATATATACCGATGGTTCCAGAACTGACAGTGTGGTGCTGTGGCAGTTTTTCCTTCATGTACAATTTCAGCCACACTACCACTAGTATGCAGCATCTTCACAACTGAATTATATGCCATTAATTTAATGCTTAGTAAGGTTATTGAGTTTTCCATATCACCTGCCATAATTTGCACAGACTCCCTCAGTGTGTCTCTGCCATCAGTAAGAATTTCTCATCTCATCCTCTCTTGAAAAACATTTGTTTCCTTGTCATAAGGAAACATTTGATTTCCTTATGCTGGCTATAAGTCTATCATTCACAAAGCATGCTATGATAAAAGCATAGCATGGAAAAGTTGGTGCTACTTTTCCAAATATCTGGAAAAGTAGCACCAACAATAAACTGTACCAGATAAAACAAGATCCAAAGCTGTGGCTCTCTGGCTTTCCACGAAACAGACGAGAAAAGTGGTATTATCAAGACTGAGAATTGGTCATACTCATCTCTTCCTGTTATTGGGAGAAAACCCACCTCAGTGCTCATCCTGTCACAGTCAACTTACAGTCAGTTATTATCTGGTTGACTGTCCTTTACTTCAAACATTTTTCAGTCACTTTCCATGTTAAACATCTCACATGATTTATCTCACTACTTAGGAAATGAAGCAATATAGAACAACTTTTAATCTGTGTAAACATATTGGCCTATATAGTAGCATATAATTTAACAGTTATAACGATATGGTCGTGCAAATTCTGAACAGACACAATTTGGCCTCAGTACCCCTTGTGTCGTTAATCCCAATTAACAACTACAACCATTTGTTTGTCTGTCTACTCACCCACCTGCATAAACAGAGGGACTCCCAGTGCCATCCCAAATTTCATTAAAATCAGACAAATAGAAATCTAGCAATTATTATTTCTTTTTCCATGCAATTTGTGTGGGAAAAAAGAAATTAATAGATTAAATATAGTTTTAATGCAGTTTTTTTTTTAGCTTTAGACAGTTTGTGCATGCTTTGCGTGTATTGTTTTGTAAGTCATAAACCTGATGTCACTTTTGAATAGATACAATATATACAGAGAGAGAAGAGAGACAATAGTATATGGGAAAGGGAAATAAATATTATACATCTGCAATTAACATGTTCCCCCTGGGGCATTTATTTAACATGAAGCCTAAGAGACAGACTCACTACTTTATTTCCCAAATGATGACTGTTTTTTTTCATAATTCGGTTCATTTAAGTGACAAATAACACAGTATGTGCAAGAAAAATGTGTTGTCATTTGTTTTTTTGTGAAAATTTGAAGCGAAATCACGAAAATTTGTTTTTTGTGAAACTATGAAAATTTGATAGAATGGGGATAAGCGTCAGTGATTCGCCAACATGCATTCTCGAATTACTTCCTGGTACCCACCACGAGCATTGTTTTCCAATTTGTTCATACTCTGTGAGACTGACAGTAGTTATTGCCTCCATATTGATTTCATTTCAAATACGTGCACGTGTGGAGAACATTTCATTTATCACTATAATCTGGAGATTGAGGTAAACTCTTTAGATATTTCGAATTTTTGTTTAATGTATTTATAGATACCTATTTCTAAAAGTTTTGAAATGAACCCGAGAATACGAGAGATCCTTGGCAAGGGATGCGAAGAAAAACAGCAAAGAGTTCTTTACTTATGTAAACTCTAGAAGGAAGGGGATGAATCAGATTGGTCCACTTGAGATCGATGGGTCAACTGTTGATGACCCTGCTCGGGTAGCTAACAAACTAAATGAATATTTTGCATCGACATTCACACATGAGGAGTTATTCAGCGAGGGGAATGCCAGAGGTGTATTCAACTCTAGCAGTAAGCTAGAGAATCTTGTAATAACTGAGAGCAAAGTGGAGGAGAAATTGTTGAAGATAAACACAAGAAAGGCACCTGGGGTGGATGGGATCTATCCAGTTATATTAAAGGAGGCAGCAAAGGAGGTAAGCAAACCC
Organism: Mastigoproctus giganteus; assembly: GCF_048544385.1. NCBI lineage: Eukaryota > Metazoa > Arthropoda > Arachnida > Uropygi > Thelyphonidae > Mastigoproctus > Mastigoproctus giganteus. Next base: position 170,787,357 of record NC_143586.1, on the reverse strand, counting down.
TTAGCCATAATTATGAGAGCTTCCTTGGACTCAGGGGAGGTACCCATTGACTGGAGATGTGCAAATGTGACCCCAATTCACAAAGGGGGATCAAAGGCTGACACAAGTAATTATAGACCTGTGAGTTTAACTTCTGTTCCCGGAAAATTAATGGAGGCACTGGTGAAAGAAGCACTGCAGGATCATCTAGACAAGACTTCAGTTATAGCTAGGACACAGCATGGTTTTGTTAAGGGGAAGTCTTGCCTGACCAATTTGATCGGATACTATGATGCAGTCACAAAAGAACTGGATGCAGGGAATAACTTTGATATTATATACTTGGATCTTAGAAAGGCTTTTGATACTGTTGCACATGGAAGACTGCTGCACAAATTGGAGCAGTGTGGCATTGGAGGCAAGTTGCTGCTATGGATAAAGGGGTGGTTGAGGGGGAGAAGACAGAGAGTGGTAATCAATGGACACTGCTCATCGTGGACTAATGTTATTAGTGGAGTCCCTCAGGGTTCAGTATTGGGGCCTTTATTGTTTTCTGTATTTATAAATGATATTGATGATGGTATATCAGGCTTAATGTCCAAGTTTGCAGACGATACGAAGGTTGGCAGGGTTGTCAAGGACACTACTGACACTATGCTGCTGCAACAGGATTTGGAAAGGTTGAGCAGATGGGCTTCGAGGTGGCAAATGAAGTTTAACATTGACAAATGTAAAGTACTACATATGGGAAACAGCAACCCCAGAGCAACGTATCAACTCTGTGGTACTACACTGACAGTGGTAGAGAATGAAAGGGACCTGGGGGTGGTGGTGCAGGCAGATATGAAGTTCTCTGAGCAGTGCAGACGAGCTGCAAGAGTAGCTCATGGTGTATTGTCAATGATATATAGGAATTTTTCTAGCAGGGATAAGGAGGTGATTATTCCCTTGTACAGTAATACCCCGAAGTTATGCGATAGGTGGGTCCGACGAAAATCGCGTAAGTCGAATTCGCGTAAGTCGGGGTACAACTTTGCATATAAATACATATAAATTTTGCTTAATTGGGACCAAGGACTAACAAAAACACTAGTTTAGAAGAAAAATATTAATAAAATTGCAGTTCTTTATACATATTAATACAAAATATGTATTAAAAAAACAAATCACTTACGTTAAAAAGTTATTTCGATGTCGATGGCTTCATAAAATCTAACAAATTCGTCTGACGACACAGCGCGTTCTTTTTTTCACGCAGAATTTCTTCGTAGCAAGCTAATAATTTTTTTATTCCTTGCTTTGTAGCTATAACGCGTTCTTCGTTGGAGTCTATGTTTTCTAAAATTTTTAAGCCCTTTACAATTGAGCCCTTTTCAATTTTCAACCTGTCAAGTTTGCAATTGTCATGTGCTTTTTGCCTTTGCTTCATTTAGGCCTGTAGCACGTGCAATATCACATGGTCTTTCATTTCGCTCAAAGCGTTTCACAATTTCATATTTTTTCTCTATCGACAGAGGCGGACTGGCCATAAGCCTTACCGGGGCCAGTGTAACCCAGGTGGGCCAGTGTGATTTTGGCCATAAACCGTAGTATGAGGCCACTATAAATTTTCCCGGGTAAGAATTTTTGACCCAGTCCGCCTCTGTTCATCGATAATTGCTTTTCTTTTTCTTTCTGAATCTGCAGTGTCTTCACCAGGACGCTTCCTTTTCACACCTTTTAATTAAGTATTTTACTCATTTTTAGGGAATAAAGCGCAATTACAAAACGAGGAGGCACGCTTGATACGCATAAACAAAGCTGCGCGCATGTAGCAACTGAATAGACAACACCATAAAGGCAGAGATACACTATTAACACCTCACATTTCTAGGGGTTACTACCATAAAACAATAAAAATCCAGTTGCGTTTCTGCTAGTGAAATCTGTTATAAACTGGTAGTAAACTCGATCTAATTGCATTTCCGATTATACCGATAGCTGGAATTGTGTTGGTTTTTACGTTATTATGGTGAAATGTGTTTCCCCTTCACTGATATAAAAAACATTAAAGCAGCAAAGTTGAATTTTGTTCATCTTTCGCTCTCATTCTCCGCCGTCGCACCGTATATCGATAACATATGAAAAACGACCTTGAAGATAGTGGGCGGCAGCGTTGCCAAACGAAAAATCAAGAACCGCGTAACTCCGAGTTCGCGTAAGTCGGGGTAGCGTAAGTCGGGGTATTACTGTATAAGGCAATGGTCAGGCCACACCTAGAGTACTGTATACAGGCCTGGAGGCCTCATTTCAGGAAGGATGTAGAGCTGCTGGAACGAGTACAGAGAAGGGCAACTAGATTGGTGAATGGGACAAAGGGGTTCTCTTACGAAGAAAGGCTTAAGTTTTGCAAATTACAGTGTCTGGAAACTAGGCACCAGCGGGGTGATCTGATAGAGGTGTATAAAGCCTTGAATGGTTTGAGCATGCTCAATGCTGATGGGATTCTTCCTCTAGCTCAGAAAAATCACCTGAGAGGGCATAAATTCAAATTGAGGAAAGACAGATGTAGGATAGATGTGCGGAAATTTGCCTTTAGCCAGCGGGTGGTTGGTGGGTGGAACAGACTTCCATCCCTTGTCGTGGAAGTTGATAGCCTAAATAAGTTTAAGGCTCAGCTGGACAGGTATTTCGAACGAACAGAGGGGTGAAGTGGAAGTGGTTATTTTTATTTATTTATGTTACTTTTTTTTTTTTTTTTTTTTTTTGGCTGATGCTGCATAAGCTTGCTTTCTTGCATCAAATGCCTCTACTAATGCTAATGCTAACCCCCACCTCTTTTTACGGAAAATGGGCTAAAGACGAATGTTTGATGAATATAAGTGATAGTGATGATTAGGTGGCCAAAAACGTGATGAAAATCGTCAAGGGGCATAGAGAACGTAGTTGGACTTGCAGACAAAAGAGAAGCCACAATATTTCTTCAGTGATGAATCTGACGATGGGTCAGAATTAGATGATTTAGACATGCATTCCAATTACAGTAATGGTGATGATACGATCCAAACCTCAGAAGAATCTGATAAAAGTGATGAATATCATGAAATCAGTGATGAAAATAATGACCCAAATTCTCAAGTAATCTACAGTGCATCTAAGTCTGAAAATGTTATTTGGCAAGAGGTAGAAAAAACTAAAATTTCAACTAATGAATATAATAAAGATTCTGAAATCCTTGATGTTGATTTGAACCAACCTTACCACATATACAAACTGTTTCTAACCAATGATATTCTTCAGATGATGGTGACTGAAACCAACAGATATGCACAGTACTGTTTGTCATCAGCAGCTAGTAATATATGAACACCCAAAAAGAAGAAAGCTGATTGGAGACCAACCGCTGAACCAGAAATGAAAAAATTTCTTGGAATATTATTGATAATGGGAATTGTTCATGTCCCAGATGTAAGATTACACTGGTTAAAAAAAAAAAGATTTATACTCGAATAATTTCATTAGGAAATCTATGAGTAGAGATCTTTTCCTAGATCTGCTAAAATATTGGCATTTCTCTGACAATGAAACTGCCAATGGACAAGACCATCTCAACAAAATCAGAATTTTATTAGATAAAGCCAGTAGGAATTTTCAAACCGTGTTAAAGCCAAGAAAAAACTTGGTCATTGATGAAAGTTTGATCCCTTGGCGTGTAAGCTACTCTTTCACTAGTATATCCCTAACAAATCTCATAAATATGGGATAAAATTTTATAAATTGTTTGCTCGAGGGATATACCCACGAAATCTCTAATTATACCGGAAAGGGTGATTCAGTGGAAGGTAAAGGACATTCCCATGCCGTCTCAATGAAACTGATGGCTAATCTGCTCAATGAAGGATGTGTTCTTTATTCAGATAATTTTAACACCAGTTTCCCTCTAGTGCAAGAGTTATTAGAAAAGAAAGCCAAAGCCTTTCTGTGTTGGACTCTAAGAAGCAATCGAAAAGGAATATCAAGGAATATTACAGGGAAAAAAAAATGAAATAGGGAGACATAATCACTCTTGAGGAAGGAAAACAAAGGAGTGAAAATCATGAAATGGATCGATAAAAGACTAGTAATGAAGCTAACAACATGCAAAACTTATCAGTGTAAAATTATTGAGAAAGGAAAGAACAATAGAAAGGGAGAAAAAAATCAAGAAACCCGCTGTTATTATCAGGCTACAATCAAGCAAAGAAGGGAGTGGATATATCTGACCAAATGGCTTCATATTATAGTAGCTTTCATAAAACCATAAAATGGTATAAAAAAGCTGCAATGGAGATCATCTTTGGTACCATGCTAGTCATTGCATGGGTGGTATAGAGTAAATTTGAGACTAATAATCGTCTATCCATCCTTCAATTCCGAGGAAGTATAATATACAGTTTATTGAATATCAAGACTACTACTACAAAAGTAACAAAGGCACCTGGCTGAATTCATACTTTTTTTTGTAAAATGAAAGGTCAAAGCAAGGAATGTTAGGAAATGCTGCAGGGAGTGTTACAAGAAAATTTCTGAAAAAGAAGGAAAGAAAGAAGCAGACCAGAAGACAAAAAAAAAAGTTAAAACATTTTGTGTCAAGATTGTGAAAATCAACCCGCTCTGTGTCTAGAATGCTTCAACTAAAAATAATTATATTTGAAATAAAAACTGTCAACTGTGGGTTCCTTTTTCTATTCCAACTACTATGATTTTATATACCTCAATAAATAAAAAATATTGATCCTGTCCTCCATATATATTTATCTTGGTAGATAAATATATATGGAGGACTGGTGAATCCGATAAAATGCTTAAACACCGGGCGCTTACAAGACTTGTAGTACAACGAGACACCCGTGGGTCGCAATGTCTGATGATAATTAGCTGCAGTGACCCACCAGTGGATTGCTTTGCCCAGTGGACATTAGAACAGCAATCCACCGGTGGGTCGCCCCATCTTTAACGAGTTAAACTGAATGGATAAGTTTAAAGACTGTGAAGCTATGGAGTTTTATTAAGTGTTCTATAAAGTTATAATCTTAGCAGTGAATTAATAAGAAGATAACTGTATTTACTTTTCTCTTAAGTTAATCAAAAAAAAAAAAAAAAAACTATCAGTTTTAGAGAAAAAATAGAATGCTCCTGAAATGTAATGCACTGTATACATTACCTAACTTGTAACAGAAATATACCATTGGATGTTTAGACATTACTTAATAAGAAAAAGTTCAGTTAATATCAGATTTTCAGTATTTGGTTCTTTGGTCCCTGGAAAGCTTTTGAGATCAGTTAACTTCCCCATGCCACAAATCTATTCACATAAATGAAAGCATATTTCACCTATTACTCTAGAATGAAAAGTTGAATTGAGGCTAAATTTTTCAACAGTTTACGCAGGGGCCAACAGATTGTTGGTCCTTGGAAAAATTTCAGGTCCAGTTATGATTTTACAGCCCTTATTCCCTCTCACCTCCTACAAAAATTGGAATAAATGAAAGTATATTTTTGCATTAATTGACAAGAAAAATGTGGATTGCTGACAAATTTTCTACCTATATTTTGTTGGCCCCTTGGGATGGTTTTAAGCTAATTTCTGATTTCACAGCATTCCCTCTCCACTCCTCCCTCCAATCCAGAAATATTACTATAAATTTGGAACAATACAAGAGTGAGAAGAAAAGTAGGATGCAAGCAGATCAGCTTTATCTTTAATGAGAAGGCAATAGAACCATCAAGTGTTAAGGGCGGGGAGTACTACAGACAGGCAAAGCTTGCCTCCACTACTAGCTTTGGCAAGAGATCAGAATACTTGAGTACTGATTGGACAATATGCTAGTTTTCTACTCTTAGCCCATTTAAAATCTAGTTTGGACTAATTAGTAACTGCTTTATGATTGTTGTGAGCTTGGGTGTAGGCAGAAAATGAACCAGATTTGGATGCAAGCCAATTTCAATATGCAACATTATCTTGAACCAGAAGTAGACCCAGCTCTATCAGCGCCCTGTTTGGGAATTTTTGGCGTAACCTCTCCGACATTAAATTTACAGCAAATCAGTGAATTTTGGGGCATTTTGCACCCTGTTTGAGGGAATCGCATGATCGTGCCTTAAGTCAGCCCTGTCTTGAACACCCTTAGTATATTTATTGGGAAAACTAAGGTTTAGATAGAGGAGGATATTTTAAGATGGAGTGTAGAATAAAGGATTTCATCCCTACAAGAATAATTTCACCGGTGCAATCTGAGCAAATATTGACATCAGAAGGTTCAAAACAGTAATCAAACCAAGGAAAAGAAGAATAGAAATCTCACAAGTTGTTTCATTTTGCACTCTTCTAATGCAGAATAAGATGAGGCCGATAATGTCCATGAAAGAAGGGCTCCACTGATGATGAAGAGACCATCAACACTAAGTTGTGAGCCGAAGTGTCACACGGATCATTCATGTCAAATGTATACTTGGAAAGGGTGTTTATGAGAAAAAATATCAAGGGTGCTGACTGGGTGTTTGAATTGTAGGAGATCCTGGTAGGTATTCTGGTAAATTAATAGTTTGTGCAAAGTCATTAGTAATTGCAATAGCCACAACATCTTGACCAGCTGGGTCTGTGTGACTAGAATGGAAGCCAGCTGGATTTGTGAACATTAAAATTGCCAAGGAAAATTACCTCACTGTTAGGACAGTTGGGCTGGAGAAAGTCAAGTTTCAAAGAAAAATTAAAGATTTCCAAGTGATTAGTAGAGTTTGGAGAGTTGATGGCGGCAACAGATGAATTTGACAGAATGGGGCATACTGAGATCAAAAAGAGGAGATCCGAATTACTAAATCTTTGACAGGGATTATCAGAGCAGACATATGCACAAGTACCACTTCGAAGTGAAAGGAATTGTACATCGAATAATTAGGATAACTGAAATGAGCAGTGATTGAATCAAACCACAATTGGGATTCTATCAGAAAAAGTATAGTAGTGCTTGGTAACTCTAAGTTACCAAGCAGCACTCTTGGTAACCCTAGAGAACAGAACTAAAACCTTGTTCATTTTAAATATTTATAAAATAAACAAGGAAATGTTTGGGAGGTTTAGATCTTTTTGCAATTAAGTTTGCTCTATTAGATTGACTATTCATGATGTATTCAGTAGTAAGAAAGGTGGGGAGTAACAATTTCGTTACTTCATACGTATGAAGTAATGAAATTGGTATGGCATACACACAGCAAGAATATACCCAGATTCTTGACATAATGTGTCAAGAATCTCGGTATATACTTAACCATGTCCACCTCCATACACACTGTGCAGCTTTCTCTCTAGCTGGCAGAGTAAAGGCAGTGAGATTATGCACTTGTTGATTTGGATGCCTCCTGGAATTACCAATGGATTCAGTTCAGTGAACTACTGGCTGGCCAGGGAGCCATACTTTAGAGCTGTACCTTCAAAATATATGAAAAATTGGATCTCTCCATCATAATCTCAAAAAAAAATCAATCATACTGCATTATGGAAAAGATGAGAGGTTGCCAGATATTTGCTCTGGAGAAGAAATATGGGTTTCATCACTTAGAGCATCTGATAAGCAAAGTGGTGCTTTTCTATTGGTTGACGAGTCATATACCACCTAGTATTGGCTGGTGACAAAGAGGAGGCTCTGTGTGGTATGGATGCACACCTTGACTCCCTGCATATGTTGGTTATAAACCCAGGGTTACTAATAGTCCTACCATTGTTAAGGTGCAAGCAGAGGATTTGGTTGTTGCAAAGTAACCGGACTTAGTTGAAATTTGATCCACTCGACTCAAATGTCACCAGAATATCAGTTCCATCAGCATTTTAGACTTCCAGATAGCAAGCTCAGCTTGTGATACCTGAGAGAATGTCTGTGACAGCCTCAAGGTACAATGTGCCATACTGTTGTTGATATTTGTTATTCAGTGGTATTGATTTGTGATCTAATACAAAACAATTTTTGAATGCAGAAGAATGGTCTTCTTTAATAATTATTTTTGATGTTAACCCAAAGGTTTTTCAGAACACTTAAATTGTTGTGAACAAAATTTCACAAGAATTTATAAATTCTTGAATTGTTTATGTTATTTCAGGTTATCTATATAACTATATTATGTGTTTAGATTTATAGTTAAATTATCTGTTTTAAATTATTTTAAATAAAAGAAGTGTAGTTAGCTTTAAACTACTGCTCTTAATTTAATTTTAATATATAGGGTGGTCCATAAATAAACTATTTTGAATAACTGCTGATTTAAATATTTGTTGTTTCATCATCGTCTATTCCACGGGTCAACGTATGAAGCCTCGCCACCATGCCCTGTCCGTGTACTTCTCTCCGTCATTGATTTCACTCCAGTTTCCTCCTCTCTTAATGACATTGGTCTTTATCATGTCTTGCCATCTCATCCTTGGTCTTTTGTCCCTTAATTGGAAATCAAACATTCTTCTTAGCAAATGCCTCTCGTTCATCCTTTTGACATGTCCAAACCATTCAGAATGGGACCTTTCAATCCTATTCTGAAGTTTTTCAACCTGAATTCTCTCCCTAATCACATCATTCCTGATTTTGTTGTGTCTTGTCTTTACAGCTATGCTCCTCACAAATCTCATTTCTGTCCCCCAAATTCTGCTTTCATCCTTTTTCTCATAGTTCAAGCTTCAGATGCATACGTCAGAATTGGTATGTAATAGGCCTGATATATAGCCTTCTTACACTTCACTTCACTTCATTTGTATGTTCCTACATACAACTGAAGAACATCTTGAGACTACAACTTTATAAAGACCGAAATGGAGCCATATTGAACAGATGTAATTTTTTAGTTTCTGTATGCCATTTCTATTGTGCTGGCATTAATTAATATACAGTGAAACTTCTCCTAACGGACATCTCTCTACAACGGACATTTTCAAATTCCCCAACTCACCTCCATTGGTTTTAACGTGTTTGCAGCTTCTGTCTAGCGGACATTCTCTGTAACGAACGCGGACAGGCAATCTGCACTGTTTCGTTTAGATTTGCACATATTTTGATCTCCCCATAACGGACAGTGGTCAAGCTCACGGCCCTTTTTCTAGGAACGTTTCTTCCACGTATTGCCTCAATCGTGTGTTTATTTTCTATTTCCGATTCTCTGAATTTTATCAAGGTTTACGTCGCGGTTCTAAACCCATTTTCAAGAATTTTAAGGCACGTGTAAAACTTCTGATGAATTCGGTGTGTGCAGGGAGGGGGAGGGGAATATGGTCGGCCTTTCGTCTTTTCAGTTTCAGTTTTCAGTTTTGTTCAGTGTCGTGTGAAGTGCACAATGTCTTCTCGTAAACATTTAACTTAGATAATCAAACTCATTAATGCGTATGATCGGCAATAAAATAGTGTTCGCAGTCTCACTGTAAAATTCAAAATCGGGAAGACGCAGGTAAGCGACATCCTAAAGAAAAAAAATGAACTGCTCAAACAATTTTGGAACACATAAATGATCAGGTTCAAAAATCATTCCCGAAAACTGTTGGACTTCAAATTTGTCGCGCATGTGCTAAAAAAATTCCCATTAATGGGCCTATTATTAGGGAAAAGGCTTTGGAGGTTGCGAAATCTATGGGAGTAAATGAGTTCTGTGGGATGGCTAGACAAGTTCAAAACTCGGCATAAAATTTCTTGGAAAACCGTAAGTGGTGAAGGTGGATCTGTTGATACTGGGGTTGTAACAGAGTGGACCGTCAAATTGGAAGAGTTATGTCGTGATTTTGAAGCTAAGGATATTTAACTGTGACGAAACAGGGTTGTTTTTTTAAAGCTCTTCTTGAAAACACAGTCTAAAAAACGAAAATGCTAGGGCGGAAAAATTTCTAAGGAACGCTTGACTGTACTATTGTGTAAAATATGCTGGGAGACTTTGAACAACCTCTTGTTATAGGAAACCCACAAAATCCTCGTTGTTTCAAGGGCATAAAGTTGAATCTTTTGGATGTTGACGGGAAGTCTAATAAAAAAGCGTGGATGACACGAGATATCATGAGCGAATGGATAAGTCACTTTAACCAAAACATGATTTGTCAAAACAGAAAAATTATTCTTTTCATGGATAATGCTGCATCTCACCCGCACATTGAATTTTCCAACATTCAAATCATTTTTCTGCCACCAAACACATCTGCAGAGTGTCAGCCCTTGGATCAAGGGATAATAAAAAAATTTTAAACTTCACTACAGAAAACGTGTTTTAAGACATCTCATTGCAAACATGAACGATGTAACGTGCGAGTGACCTTGCAAAGAAAATCAGCATCCTAGATGCGATTCAGTGGATTTCCTCTTCAGTAAACGCAATTAGAAAACAAACTGTCGTGAACTGTTTTGTAAAGTCTGGCTTCTCAAACGCAAAATTGAAGTTGTGCACAGCAATGTGGAGCACCAAGAAGAACAAGTACTTCAACATCTATTGATAATGTACGATACTTCAGCTACAAGTGACCCTGGCTACAAAGATATAGACTCAAACCTCAGTACAGAAGATGGTGCTCTAAATATCAACGACATTATCATCGATATTTTTCGAGAAGTTCCTCATGAGGATGAAGAAATGGAAGGAGGTCATTCTGTCAAAGAACATATTAACGACGAACCACCGATGAAAATAGAAGAAGCACTCATACAAATCAATCATTTAAAAATGTTTTTCGCCGCTGAAGAAGATACTGAAGGACTTTCGATGGTTTCTTCACTCCAAACAAATGTTGAAAACAAAATTATCAGCCTGAGAAGGTGCAGAAGAAAATAAGTGATTACTGTATGTATTTTTCTTAAGATAAAGTCATAATATGCATAGCACAATTGTATGTATATTATTTACAAAAATATTGTGCAAAATCTGTATATAATTTAATTTAATTTTACATTAAACATTTAACAATTTTTCTTTCTTTCTTTTTTTTTTTTCTCCCTCAGACTTCTTGTTAGTGGACACTTCTCTCTAACGGTCACATTTTCGTTCCCCATGGCTGTCCGTTAAAGGGAAGTTTCACTGTATATATATTTAAAATAGTGTTGTCATTTACAGTCAAACATATGTCTTTACCTGTGGACCACTTTATATATTTTTTTTAGTATGAGCTGCTTACTGAACTTTAAAATTTCTGTTAGAGCTGTTCTTCTTTTATCTTTTCAGTGAATTGATTAATGTATTATTTTAACTTAACTTCCTTCTATTATAGATCTCTTATGAAATAAAATTGAAAATTCCCAATGTTTAAAATTTGATCTTTATAGAGGAAACCTTTGGCAATTTATCTCCATCATGATGCCAGTGTATTGACAAATGTCTTCTGTACCCAGTTGTTGTGTTCCGAGACAGTTGTTACATATTTAACTTCAAATTTTATTACTTGGACTTGGGATTTAACCTTTGAAACAAATAGGACAAGGTAAGATGTTATGGATCGTATGTTTTACATTTCTGGTACTATAAATATGCTAATGCTGCTCTCACTGGTGGTGCTCTGTATTAATTATTTTTATTTTTTTTTTAACTTGCTACTTTTTAATATAGTCAGTTCTGCTATAAGGCAGTATGCGTGGTCCAAAAAATCTCCGTGTTATGGTATTTCATGCAATAAAAACAACAGCTTATTGGAAAGATAGGGGTGGAGCACTCAGGAAAAAAAAAAATATGTTCAATCTGATAAGTAAAACACTAAAAAAAAAAAAAAAAAAAAAAGTTAGAGACCCAATAAAACTTCTAACACAGGTTTAAATATTTTAAATTTCTAATAAATAAATATAGCTTAAAAAAATAGGAATGAAGAGAAGATTTATGTTTTTTATATGATTGAAGACTTCATTGAAAGGGAAACACATTTCACCATAATAACGTAAAAACCAACACAATTCCAGCTGCCGACAGGGCTAGTCGGGTGGGTTAGTGTCTGCCTGGCAACCCAAAGGTCGTGGGTTCGAATCCCGCTTCGGGCTTGGATCAGAGTACTGCAAAAACCTTGGGAGGTGCATTATGGCCACAGAAGCCGATGCGCCAACCAAAAAAAAAAATTCCAGCTATTGCTATTATCGCAAATACAATAAGATCGACTTTACAACCCGTTTATATTAGATTACACTAACAGAAAAAAGTCAAATAAACCAGGAACTGCAAATTGTTTTTATTGTTTTATGGTAGTGACCTCCAGAAATGTGCTCCTCTTCTCACACTATCACACCTCGTGAAATTTCTATTCGAACAGAAAAATGTGAGCTCCTGAAAATGTGAGTCAGCCTACATTGTCACGTGTTACTTTATGAATATAGAAAATGATAACAGTGTGTTTCTGATTGATACAACTACAGTAAATGGGAAACATAACTGTCACACATTTGATGTTCAACATTTTTTAAGCTTCGTAAACTTGTATATTTTGCTGCGCAGGTCACTACATTTAGCTTGGTTTTGCGTTCATCTTGTGTTACTTGCAGATGAAATCGCACACGAGCCAGCGTGAAAATCACATTATACTTGCATTGTTCCCTAATATATCTGTCGCATTGGAGCAAATTCGAGTTGCGAAAATGTGTGTTATAGCAGAACTGACCTGTATTTTTACATGTATATAAATAATCGCTGGTTACAGTGTCACCTTTGCAAATTGAATTTTGATTCTAATAAACATGGATTCTAATAAGTGAAAATCAAAAAATATTATCCAGAGGCTATAAAAATAAAGATATAAAGCACAAATTTACACTTTATTACCAAAGGTTTATTACCAATTAAAGCATATGTGAAAATCAGAAGAATATTATCCACGTTAGCAAATTAAAAATAAATTTATACTTACGTACATAGCTTTAATATTCATATTAATTAAACATAACACTTTGTAATATGACTATAATTTAAAAAGTCACTAATTTTAGATTGCTTTAAATTATCACTACAAAGTATGTTTATAGATTTTTTCAATATTGTATCAGTCTATATTTACGATCACTTGCACCATTTCTTCTAACTCTCTCCTTATGGCGGCTATAGCTTCAAGTTTGCTGTTTTGTAACTGGAATTCGTTTGGGTTCATCTTTATTTTCGTCCTCCTCCTTGGCAAAATTATCAGTAGCAGACTGGGCAATTTCTTCATCTGTCAAAGCTGTAGTAACTTTTAGATCACCTTCTATGTCCACTCAATCATTAAACTCCTGTTCACCCATGTCCTAAGGCTTTTCAACATGATCAGTATTGTGACTTAGTTCACATGGAATAATTAATCCACATTTTTTGAAACAGTTACTAATGCAGGTTTCGGAAACTTCATTTTAGGCACTCATTGTCATATGAAGTGCATCTAGAACAGTAATCTGCTTTGTGATATTGGTTGATATTCCATTTACGAAGGTAATCTTCAAATAGAGAAGCTGTCATCCAAGCGTTTGCATCAATAGTGACTGCGGCACTCGTGATTAGCACGAGTCAAGGAAATGGATGAAAATTATGAATTTTGTACTTTTCATTCATTCAGTTTTTGTATTTGCAGTTCATAAGAATTGCATTGGCAGTACTGTAGACCCTATTCGTGCTGTTTCTCATTGGCGTGAGTTAGCAGCTTATTGTAGACTAATATAGAGGCTCAAATCATCATATCCGAAAAAAGTAATGTTATGTATTTTAAGTTTATCACTTACTAACTTTTTTTGCTTGTATGTCAGTTACAAATTACTGTTTTCATCTAATCTTGCACCTTCTGTCTAAAAAATAATATTTATACATCTATTAATGACTTATTTATGTAAAGATGAAATACTTCAACTCATGCCATTGTCTCTCGGTTTGGTAAGAGTTTTAATTTAAAATACTAGCGATAGGTGGCATCTTGCTTCCCGCTTGCTTTCAGTTTGTTGTTTTGCGTGCTGGTTTGCTGCATATATACTGCTGTGATTGTTAAGAATTATTGTGTTACGTATTATTATTTTTTATTATTATTTTGAAATCATATTCGAGATGGCTGATTTAGTGTTATCATTGAAAGAAAAAACCATTTGGAAGGCGAAACATCGCTGAGCAGAGAGAAAGTATTAAGACAGGTCATCCCAAGCCATTAATTAAGACATTAATTAATTAAATAGGCAAGCGTTCATTTCAACATAAATGGTACAAACAAATGGTACAAAGCAAGTTCAAGGTTTTGTGGAAACCTCTCAAGTGAAAAATTGTACTGCTGGCCATGTTTACTATTCCAGCCAAAGTCAAATCAATCCTGGATAGATACTGGTTATTCTAATTTTAGAAATATTTTGAGTGACAGCAATTATCATGCAAAATCTTCAAGTCATTTGAATAATTGTAAGTGTTTGAAAACGTTTGGTCAGATCGACATTATATGTGCCATTATGAGTAGCGCCGCAAAGCTCTAAAGAGAAAATTATAATAGGCAAGTTCAAGAAAATAGACAATATTTAAAGCAATTAGCCAATGCAGTCTTATATTTATGTAAGCAAGAACTGCCACTACATGGACATAATGAAGGAGAAGATAGCCTAAATAAATGTAATTATCATGAACTCTTAAATTGTTTTGCGAGAATGGACAGTGTTTTTGTGTCACAGCTTTCACAGTTCTCAGTGATTAAGGGATTATTGTGCCAACAGTGGGGTTGTACATTGTTTGACCATTATTGCTTGCGCCGTTGTCTTAAGTTTATTTGGAGTGCTAGTCTTGCTTCTTAGCCTACCTATGTAGACAGCACACAAAGTGAATCCCAAATCCAGACAGCGATATATCCTGAAAGTTCTTGTTGTTGGTAATTAAGGTGCCCAGCTCATAGAATGCTCTATTTTTATCTTAAAATACAAATAATATATTACCTGTGTAAATCCAGTATTTGAGTGATGTATCCTCTTGTTCAGCTCACAATGATGAATACAACCATATAAATTATAAGTTAAAATAACCATTTATCACAACCTTTGCCTCCTGCCCTAAAGCCACCCTGCTATCCATCTAAGGATTTTCCCTGTGATTCCAACATGTTCCAGCTTATAAAGTAATCACTCATGTGAGTGTCAAATGCTTTGCTGGAATCCGAATAAACAATGTCAAAATTATTCCATAAATCCAGCTCTTTAGTGACCCGGTCAAAATAGCTAACCAGATTTGTAAAACATGATTTTTCCCTTTACAAAACCATGCTGAGTATGCTTCAGAATTCCATTTCCATCTAAAAATGATCATGAATTCCACCTTTGATCATTGCCTCCATGATTTTCCCTACTTCTGAAGTTAGACTAATTGGTTGATAATTTCCCACTTCACTCTTAGGACTGCCCTTATGTATTGGAGATACATTGGCACTTTTCCAATCCAATGGAATCACTCTCTAGTCCAGTGATGGTCTCATAATTAGCCTCTGGTTCAATGCATTCATGTGCTGTCTCCCTTAAGATTATAGGGTATATGCCATCAACCTCAGGAGCCTTACTGGCCTGTAGGCTCAAGTTTTTTTCATTAAATACTCATGTGAAGTTTCAATATCATTAATTTCACATTTTTCAACTTTGCTCCCATAATTTCTCTTTGACATAAAGGGTTTTTCTTCTGTAAATATCGATGCAATGTAACTGTCGAGTTTATCTGCAACATCGCTTTGGATATCTAATACCCAAAGTGATGTTGCTAAAGAGGTGGGGATAAGGAATGTGAAGAATTCCTTATCCCCACTCTTTGCCAGCGATTTCTCATAATCTGCCTTTGCCAGCCTATTACAAATCACTTTATAGCTGTTATAGGCTTCAGTACTTTGTATTGCTCTGTGACTTTTCCATGCCATCTTTTTCTGCTCAAGTAATCTGGCAACTTTATTATTTATCCAACTTGGAATCCTCCTTGTGGATTTTTTTTTAATGGAATTGAAACATTCCAAAAGTACTTTCAAGATCTGGATACTTCACCTTTCGTGCTTGAATCCTATGCAGTGCAGCAGATTTCTCTAAACTTTCAATCTTTCAGAATAGTGAACAGAGTACTCAGGCCGAACTGTTGGCAGTGTCAGTCTTAGAATGTACACCATTATTCACAGCTTGCAAAATCCTAATTTTATCTGTAATATTCAAAGCTATCTCCTTTTTTGGTGCCATACTAATAAACATGCACTCTAACTAATGAAATTAAAGTTCATTTCATTACCAGACTGCAAGTAAAGAGTATGGGAAATCTTAACAAATAATTTCTCATGGTAAGGCTAAAATTACTTCAATATATTTGAAGCATTCTGTCAATTCTAAATGCGGATATTGTAATAAAAAGTAAAAATTCAGTTTGAGGTAGAAATTTATGGTCGCTATAGATGAAAACTTTTTATTTTCAAGTCATTATACTGAATGTAAAATAGCATTAGGTTAATGAGAAATTGGCCGAGACCAACCATGTAGGACATCATAATGTGTTAGGACACTAAAAAGATGGTTGCTATAAAGAGCTTCGACTGTATAGTGATATTTCGTGTAATGTGTGGGTGCCATTGAGGTTGGGGTAGCTGAATATGTTCTAATTGGCTATAACTACTAAATTAATTTACGAACGTATTCCTCTACAACACCTTTATGCTTAATTTACTTCCCTCCCTTTTTTGTTGCTGTAGTTTAGTACTATTTTTTTTTTTTTTTTTTTTCCCTTTTTAATTCATTTCTTGCTTGGCTTGGCCATTCTTCTACTTCCTTTTAATTTTTTTTAATTTAATATATATATATTTATTTGTAAAAGAATAAGAGAAGTTGTACTTCAATATGATACATAGAACACTTCCATGGGATACTCTCCAGAAATTAAAATGAATAAAACATTAACGCAAAATAATTACAGTAAATTTTGCATTAATGTTTTATTCCTTTTAATTTTGGAGAGTATCATATGGAAGTGTTCTATGTATCATATTGAGGTAAACTTCTCTTATTCTTTTACAAATATTGAAATCAACGTAGAATGTATTGAGCATCATAGCTTTGATTTATGTTATCATATATATATTTAATATTGCTTGGTGGAAATTAGCATTAGTAGAGGCATACGATGCAAGAAAGCAAGCTTATGCATCATCAGCCAAAAAAAAAAAAAACAAAACAACAAAAAAAAAAAGCTCCCATTTCATCCCTCCATTTGTTCCAAATACCTGTCCAGCTCATTCTTAAATTTATTTAGGCTATCAACTTCCACAACAAAAGATGGAAGTCTGTTCCACCAATCAACTACCCGCTGGCTAAAGGCAAACTTCTGCACATCCATCTTACAACTGTCCTTTCTCAATTTGAATTTATGCCCTCTCAGGTGATTATTCTGAGCAAGAGGAAGAATCCCATCAGCATTGAGCATGCTCAAACCATTCAAGGCCTTTATACACCTCAATCAGATCACCTCGCAGGTGCCTAGTCTCCAGACACTGTAATATGCAAAACTTAAGCCTTTCTTCGTAAGAGCAGCCCTTCATTCCATTCACTAATCTTGTTATCCTTCTCTGTACTCAATCCAATAGCTCTACATCCTTCTTAAAATGAGGCCTCCAGACCTGTATACAGTACTCAAGGTGTGGCCTGACCATTGCCTTATACAAGGGGATAATCATCTCCTTATCCCTGCTAGAAAAATTCCTGTATATCACTGACAAGACACCATGAGCTACTCTGCACTGCTCAGAAAACTTCATATCTGCCTGTACAATTAACCCCCAGGTCCTTTTCATCCTCTACCACTGTCACTGTAGTACCACACAGTTGATACATTACTCTGGGGTTACTGCTTCCCATATGTAGTACTTTACATTTGTCAATGTTAAAGTTCATTTGCCACCTCTCAGCCCATCTGCTCAGCTTTTCTAGATCCTGTTGCAGCCGCGTACTGTCATTAGTGTCCTCAACAACCTTCGTATCGTCTGCAAACTTGGACATTAAGCCTGATATACCATCATCAATATCATTTATAAATACAGAAAACAACAATGGACCCAACACTGAACCCTGAGGGAATTAACTCCACTAATTAGTCCACAAAGCGCTTGTCCATTGATTACCACTCTGTCTTCTCCCACTCAACCATCCCTTTATTCATAGCAGCAATTTGCCTCCCTGGAAAATGGAATGTATTTATTTGATTTTTTAAAAATTTTTTGCCATCAAATAAAATTACTTGTCTTTGTGTAAAAAAAAAAAAAAAAAAAATTCGGTAATAGGCATGTGCTTTACTTTATTATTATTAGCCGTAGTGCACGGAAGCCCGAGGTTTTTTCTGCACCAGCCAAAAATAAATTTCTGAGTAACACACACACAGACAGACAGACAGACAGAGAGAGAGAGAGAGAGAATCCCCAAAAAAAGAGAAGAATGATGATATCCAGCTCAGCTCAGGACTCTGGGTGTGCCAAGCCCATACTCACCAGATGTGAGCCCCTGTTGTATATGCCATTGCCTTTCTTTCAAAAAAAGCATGAAATGGTTTAAAATGGAGTACTTTATTTTTTCTGTTTTTTAAAAGAACAATAATATCTTTAGTAGAATTGAACAAATAATATTTTTATTAAAAGATTCTTTTATTAATTTATCGTATTTATCTTATTTTATTAATTTATCCAAGATAATTATTTGTGGACTACTTTGCTTTCTGGGCACAGATGCTAAGCAATTCAGTGATCATTCAAGCAATGTAATAAGGTGCTTTCTATTTAAAGGATATGTATCAGTTTTTTGGTTAATATACAGCTGTTCCATTTTTGTTATAATCAGCAGCTTCTGCAAACAATACACTAAAGCCCAGAAGGGAAAATTTCTTTTGTTTGTTTATTAGAAACTAAGCCAACCAAACTTTCCCAGCCAATTGGTCGGCATTGCTCATGCCTCTGTGTGGTGGGGCTGGTAACGTGGACAGTAAAGCCCCCCTGGTTAAAGGAGCACATGTGGATACAAAGGAAACAAGTGATTATTAGCATTTTAGATATAGCTCCCATTTCACCCCTCCGTTCATTCCAAATACCTGTCCAGCTCAGCCTTAAATTTATTTAGGCTATCAACTTCCACAACAAAAGATGGAAGTCTTTTCCACCAATCAACTACCCGTTGGCTAAAGGCAAATTTCCACACATCTCTTCTACAACTGTCTTTCCTCAGTTTGAATCTGTGCTGCCTCAGGGTCTTAATCTTAGCATGAGGAAGAATCCCATCAGCATTCAGCTTGCTCAACTCATTCAAGGCCTTATACACCTCAATCAGATCACCTCGCAGATGCCTACTCTCCAGGTGCTGCAATTTGCAGAACTTTACCAAGAAAGAACTTAAGCCTTTCTTGGTAAAAGCACCCATTTGTTGCCCTTCTTTTGTACTCGTTCTAGCAACTCTGCATCCTTCCTAAAATGAAGCCTCCACACCTATACACAGTACTCTAAGTGTGGCCTGACCATTTTCTTGTATAACTGGATAATCAGATCCCTGTCCCTGCTAGCAAAATTCATATATATCATTGACAAGACTCCATGACCTGCCCTAACACTGCTCAGCAAACTTCATATTTGACTGCACAATTACCCCCAGGTCTTCTTTATTTTCCACTTCCCTGAGCGTAGTACCACACAGTTGGTACGTTTCTCTTGGGTTATTGCTACCCATATGCAGTACTTTGCATTTGCCAATGTTAAACTTCAGTTGCCACTTCTCAGCCAATTGCCCAACTTATCTAGGTCCAGTTGGAGAAGTATACTGTCTTTATTGTCGTTAACAACCCTGCCAACCTTTATATTATCTGCAAACTTGGACATTAAACCTGTTTTACCTTCATCAATATCATTGATAAATAAACAAAACAACAATTGGCTGAACACCAAACCCTAGGAAACTCCACTAATAACATTTGTCCATGAAGAACAGTGTCCATTGATTACCACTCAACGAATCCTTTATCCATTGAAGTAACTTACCCTTAATGCCATACCTCTCCAATTTGTACAGCAGTCTTCCCTGTGCAACAGTATCAAAAGCTTTCCTGAAATCCAAGTATATGATATCAAAATTATTTTTGGCATTCAGTTCCTTTGTGACCACATCATAGTACCCAATCAAATTGGCCAGACAACACCTCCCTTTAACAAACCTATGCTGTGTTTTAACTATTATTGCAGTCTTGTCTAGATGATCCTGCAATTCTTCTTTAACCAGTGATTCCATTATTTTCCCTGGAACAGAAGTTAAACTAACAGGTCTATAGTTACTTGTGTCACCTTTTGAGAACCTCCTTTGTGAATTGGTGATACATTTGCACACCTCCAGTCCATGGGGGGACCTCCCCTGAGTCCAAGGAAGCTCTCATAATTATGAGTTTGCTTACTTCCTTTGCTGCCTCATATTATTTAACTGGATAGATCCCGTTCACCCCAGGTGCCTTTTTTATGTTTAACTTCACCAATTTCTCCTCTCTCAGTTATTACAAAATAATGCTCTTCACTTTGCTCTCAGTTATTACAAAATAACTTAGCTCTCTATTAGAGTTTTATAAACTTCTGGCACTCTGCTCATTGAATAACTCCTCATTTGTGAATGTAGATGCAAAATACTCATTCAGTTTATCAGGTATCTGAGCATGATCATCAATAGTCAACCCATCTATGTAAAGTGGTCCAATCTGATTCATCCCTTTCCTT
The DNA here is from genome assembly GCF_048544385.1 of Mastigoproctus giganteus. Lineage (NCBI taxonomy): Eukaryota > Metazoa > Arthropoda > Arachnida > Uropygi > Thelyphonidae > Mastigoproctus > Mastigoproctus giganteus. The sequence goes on along the minus strand of NC_143586.1, from coordinate 170,766,704 downwards.
CTAGAGTTTACATAAGTAAAGAACCCTTTAGTGTTTTTCTTTGCATCGTTTGCCAAGGATTTCTCGTAATCTGCCTTTGCCTGCCTAACCTCCTTTGTGACTTGATTACAGACTAGTTTTTTTCTGCCATAGGCTTCTGTGTCACCCGATACTTTATATGCATCTCATACATTTTTCTTCTCTGCCACGAGCCTCATTAGTTCATGTGGCCTCCATTTAGGCCTAAACCTTGAACAGTATTTCTTATTTGGAATGACAAGCAGATTACCCTCCAAAATTAAGTCCCTGAAGGCTTCCCATTTAGAATTCAACATTGGTAACATCATCAGTTGATCCCACTGTACAGAATTTAAAAACTGTCTGAGACCCCTGTAGTCACCTTTATGAAAGCATTAGCCCTTCCCTTTAGCCTTGATAGTAGTTACATCTTTAAGTAATTCCCACATCAGTACATTGTGATCACTGTCACCCAGTGGTTCCTTTATCTGCAAATTCTTAATGTATGAATTATCACTGCTGATAATCAGATCAAGAGTATTACTCCCTTTGGTTGTGTCTCGAACATGTTGCATCTTTTTGTAGAAACCAGTCATCCAATTAATCCACAAAAGTCTTGCTAATGTGTGAGTGACCAATTAGTTTAGTACTAATTTTTTTTTTTTTTTTTTTTTTAAAATTCATTTCTTGCTTGGCTTGGCCATTCTTCTACTTGGTTTTAAGATATATGGAATCCTGAAGTATCTATATAATATGCTTTTTCTTTGCTTTTTGCTTGCTGACTATAATTTTATACCTCAAAACCTATGAGTAATTCGAGGGAAATTGAAGTCAGTTGCTATCTTTATTCTTCCTCCTATTTGCCTCAATTTGGCAAAAGCCATTCCTTTTCACTACATAAATAATTTTCAATAATAATTTTCACTAATAAAAATTATTAGTTGGCACTCACTTTCATTATATTTGATTCACTGCTACCTGTCAGGCTAGTTGTTATTCTGCTAGTTTGCTGCTAAATTTAGCATAGATTGCATCTATAATATTAGAGTATTGGAATTTATAATTTTAGAATATATGAACCTAGACAAACTGGCAAGGGCACCTCTGTAACCAGGTGGGAAGGAGCAGCAGTGCGTAGCACACGCTTCTTGATTGGACCGGGGTTCGAGCCCGTCACCACCAAATATCGAGGATGCGGAAAGGTCAGCGAATGACCATCGCATATCACGGAGCAATATGGCCTTAGTTGCTAATGCTCCTAAAAACCAAATAACAAACAAACTGGCAAACAGAAACAGATAGCCTAAGCCAATTATTGATAGGATGTATTGAGTGGAGCTAGCCCTCGTCAATGTATTCTTTTATCAGTAATTTGCTTCATCATTTTATTTTTATCATTATATTATTTTATTGTATTTCATTATAATTTGTGTTTAATTATAGGGTATAACAATGAAGACCAGCTAAGGTTACCTAAAATAAATACTTGGCCTTATGGCTCTATAGGTATATTTTTACTCTGAATACCTAGATTCCATATTCTTATCAAATTTCATTAGTCATATGATTACCTTGGTATTCAGTTCAGTTAATACTGTAATATTTGTTTAACAGACTGATGTAATGTTTAATCAATATTTTGATGGAATTGATCTGATCTGATACTCGTTTTCTATTTCACTAATTCTATAATTCTCTATTTCTATATTTTTATCACTTATTTCATATATGTTTGTGTGTATATATAAATATGTAAAATCTTTTATGAAATAAATAATAATTATAAGTAAAATGTGGGAATGGAAAGGTAGGAAAACTGTCCCAGATCAGATTAATACCATCAATTTATTGATTAAACATTACATCAGTCTGTAAAATAATTACAACAGTTTATAAGATGAGGATATTGAATAAAAGTGTATTAAGTACAATAAAAGCATTCAAAATGAGCTTTATGGCCTATAGAGCATATGTAAGATAAGAATTTAGCATAAACATATTCAAAGTGAGCCACGAGGCCAAAAGAACTGATAAAGGCTAAGATAGCCTGAGTTGGTTTAATGTGTTTTACCCTATAAATATACACAAATAATTAATAATAAAATAATGATTAGGCAAATTATTGATAATATGATACATTAAATGGTACACTAGTGTATAATGAATAGTATAGTATAACATTGAATGGTCAGCTAGTGTATAATCTCGCTGCCTCTACTCTGTTAGCTAGTGACTGGAGGGGGGGAGACGCCCTTCATAACACGTATGGTGGTGGACATTGTTGAGGCCACATAGCAAGAATATGCCCAGCTTCTTGACTATGTATACGTGATATTCAAATACAGGTCGACCATCACTAATCCGGCCACCAGTAATCCTGTTCCACCGCTAATTTGGAAATAATTTCCGTGAACGTAATTTCAAATTTACCGGATCGGCGCAACGACCTGCTGCTACTGTTTTGGTGGCGTTGGTTGCAGCATCAGCTGTTTGTGCAAACTCGTAAACGTTGGCAAGCCATTCCCGCTTGTTTCTCTGCATTTATTTTTATAACCTGCTTACATTTAGACCCAGCCATGGTTCCAATGCATAAAGGAAGTGCCTCTTGTGGTGTAAAGCGCAAACACCATACATTGTCCATAGCAGATAAAGTTGAACTTCTGAAAAAACTTGACAGCGACATGTCTGTGAGAAGTTTAACTCTGCTTAACTGTAAATTCCAGCAGTTTCTCTCAGTTCCTCTTATTTTAGTAATTTTCTTTTAGCCATTCCGTTTTAGATTTTTTTTTATTTATTTATTTTTTTTTTATGTGAACCCCAAACACGAGAGGTATTAGAACCTATAGTACTTAGTACCGTGCTTGGGTTAACACACTTCTATAAACTTGCAGCACTTTGTAACACACTTGTATAAACTTGCAGAAAAAACACAACACAATATGATGGATAATACAGCCTGTTAACGTACTTGTTTTCACAAAATCTCTAATAATACTGACAAACTTATTACAATGTTTGAGAGTTTATTTTAGCACAATTAGTTTTATTGCAGCACTCGTCGCGCATGCAATAAACTAATCGCAAACGACCTTCATATATATGCTATAATAGCATCACACACATATGTGGCCGACACGGCTTCTCAAGAAATAAAGTAACCTACTGGGCCACATATATGCAACATTTAAAAAAAAAAAAAAAAAAACCTTTTTTTTTTTATATTTATATTTTAATCAAAAATATGACACTGACATTACAATATTTATTTTAGAATTACTAATCAAATTATTTGCTAAATATCTTTTGGCCCCTGGGGAATTTTTTTCTTAAACTAGCTTGGCAGTCAACGTGTTAAAGGTAGGATGAGGTGGTTTAGCTGTTGGATAAATTGTGTGCGCTAAAATAATCACCAGTGATACGGCAAACTCACTAATCTGGCACTCCACAGGTCCCAATGCTGCCGGATTAGTTGATGGTTGACCTGTATATCATTACTTCATGTAACATTTCCTACCTTTTAGTCTGTGTGCAGAAAACATCATGAATAGTCAAACTAATAGAATTAACTTACAGCAAAAAGATCTAAACCTCCCAAAAATTTCATTTATTATATGAATATTCATGATCTTTGTTCCAATTCTTTCTAGTGATGTCCATTTCCATTTCTATAGTCTGCTAAGCCCCCACATTCTTTATCTAATGGAATTCCAATTATTGGTTGTTTCAACTACTGCTCATCTCAGTTTCCTTAATTATTCACTTTAATTCCTTTCATTTCAAAGAAAGTACTTATATATTTGTCTGCTCTGATATTCTCTTGTCAGAGACTTCCTAATTTGGAATCTCCTCTTTCTGAGCTTCTCTGGCTTAAAACCCCTCTTCCCCTACTCTGCATTCATCTGTTGCCTCTATCTTTGACTCAGCTTCACTAATCACTTTGAAATTAGTTTCTTCAATCTAACTTTTCTTTATGATGAGGTAATTTTACTGATATTAATGTTCAAAATTTCAGTTGGTTTCAGTTTTCTAGATGCTGGACCCAGCTGAATGAGATACTGAGGTTTTTGTGATTATTAACAACCTCACTCTTCATTTATCTACCAGAATTCTAGTCAATTGTAACCATACACCAAACATTCTTGATGTTTTTCTCATGAACAACCCTTTGAAGTACATGGTCAATAGGCGCCTCCGTATCCAGGTGGGAAGGAGCAACAGTGCGTAACACACGCTTCTTGATTAGACCAGGGTTCGAGCCAGTCACCACCAAATACGGAGGATATGGAAAGGTCAAGGAATGACCACCGCATATTCTTGGAGCAATATGGCCTTAGTTGCTAATGCTCCTAAAAACCAAACAACAAACAAACATGGTCAATATTAGTTGTTGTGTAAGCACTTACAACTTTTAGATGGTCACTTCTCCAACAGAACCTCTCTCTCTCTCTCTCTCTCTCTCTCTCTCTCTCTCTCTCTCTCTCTCTCTCTCTCTCTCTCTCTTTTAAGGCCATTCTCAGTCTTGTGTTGTTTGGCATTACGAAGATGTGAAATGGGATGATCTGCGAGATTAGTATTAGTAGTGACAAATGATGCAAGAAAGATGCAAATCTTTCTTGCATCATTTGATGCAAAATATGCAAGAAATGATGCAATGCCAAGGGGGAGAAAAAACTGTTTCCACATTACCTATCCATCCCCTCCGAAAACAAACTGCAGTTTTCAATGCTCATGTCATTCAGTATGAGAAATTAAGTTTTGCATTGCCACATCACAGAGATGAATACAGAAAGCAGCCAGGCTCATTGTCTGTAAGATCTTCTTGCATTTCCCAAACAATCTGATGGCATTTAGAATACTGATTGTGCAGAAACTATAAAACAACCAAATAGTGCCCAGAATCAGTTCCATAGATTATTCCACTATAGGTAATATACTTAAATATAAGAGAATTCGAACTACTGCTGCTGAAGAACTTTTGGCAATAAATGAGACAACAGATGAGATATTATGACAGTTAAAATGTTGAAACAGACCATCATCAATATCATTCTGGCATGGGACCAGTTTGACTGGTCCTGCCATGATTGCAACTGTGTTAGGTAAGATACTTTCAAAAAAGTGTTAAAATTTAGTACACTATAGAATTTTTGATTCACAAAGGTAAAGCAGAAAAATAAAAGATTAAATTTAAATCAAAATAAAATAAGCTATACAAAAGAAATGAGCCATATTACTGGGGAGGGAGGGAAACCTCTTGAATTTGTTAGGAAAATTACTAAATAAAGATAAATAATTAATTAGCATGGTATTTAGAAAAAGAAGAAAGTATATTTATATATGCTCAATTTGGTTTCAGAAATAGCAGAACCAAATAACATCTAATTAGAAATGGAAGCCAAAATCAGAGCATTGTGTTGTTCTGTACCTATTTACCATTAATGATGTGGAGTAACTCCTTTAAAAGTATAAATTTTAAAGTATATGCAACAATTAAAATCTGTGTATAAATTAGCATTAGCAAAGGCATATGATGCAAGAAAGCAAGTTTATGCAGCATCAGCCAAAAAAAAACAAAAAAAAAAAACTCCTCCCACTTCACCCATTTGGTAACTCCAAATGCTTGTCCAGATCAGCCTTAAATTTATTTAAGCTATAAACTTCCACGACAAGAGTTGGAAGTCTGTTCCAGCAATCAACTACCCACTAGCTAAAGGCAAATTTCCGTACATCTATTCTACAACTGTCTTTCCTCAATTTCAATCTGTGTCCCCTCAGGTTCTTAATCTGAGTAACAGGAAGAATCCCATCAGCATTGAGCTTGTTCAACCCATTCATGGCTGTATACACCTCAATCAGATCGCCTTGCATTTGCCTAGTCTCTAGGTGCTGCAATTTGTAAAACTTAAGCCTGTCTTGGTAAGAGCACCCCTTTGTTCCCCTCACCAATCTTGTTGCCCTCCTTTGTACTTATTCTACCAACTCTACATCCTTCCTAAAACGAGGCCTCTGGACCTGTACACAGTATTCAAAGTGTGGCCTGACCATTGCCTTGTACAACAGGAAATCACGTCCTTGTCCCTGCTAACAAAATTCCTATATATCATTGACAAGACTCCATGAGCAGTGCAGCCCATCTTGCACTGCTCAGCGAACTTCATATCTGACTTAATCTGACTTGATCAGTATTAAACTTCAGTTGCCACTTCTCAGCCCATTTGCCCAATTTATCTAGATCCAGTTGCAGTAGTATATTGTCTTTACTGTCACTAACAACCCTGCCAACCTTTGTTATCATCTGCAAATTTGGGCATTAAGCCTGATATACCCTCATCAATATCATTGATGAATACACAAAACAGCAATTGGCCCAGCACTGAACCATGGGAAACTCCACTAATAATATTAGTCCACTAAGAGCAGTGTCCATTAATTACCACTCTCTGTTGTTTCCCACTCAATCATCCCTTTATCCATTGTAGCAACTTGCCCTTAATGCCATACTGCTCCAATTTGTACAGCAGTCTTCCCTGTGCAACGGTATAAAAAGCATTTCCTGAAATGCAAGTATATGATATCAAAATTATTTTTTTCACCCAGTTCCTTTGTAACCACATCATAGTATTCAATCGAATTGGTGAAACAAGACTTCCCCCAGGCGCCTCCGTAGGTGGGCAGGAGCAGCAGTGCGTAGCACACGCTTCTTGATTAAACCAGGGTTTGAGCCTGTGACCACCAAATACGGAGGATGCAGAAAGGTCAGGGAATGACCACCGCATATCCCCGGAGCAATATGGCCTTAGTTGCTAATGCTCCTAAAAAAAAAAAAAAACAAATAACAACAAGACCTCCCTTTAACAAACCCATGCTGTGTCTTAACTACTACTGCAGTCTTGTCTACATGATCCTGCAATGCTTCTTTAACCTTCTGTTTCCCTGACATTGTACTCAACAGATTCATTAGGCCTATATTCCCCAGAACACAAGTTAAACTAACAGGTCTATAGTGACTTGTATCACCTTTTGAACCCCCTTTGTGAATTGGGGATATATCTGCACACCTCCAGTACATTGGACCTCCCCAGAGTCTAACATAATTATGGCTAAGGGCCTGCTTACTTCTTTTGCTGCCTCTTTTAATATAACTGGATAGATCCCATCCACCCCAGGTGCCTTCCTGTTATTTAACATCAACAATTTCTCCTCCACATTGCTCTCAGTTATTACAAAATCACTTAGCTCCCTGTTAGTTTGATAAGCTTCTGGCATTCCTCTTCTTCAATAACTCCTCATGTGTGAATGGAGATGCAGAATACACATTCAGTTTATCAGCTACCTGAGCATGATCATCAATAGTGAAACTGTCTATGTTAAGTGGACCAATCTGATTCATCCCTTTCCTTCTAGAATTTACATAGGTAAAGAACTGTTTGCTGTTTTTCTTTACATCCTTTACCAATGTTTTCTCATAATCTTCCTTTGCCTTCCTAACCTCCTTTGTGACATGATTACAGACTTGCTTATACAAAGGGTACTAGGAAAGTTTTGCAATACAGCTTTGTTTATTTAATTTTTTCAAAGTAATTTCCTCTACATTCAACACACCTCTCCATCTTCCGAAACCAATCTTTAAACCAGTTCTGCCAAGTTTCACTAGGGAGTAAAGCACACTCGTTGTCCCAAGCCCGTAGAAGGTCCTCATCACTGGAAAACCGCCTCCCTTTTAGCTTCATTTTCACATGCGGGAACAGTGCAAAGTCGCAGGGAGCAAGGTCTGGACTGTAGGGAGGGTGCTCGAGAAGTTTCAGTCCTGTCATGGTCAAATATTCGGTGCAGGCTTTGGCGCGGTGACCTGGAGCATTATCGTGATGGAGGTACCAGGTGTCCATTCTTGACTTTGGCTGCAGGTTCTTCATAGATCCAATGACTTTAGGCAGGCATTGTTCAGTATACCACTTAGCTGTGACTGTCTTCTGCGTGTCCAAAACGACACGTTCCACAATTCCACTCGATTTGAAAAATACAGCTATCATTTTCTTCTTTACAGATCGGGATTTTCTGACAATTACGGGTGTGTCGTCATCATCAAAGACCCAAACTTTGTTTTAAGCCTTGGTCGGCAGATCGTAATAGTACAGCCAAGTCTCGTCACCTGTCACGATGTTGTTCACATACCGAGATTGTCCCTTATCAAACTTTTTTAACATCTCCCGGCACCAAGTCACACGTCGTGTCATCTGCTCTTCATTCAGTTGATGCGGCACCCAGAGAGAACAAAGTTTCTTCACGTGCAAATGATCTTGCAGAATCGAACGAATTGCTGGTGCATTTAGGCCCAAAGTATCCTCTATCTGTTGGTAGGTCACTCGCCTGTTTTCGTCAAGCATTTTCCTCACAGCAGTAACGTTTTCCTCCGTAACTGACGTTCGTGGCCTTCCCAGCCTCTCAGAATCCTCCAGAGTGAAATTTCCCCTTTGGAATTCTCTATACCACCTGAATATCGTTGTACGATGTGGACAATCATCATCTAGTGCAAGAGTCATTTCTTCTAAGCACTGGTCTATGGTTAAACCACACACGAAATTATACCACAAAACTGTCCTTATCTCATTTCGTGACCACGATGCCATCGCAAGCACTTTACACTCTCACTACTAATGAATAACTGAGCCCATCGACTTGGCGCGGCGGCTACTATGCACGTATGAACATGTCTCAACATGCAGCAACAAGCAGCTTCCTGTGATTCATTGTTGCGTCATATTGCAAAACTTTCCTAGTACCCTTTGTATCTGCCATAGGCTTGTTTGTGTGTTGCCTGATAATTTATATGCACCCCATGCATTTTGTTTATTTGCCAAGAGCCTCATTAATTCATCTGACATCCATATAGGCCTAAACCTTGAACAGTATTTCTTAGTTGGTTGAAAAGCCTAGTAGCCTTCAAGATTAAATCCTTGAAGGCTTTTCACTTAGAATTCACTGTTGGCAACATTAGTTGATCCCACTGTATAGAATTTAAAAACTGTATGAGACCACTGTAGTCACCTTATGAAAGCAAAAGCCCTTTTACTCATGATGGTAGTTACATCTTTAATTAAATCCCACATCAGTACACTGTGATCACTGTCACCTAGTAGTTCCTTTGTCTGCAAATTCTTAATGCACGAATAATTGCTGCTGATAATCAGATCAAGAGTGTTGCTTCCTCTTGTTGCCTCTCGAACATGTTGCTGTAGATAACATTTATCCAATAAATCAAAATTTTTGCTAATGTGCGAGTGATCAACTCATAAGTTCCAGTCAATATCTCGAAAGTAAAAATTCCCCATTATAAGACATTCTGATTTACTGGCCCACTCTCTTTCTTTGCACATTGTACTCATCAGATTCATTAGGCTTAAAACAAACAGCTACTTTCATTTTTTTTTTTTTTCCAGTGCTCATGTCATACCACACTGACTCAACAATGGATGCACTTCCTTAGATTAGATTTTGTTTCTTAACTAACAGCATAACCTCTCCTCCCCTCCTCTCCTGTCTATGGTTTCTGTACACACTGTACTCCCAAATTCCATTTCTGCACTGCTTATATCTGTGTGATACCATGTCTCTGATATCCCAACAATATCCACCTTTGATGTCTTGACCAGCGCTTCAAACTCATCAAATTTATTAACTATAACTATACTTCTAACATTGGTGTACATGCAAGTATACATGCACCTGTTCCTACTTTTACCTGTTACCATAACACAGCCCATGTATTTACTTGTTTCACTATGACTTCCAGCAGTTATATAAATCCCCAGCAACTTGCTTTCAAGGCTGGTGCTCATTTCAATAGAAGCAGTGCAAGAATCACTTTTGCTGCTGCCTGTGGCCACTGTTAATCTTTTAGTCTGTGTATCCCCTCAAGCTAGCAGTTTTCTGACCCACCTAACACAGCATCGATAGGATCAGCTAATATCTTGCACCCTTTCTATTTAAGTGTACCCCATCCCTGTAGAAACAATCTCTCCAGTTAACAAGCACAGACTCCACAAAAAAAAAATTCTGCCCCATGAGCCTTGCACAGTCGCTCTAGGGCCGAATTGATTGACAATTCTCTCATCATATACTCCCTCTTATCATGTCTTGGCACAATTGCAGACACTTTCAAATTCAACCGTAGGTCGTGGATTTTTTTCAACATTGACTTGTACTTGCTAATTAAATCTGCAGATCTCTTACTCCTAAGGTGGCGCCTCCATAGCCAGGTGGGAAGGAGCAACAGTGCGTAGCACACGCTTCTTGATTAGACCAGGGTTCGAGCCCGTCACCACCAAATACGGAGGAAGCTGATAGGTATTGCTCCGCATATCCTGGAGCAATATGGCCTTAGTTGCTAATGCTCCTAAAAACCAAATAACAAACAAACGAACAACTCTTAAGGTCATTAGTGCCAACGTGTACAACAATATCACCTTTTGTGCCTTTAAAAGATTATATCTGCTCTACATCAACTTTTACCCCTGGCAGACATACCCTGGTCCGGCTCCACTTATCCTTTTTGCATTATATATTCCCCGTCTCACTGACAATTGTCACCAAAAATAACTAATTCCTGTGTGACTGGCGCATTCTGCCTTGGAGATATCCTCTGAAATATCCTCTAAAATACTAAAAATAAAAGTATTTTTACTATTTTAGCAGTGAGTGCAAATTGAATGATAACTAAAGTATTGAGAATGGATAATTACTGGATGTAATGTACTTACTTATCTTCATGATAAGTAAGTACACTACATTGCTCAAGTTAAGTAGTGAATGTGGTAATGTTTATTATTTTTTAGTTATTGTTCATTGTTTTTCTTTAGGTTTCTGACTGCAGTTACTCAGCACTTGGGTGTTGCTGCAAGCACCGCTATCCGAAACATAGCAGTGGACAACTTGCCTGCATTAATGGTTATTACCAGGGTTAGGTCAACATCTGAAGTCCTCACTGTAATTCCAGGTATTTTTTTTTTTTTTATATTAAAATGGCAATGACCTTAATGCATAAGTTGTGTGCCGTTTTAGTTCTTTCTCTTATCCTTTTACTTAAGAAATTATATCAAATATAATGAAAAAGTTAGTTTGTATTGCCTTTAGGCAAAATTTGTTGAGAGTTTTATGTATAATAGTATGAAATTCCATTTTAATTACCAAACATATGTTTCTACATAACATTAAACATTTTTCAGTATACATTTTGTGTCACATGTAAGGGCTGTACTAGAGACGGGCACTTAAAGCGTGGAATTGGAAATGCCTTTGAATGCCCGGTTTTACAGGAAGCAGAGGGAAAAGGCATGCAAACTAGACGGGCATGTTCAACACCTGCTGATGATGTTGAAAGTATTGAAAGTGCCAGCAACGTGTATTTATATTGCCCAAGGAGAAATTCTCCACATGCACGGAGTGGTTGACCTTCATTCATTTGTTTGTTATTACAGTATTTGGAGAAGTCTGTTTGACACTGAGAAATTTATTTGTGAGGTGAAAAGAAGGCCTGCCTTGTACAACATGACATTAAAGGATTACCCCAGAGGACTAACAAAGGGCTTTAATGAAATTTATTATGTGTGAGGAAAAGTAGTAAATAATTTAAAAAATCGTTTCATTGCCACATACATTTAATTCAGATTCCTTGTATATAGTTTCTTATTTTTCAGAATTTTAATTTTCTACTAAATACTAATATTTATTTTAAAAAATAGGATAAATTTTATTGTAATTATATTCTAGTATTTTGCCATGAAAGGGTGCCGTCACTGTCGAAATATGTAGAAAAAGAATCCCTTATTGATATGCCTGAAGACTGCCCTCCAACTGCTGTCATTTCCATTCCCTCTTTCATCTCACAAGTTAATGTGTCTTCAAAAACATATCCATCTCTTCTTCTCACAAAATTATGCAACAATTTTTTATTACATCGATAGGAGAATGGGGATTCAGTAATATGTTAGAGTGAAAAATGTGCAACTTATTGCTCAGTATTCCAAATGTGCATTCTACAAGTTGCCTTTCTCAGATTAATCTATAATTGAAAATTCTTTGCTCACTGCTCAAATTTTTTGATGGGCATGGTTGTATTAAATTTTCAGTCAGTCCAAATGTTTTGTTTCTTACAAAAACATATGGCATTGTTGGCTCATTTGTTCCAGGAACAGCTGTATTTAATGGCAAATTTAGTTGTTTCATTAGTAATCTTCTTCCAAAATTTGAATTTTTAAAAATGTTTGGATCACCATGGCATCCATAAGCATCAATGTCTGTTGCAGTGAAACAGTAGTTTGTATTGATTTCTGCATCACAGTATCAAATTTTGCACTTGTTTTCACTAATTAACATTTAGAAGTTCATCAAAACTCTGTATCGACATTCCATAAAATAAAAATTCTCAGGAAACTTCCTATGTATTTCAAACATAATATAAAACTGTCCTGTTTTTAACCTATTTCAGTTTGTTGGATGAATTCACCATTGTCATTTTCTCTTTCTGTTCACAATCAACTATATACATAAATGTGCAATACATCCAACTTGAACAACAACAGCATCCATCTTGAAACTGAGACTAGAAAAAGTGAGTCGTTGGTGGTATCTAATGCAACATTAGAAACGCCCCTTCTAGTTTGAAATGCTCTGATGTTAATAATGCTACGTCTAGTTTGCTGTTTTGGAGGTGTTTACAATAGCAGCTGATGCTGGCGCTTTAAGCACCTATCTTGTATAGCCCTAAGAAGGAGGAAGTGTATTATGCAACTATGGGGGGGGGGGACCAAAGCATTTAGTTCTTGTTACTGCTGTATCACTTATTGTGGATCCAAAAATGAACTGATAAAAATTTTAAACTGCTAGTATTGTTTTCTTTGCACTACAGTCACTGCTACTGGCATTAGTGCTATTTATTCTTATGCATAGCAATATTGTAAAAATTTACTTCAACTGATCTCTGGTTGCTATCCTGAATATATGTGCATATCAGTATTTTTTTTAAAATTAATTAATGCTATTTATTTCAAGTGCTAGTAGGAATCCAGAAGATGAGTTTCCAGATTCCCAGCATAAGGCATTCCTGCTTGCCTTCTCAAGCCAGGAAAGGATTCAAGAATTCCAAACAATTACTGCCCAATTGCACTGACAAGCTGTTTGTGCCAGATCCTGGGAAAAATTGTCAATGCCCATCTCATGTGGTATTTATGAGGGGTGCTCATTTAATTCGCAGACTGGTGCAAAATTTTATGTTTACCACGTGAACTTTCTGTAACTGCTGCTACAGGTGCTCTCCCTGATCGCTACTGAGCAGACTCTGTGTGCATATGTCAGTACTTGTGGAACTAGTGTTGTGTGAAAAGAGTTTTTTTTTTTTAAGCCCTGTGTAACTGACAATCATTTTGAATCATGTATCATGTATCATGTCGGACATACAGATTGAACAGCGATATGTGATTCGTTATCGTGAAAGATGGGGCATAAATGCATCGGAAACAGTTATAGTGAATATGGCAATTGTAGCCAATCATGTGATCCATATTTGTATGAGAATTATAAGAGATTATATATGAAACCATTGATGGGGTAAGATGGACAAAGCCGATTATGAGAAAACATTAGCAAAGAGAGCTAAGAGCTTTCTCTTGCAACCAATTAAGGGAGACATTATAAATGTCTGCCGTAATTGGTTGTTTGATGGAAAGTCTGTAGCAATTTTAGTAGACTTGGTAGTGAGTTGAGCAGATACTTCTCATTGATATTTATAATCGAAATCAAGCATGAAACTCTGGGGAATGTTAAGAATCAGGCTGCTATAAAATAAGTGATATAATGATCTCAGGAAGCGTTTGTTTGAAACGGTACCAAGGTTAAAAGAGGATGAGCAGTGCAGACAGGCTGCCAGAGCAGGTCATGGGGTATTGCAATGATATACAGGAATTTTGCTAGTAGGGAAAAGGAGGCGGTTTTTCCCTTTGTATAAGGCAATGGTCAGGCCATGCCTTGAGTACTACGTACAGTTCTGGAGGTCTCATTTTAGGAAGAATGTAGAGTTGCTTGAGCGAGTACAGAGAAGGGCAGCAATATTGGTGAGGGGAAGTAAGGGCTGGTCTTACCAAGAAAGGCTTAAGTTCTGCTAATTGCAGCATCTGGAGACTAGGCATATGCGATCTGATTGAGGTGTATAAGGCCTTGAATGGGTTGAGCTGGCTCAGTTCTGATGGGATTTTTCCTCTTGCTCACCTGAGTGGGCATAAATTCAAATTGAGAAAAGCCAGTTATAGAATAGATGTGCAGAAATTTACATTTACCCATCGGGTTGTTGATTGCTGAAACAAACTTCCATCTGTAGTTGTGGAGGTTGATAGCTTAAATAAATTCAAGGAGGAACTGGACAAACGTTTAGAGGGAATGGATGTGTGAATTTTTTTTTTTTTTTGGCTGATGCTACATAAGCTTGCTTTCTTGCATCATATACCTATACTAATGCTAATAAGGCTTTGTGGGAGAGAGCAATATATGTAGAGTTGTAATTAAAATGAATATATTAACATTAGCATTAGTAGAGGCATTTGATGCAAGAAAGCAAGCTTATGCAGCATCAGCCAAAAAAAAAAAAAAATAAATAAATAAAAAATAACCACTTCCACTTCACCCCTCTGTTTGTTCGAAATACCTGTCCAGCTGAGCCTTAAACTTATTCAGGCTATCAACCTCCATGACAAGGGATGGAAGTCTATTCTACCAACCAACTACCAGCTGGCTAAAGGCAAATTTCCTCACGTCTATCCTACATCTGTCTTTCCTCAATTTGAATTTATGCCCTCTCAGGTGATTATTCTGAGCAAGAGGAAGAATTCCATCAGCATTGAGCATGCTCAAACCATTCAAGGCTTTATACACCTCTATCAGATCACCTCGCTGGTGCCTAGTCTCCAGACACACTTTCTTCGTAAGAGCACCCCTTTGTTCCATTCACCAATCTTGTTGCCCTTCTCTGTACTCGTTCTAGCATCTCTACATCCTTCTTGAAATGAGGCCTCCAGACCTGTATACAGTACTCTAGGTGTGGCCTTGACCATTGCCTTATACAAGGGAATAATCACCTCCTTATCCCTGCTAGAAAAATTCCTATATATCATCGACAATACACCATGAGCTACTCTTGTAGCCCATCTGCACTGCTCAGAAAACTTCATATCTGCCTGCACAACCACCCCCAGGTCTCTTTCATTCTCTACCACTGTCATAGAGTTGATACGTTGCTCTGGGGTTGCTGTTTCCCATATGTAGTACTTTACATTTGTCAATGTTAAAGTTCATTTGCCACCTCTCAGCCCATCTGCTCAACCTTTCCAGATCCTGTTGCAGTAGCATAGCGTCAGTAGTGTCCTTGACAACCCTGCCAACCTTTGTATCATCTGCAAACTTGGACATTAAGCTTGATGTACCATCATCAATATCATTTATAAATACAGAAAACAATAATGGACCCAATACTGAACCCTGAGGGACTCCACTAATAACATTAGTCCACGATGAGCAGTGTCCATTGATTACCACTCTGTCTTCTCCCCCTCAACCACCCCTTTATCCATAGCAGCAATTTGCCTCCAATGCCACACTGCTCCAATTTGTGCAGCAGTCATCCATGTGCAACAGTATCAAAAGCCTTTCTAAGATCCAAGTATATAATATCAAAGTTATTACCTGCATCCAGTTCTTTTGTGACTGCATCATAGTATCCAATCAAATTGGTCAGGCAAGACTTTCCCCTTAACAAAACCATGCTGTGTCTGAGCTATAACTGAAGTCTTGTCTAGATGATCCTGCAGTGCTTCTTTAACCAGTGCCTCCATTAATTTTCCGGGAACAGAAGTTAAACTAACAGGTCTATAATTACTTGTGTCGCCCTTTGATTCTCCTTTGTGAATTGGGGTCACATTTGCACATCTCCAGTCCATGGGTACTTCCCCTGAGTCCAAGGAAGCTCTCATAATTATGGCTAAGGGTTTGCTTACTTCCTTTGCTGCCTCCTTTAATATAACTGGATAGATCCCATCAACCCCCGGTGCCTTTTTTATGTTTATCTTCAACAATTTCTTCTTCACTTTCCTCTCAGTTATTACAAAATCATCTAGCTCACTGCCAGAGTTGAATACACCTCTGGCATTAGTCTCACTGAATAACTCCTCATGTGTGAATGTCAATGCAAAATATTCATTTAGTTTGTTAGCTACCTGAGCAGGATCATCAACAGTTGACCCATCGATAACAAGTGGACCAATCTGATTCATCCCCTTCCTTCTAGAGTTTACATGCTGTTTTTCTTTGCATCCCTTGCCAAAGATTTCTCGTAATCTGCCTTCGCCTGCCTAACCTCCTTTGTAACTTGGTTACGGATCAACTTGTATCTATCATAGGCTTCTGTGTCACATGTTAATTTGTATGTATCCCATGCATTTTTCTTCTCTGCCATATGTCTCATTAGTTCATCTGACATCCACTTAGGCCTAAACCTTGAACAATATTTCTTAGTTGGTATGTAAAGCCTAGTAGCTTCCAAGATAAGTTCTTTGAATGCTTCCCATTTTGAATTTGCTGTTGGTAACATCATCAGTTGGTCCCACTGTATAGAATTTAAATACTGTCTCAGTCCATTGTAGTCGCCTTTACGAAAGCAATAACCTTTCTCTTTACCTCTAATGGTAGTTACCTCTTTGAGTAAATGCCACTTCAGCACACTGTGATCACTGCCACCTAGTGGTTCATTTATCTGCAGATTCTTATATACATATATACAGATACATATGAGAGTATCAAACCATTTTTAATGTTAATGAGAGCATTGGTCCTTAGATTGGATACCAGTATCACCCAATTTCACAAAAGTGGTGCAAACGAGGGAGTAGGTAACTATAGGCCAGGTCTGCCGTGACACGATTAATTTCCTTTTCTTTATCCTCAGATGTGGTGCATGATCCTGCTCTATCAAATAGAGCTTTTACAAAGGGTACTAGGAAAGTTTTGCAATACAGCTTTGTTTATTTAATTTTTTCAAAGTAATTTCCTCTACATTCAATACACCTCTCCATCCTCCGAAACCAATCTTTAAACCAGTTCTGCCAAGTTTCACTAGGGAGTAAAGCACACTCGTTGTCCCAAGCCCGTAAAGGTCCTCATCACTGGAAAACCGCCTCCCTTTTAGCTTCATTTTCACATGCGGGAACAGTGCAAAGCCGCAGGGAGCAAGGTCTGGACTGTAGGGAGGGTGCTCGAGAAGTTTCAGTCCTGTCGTGTTCAAATATTCGGTGCAGGCTTTGGCACGGTGAGCTGCAGCATTTTCGTGATGGAGGTACCAGGTGTCCATTCTTGACTTTGGCCGCAGGTTCTTCATAGATCCAATGACTTTAGGCAGGCATTGTTCAGTATACCACTTAGCTGTGACTGTCTTCTGCGTGTCCAAAACGACATGTTCCACAATTCCACTCGATTTGAAAAATACAGCTATCATTTTCTTCTTTACAGATCGGGATTTTCTGACAATTACGGGTGTGTCGTCATCATCAAAGACCCAAACTTTGTTTTGAGCCTTGGTCGGCAGATCGTAATAGTACAGCCAAGTCTCGTCACCTGTCACGATGTTGTTCACATACCGAGATTGTCCCTTATCAAACTTTTTTAACATCTCCCGGCACCAAGTCACACGTCGTGTCATCTGCTCTTCATTCAGTTGATGCGGCACCCAGAGAGAACAAAGTTTCTTCACGTGCAAATGATCTTGCAGAATCGAACGAATTGCTGGTGCATTTAGGCCCAAAGTATTGTTGGTAGGTCACTCGCCTGTTTTCGTCAAGCATTTTCCTCACAGCAGTAACGTTTTCCTCCGTAACTGACGTTCGTGGCCTTCTCGGCCTCTCAGAATCCTCCAGAGTGAAATTTCCCCTTTGGAATTCTCTATACCACCTGAATATCGTTGTACGATGTGGACAATCATCATCTAGTGCAAGAGTCATTTCTTCTAAGCACTGGTCTATGGTTAAACCACGCACGAAATTATACCGCAAAACTGTCCTTATCTCATTTCGTGACCACGATGCCATCGCAAGCACTTTACACTCTCACTACTAATGAATAACTGAGCCCATCGACTTGGCGCGGTGGCTACTATGCACGTATGAACATGTCTCAACATGCAGCAACAAGCAGCTTCCTGTGATTCATTGTTGCGTCATATTGCAAAACTTTCCTAGTACCCTTTGTACTACACTGTTCTTATATTGTCCAGCTTGTGCTGAGTTGTAATGGGTGTATTGGCCTCTACACATGGGTTTCTTAAACACTGACATCTTAGAGACCAATACATCCAAAAACAGCAGGGTACGTCCTATTTCCACCTCTGAGGTAAATTGTATAAATTGGGAGAAGCTATTAAGCCAAGGCAAACTGCATCATCCTCCCTCCCCTTCTGGACCAGGGCAAAAGTATCATCAACATATCTCTTCCAATTTCTAATAGGAAATGAACACCCACTAAAAACCCTACTTTCTAACTCCTCCATGGCCAAATTGGCCACGGTGGCACTAATGGGCAAACCCATGGCTGTACCGTGAACCTGTTTGTACATAGTTCCTTGAAATAACATGGTAGTACTAGCCAGACATAATTCCACCCTGGCACAAATATCCTCTATACCAAAGGTTCCCAACCTTTTTTTGCCTGTGGACCCTCTGAGTCCTAACTTTACATATGTGGACCCCCATATATGCATATGTAATATTCCTAAATGAACTTTTTATTTGTAGGTTAGTAAAAGCTAATAATTAAACAATTCCAGTATAATATAAAAAATGTAAATTACAAATTTTGAAATTTAATTGATAAAACTGAAACATTTTTTTACTTGTAATGATAAAATTAGTAAAAAAAAATTAAAAAAAAATACTATTTCAAACAACATATATAAATTTATTCCTAAGGCTATTAAATAGGATCCCATTAAATAGGCCGTACTAATGAGATCCTTGTGGCTGATGTTTTGATATTAGCATTTTAATATCTGGCTCCAATTTTGTGAGAGTCAGACGAAGATCACCTCTTTTTACTATATCAAGTCGATTACGATTTTTTGTTAACAACTGTGTTACACGACTAAAGCCAGATTCCACAAGATGAGATGATGGGAAAACAATGACATACATTTTAGCTTTCTCCCATAAAAGCGGATATTTACATGCAATATCACTATTCTTCCATACATCATGCTTTCCTTTTTTGAATAGACTTCGGACTGTCTCATCAGACCGCAATTCAACAAGTTTCTCTTGTAAATCAATTTCAACATCAGCAACATTTACCTCAAATGGAATCAGCCCCCAATCTGGGATGTTCAGTTCTAGTAGGTCCTTGAACCGAACATAATTGATAAAATTATGTTCGGTTCTTCATAATTTTTTTTTTAAATGATCAACATACACAACACAATGATCATCTTTTAAATCACTGCTAACTGAAGCAACGTTTGGAAACTGGTCAAACGCACAGCGTGAGATATTAAGACTGTACAACTTGAGTTTTCCAAGAATGCATTAATGGCTTCTTTGCTAGATATTAAATCACAGTTATGTCCTTGCTGCAGCTTATTAAGAGAATTCAGTTTTTCAAACACATCTGAGAGGTAAAATATGTCTGTTTTCATGGCAACCAACTGTTTTCCAATCTCCTTTTCATTTAGAAATGATACAGTACTGTCCCAAAGGACGACGAAGACAATTGCCTTTAGATAACCATCGCACCTCTGTATGCAGTACAAGACTGTCAAATCCTTCTTCATTTTCATCACAAAATTTGCAAAAGAGATGATCTTGAAGAGCATTAGCCTTAATGATGTTGACAGATTTTATTACAAGAGTTAAGGCTTCATGAAACATCTGCTCAATCTCTTCACCACCAGATGTTGCCGGTGAATCACGCAATGTATGCAAAGTACTTTTGGCAATGCATTTTTTAAATGAGTGATAAACCCTCTGTACAGTGCCATCAGTAGCAGAAGCCATTAAATTTTCGAGTGGAATATTTTTTTCTCTAAAATAAGACTGGACTTCCTTAAATATTGTTTCACCTTTAGTATCTGTTTTGAGGAATCTTGCAAAAAGCATTTCCTCTCTGAGTTGATTATCATCCATACATCTTACATATGCCAATAAAAGTGCTTCATTGCCCATCAAAGTTGATTCATCGAGTTGCATTGCAAACTGTTTCACTCGTAATTGAGCAATAAGTTGATTTTCTACATCTTCAGACACTTCATCAGTGCGTCTGGATATTGTGTTATTGCTCAAAGGAAGGTTATCGGTAATTTTCACTTGCATTTTTGTTTAACATTGTTGAAATTACAACTGATATCGAAGGCAAGATGACAGTTTCACCAATGCTATGTGGCTTTCCAGATTTTGCTTTCATTCTTGCTTGTTTACTAAAAATCTGATACAATTTGTTTCTTCCTTGAAAATTGTCTCGTAGTTTTCGGAAATACTCCACTGATTTACTTTTCTTTTCGCTGTGCCTTTTTTCCAAATGGTGACGAAGCTTACTAGGCTTCATGCTATCATTAGATAGCACAGTCATACATATAACACACATTGGTTTTGTGATATTCTCTGGTGTTATTCAATAAAACCATACAACAGATATTCAGTCAAATATTGTCTTGTTTTTTTATTTGCATCAGCCATGGGAAAACAATAATAATATTATTAACCTCAAATATTTAATATTTGAAATGCTTGTAGGTACGAATAGAAATATAGTTCGATAGAACAATAACGTTCAATAACACAAACAATAGATTTCACCACGACGATGAAATCTGTTACCTATTCATACCTATACCTTTCATACCTTAATAGGTATGAAAGTTTCATACTTTCATGAAACTTTTAGGCTAAATGGTTTAGGCCCAAATGGTTATCAAATGAACTAATGTGACTCGTGACAGAGAAGAAAAATGCATGGGATGCATATAAATTATCAAGGGACTCAGAAGCCTATGGTAGATATAAGCTAGTCTGTAATCAGGTCACAAAGGAGGTTAGGCAGGCGAAGGCAGATTACGAGAAATGCTTGGCAAAAGATGCTAAGAAAAACAGCAAGGATTTCTTTACTTATATAAACTCTAAAAGGAAGGGGATGAATCTGATCGGTCCACTTGACATCGATGGTTCGACAGTTGATGTTCCTGCTCAGATAGCAAACAAACTGAATGAGTATTTTGCATCTACATTCACACGTGAGGAATTATTAAGGTTTGAAAATGGCAGAAGGTTATCAAATTGTAGCAAGATACTTAATGATTTTGTAATAACCGAGAGCAAAGTGGAAGAGAAATTGTTGAAGTTAAACTTAAGAAACGCACCTGGGGTGGATGGGATCTATCCAGTTATATTAAAGGAGGCGGCAAAGCAACTAAGCAAACCCTTAGCCATAATTATGAGAACATCCTTGGACTCAGGGGAGTTTCCCACGGACTGGATATGTGCAAATGTATCCCCAATTCACAAAGGGGGATCGAAGGGTGACACGAGTAATTACAGACCAGTTAGTTTAACTTCTGTTCCGGGTAAAATAATGGAGTCACTGGTTAAAGATGCATTGCAGGATCATCTAGACAAGACTGCAGCAATAATTCAGACACAGCATGGGTCTGTTAAGGGAAAGTCTTGTTTGACAAATTTGATTGGTTATTATGATGTTACAAAGGAACTGGATGCAAAAAATAATTTTGATATCATATATTTGGATTTCAGGAAAGCTTTTGACACTGTTGCGCATGGAAGACTATTGTACAAATTGGAGCAGAATGGTATTAAGGGTAAGTTGCTACAATGGATAAAAGGATGGTTAAGTGGGAGAAGACAGAGGGTGGTAATCAATGGGTGCTGCTCTTCGTGGACTAATGTTATTAGTGGAGTCCCACAGGGTTCGGTGTTGGGTCCACTGTTGTTTTGTATATTTATCAATGATATTGATGAAGGTATATCAGGCTTAGTGTCGAAGTTTGCAGATGATACAAAGGTTGGCAGGGTTGTTAATGACAGTAATGGCAGTGTGCTACTGCAACAGGAACTAGATAATTTGGGCAGATGGGCTAAGAAGTGGCAACTGAAGTTTAACCTTGACAAATGCAAAGTACTGCATATGGGTAGAAGTAACCCCAGAGAAACGTACCAACTGTGTGGTACTACACTTAAGGTGGTAGAAAATGAAAAAGACCTGGGAGTAATTGTGCAGGCAGATATGAAGTTTTCTGAGCAATGCAGACAGGCTGCCAGGGCAGGTCATGGGGTTTTGTCAATGATATAAGGAATTTTGCTAGCAGGGAAAAGGAGGTGATTATCCCTCTGTATAAGGCAATGGTCAGGCCACGCCTTGAGTACTGCGTACAAGTCTAGAGGCCTCATTTTAGGAAGGATGTAGATTTACTTGAGTGTGTACAGAGAAGGGCAACAAGATTGGTGAGGGTAATGAAGGGATCCTCTTACCAAGAGAGGCTTAATTTCTGCAAATTGCAGTGGCTGGAGACTAGGCACCTGCGCAGTGATCTGATTGAGGTATATAAGGCCTTGAATGGGTTGATCACGCTAAATTCTTATGGTATCCTTCCACTTGTTCAGATTACGAACCTAAGGGGGTATAAATTCAAATTAAGAAAAGACAGATGTAGAATAGATGTGCTGAAATTTGCCTTTAGCCAGCGGGTGGTTAATTGCTGGAACACATTTCCATCTGTTGTTGTAGTTGATAGGTTGAATAAATTTAAGGAGGAACTGGACAGGCATTTGGAGGGAATGGTGTGTTTTTTTTTTTTTTTTTTTGGCTGATGCTGCATAAGCTGATACACATGCTTTCTTGCATCACTGTCGCCCTTTGATCCTCCTTTGTGAATTGGGGTCACATTTGCACATCTCCACGGTCCATGCGTACTTCCCCTGAGTCCAAAGAAGCTCTCATAATTATGGTTAAGTGTTTGCTTACTTCCTTTGCTGCCTCCTTTAATATAACTTGATAGATCTCATCCACACAGGTGCCTTTCTTGTGTTTATCTTCAACAATTTCTCCTCCACTTTACTCTCAGTTATTACAAGATTCTCTAGCTTACTGCCAGAGTTGAATACACCTCTTGCATTTCCTCGCTGAATAACTCCTCAATTGTGAATGTCGATGCAAAATATTCATTTAGTTTGTTAGCTACAAACTAAATGAATCTGTTGATGATCCTGAGCAGGATCATCAAAAGTTGACCCATCGATATCAAGTGGACCAATCTGATTCATCCCCTTCCTTCTAGAGTTTACATAAGTAAAGAACTCTGCTGTTTTTTTTCTTTGCATCCCTTGCCAAAGATTTCTCGTAATCTGCCTTCGCCTGCCTAACCTCCCTTGTAACTTGGTTACAGATCAACTTGTATCTATCATAGGTTCTGTGTCACGTGTTAATTTGAATGTATCCCATGTATTTTTCTTCTCTGCCATATGTCTCATTAGTTCATCTGACATCGATTTAGGCCTAAACCTTGAACAATATTTCTTAGTTGGTATGTAAAGCCTAGTAGCTTCCAAGATAAGTTCTTTGAATGCTTCCCATTTTGAATTTGCTGTTGGTAACATCATCAGTTGGTCCCACTGTATAGAATTTAAATACTGTCTCAGTCCATCGTAGTCGCCTTTACGAAAGCAATAACCCTTCTCTTTACCTCTAATGGTAGTTACCTCTTTGAGTAAATCCCACTTCAGCACACTGTGATCACTGCCACCTAGTGGTTCATTTACCTGCAGATTCTTAATGCATGAAGAATCACTACTGATAATCAAATCAAGAGTATTACTCCCTCTAGTTGCCTCCCGAACATGCTGATGTAGAAAACAATCATCCAATAAATCCACAAAAGCCTTGCTAGTGTGTGTGACCAGTCCCCAAATTCCAGTCAATATCTGGGAAATTAAAATCCCCCATTATAAGACTCTCTGATTTACTGGCCCACTCTATTTCCCTGTGCAGTTTCTTATTATACTCATCAGATTCATTAGACCTATAGCACACTCCTACTCTCAATTTTGATCTCCCAATGCTTATGTCACACCAAACTGACTCGGCACTGCACTGTCCAGCGATGTCGACTGGCTTCACTTCCTTGGATTTTATGTATTTCATATCTAATAGCATAACCCCTCCTCCCTTCCTATCCTGTCTATCCTTTCTGTAGACGTTGTACTCCCAAAATTCCAGTTCTGCATTCCTTATATCTGTGGCACCACGTCTCTAAAATCACAACAATATCTGCCTTTGATGTTTTGAGCAATACCTCAAATTCATAAAATTCATTTACTAAACTCCTAGCATTGGTGTACACGCAAGTATACATGCACTTGTTCTTTTTCTTAGCTACCCTAACACAACCCATGTGTTTACTTGTACCCCAATGATTCCCAGCAGTCTCTGAAATATCCTGCATCTTATTTTCCAGGCTGCGGCTCATTCCAATAGAAGCAGTGCAAGAATCACTTTCACCTCTGCCAGTGGCTACTGTTAATCTATTAGTCCTTGTATCCCCCCAATCTAGCAGTTTTCCGACCCACCTAACACTGCCTCGATAGCATCAGCAAACATTCTTGCACCCTTTCTATTTAAGTGTATCCCATTCCTGTAGAAACAGTTTCTGCTGTTAACAAGTACAGACCAGGCTGAAAAAAATTCTATCCCTTGAGCCTTGCACAATCCTTCCAGGGCCGAATTGATCAACAGGGCTCTCATCATATACTCCCTCCTATTGTGTCTGGGCAGAATTTCAGACACTTTCAAATTCAAGTTCAAATTCACTTGAAATTCATATTCGTCATTTACCTTATGAACATGAACAATATGGGATCATTAGACAAGTAATAAATGTTCCAGTTAATGTAAACACGATGGTTCATCAATTACCTAGAGAATTAGATGATGATTATGCCATTAATGTACATACAAAACAGACTCATACATAAATCATCATATCTACAAGGATGTGTGCAGAAGAAAATAGTGAAAATGTGGTTACGGTATGTGATAAATTCACCTTTGTATAAATTCTATGGCATAAAAGTGAGTGATGATTCCTTGGGGACAAATGATGATAGTGAACAGGAACATTCAGATGAAACTGTGGAACCTGTCAGCAATGATGATGAACTATTGTTAATTCAACAACAAACATTATTATGGTCTGAAGATAAATATTTATGTATAGCACCAAATCAGAAATCATTTCCAACAAGTTTCATATTTGATACACATGCGGAAGAACTTTCTTTTCCAGCTATATATTTGGGATATGCACGAAAATTTAAAAATTGATTGAAAATTACTCCCTTTATGATGGCATTGAGTGAAATTCGTAGATCTGATTGACGTGGAGTAACCACTCAACATTTGCTATATATATGTGGCAATGAAAATTATGCAAATGCGTACCGTAGAAAATTTGCAAATTGCATTTAATTCAGTAGGAATAACAGCTAACATTACTGGTTCTATATTGGAATAGAAAGAATTTATAAACAAGTCATTAGAGATTGCTCCAGAATTATGGTACCATAGAAAATATGTAATTTGCATTTAAATCAATAGGAATAACAGCTAACATTACTCGGTTCTATATTGGAATCGAAAGGATTTATAAACAAGTCATTAGAGTCTAACTTGGCATTTCTAAAATCAATTCCCAATTCACGATATTATTTGAGTCAATGTAAACAGTTGTTTGCCGTGATTCATCAATTAGGAAAACCTACAATGTTCTTGACGTTGAGTGCATGTGAACCAACATGGCCTGTATTACTATGTATGTTATACAAATTCAGATATAAACGAGAAATTACAATTAATGAAGTTATGGATCTACCTTACATGGAAAGAGCTACATTAATAAATGAAGACCCCATAACGTGTGCCATATACTTTAATAAAATTGTTAAGAGTATACTTAAAATTTTAAAATTGAAAACCTATAGTCCTTTTGGGAAATATTATGTTGTGAATTTCTTTAACTGCATTGAATTTCAACATCGAGGAAGTCCACATGCACATATATTATTATGGATCAACAATGCACCCTCTGCACCATTAGAAGAAAAAGAAGGTGGGATGGAGAAAGCAATCCAAATGATAGATGCATTATGTTCTATAGAGAACTTCAGATTATTCAAATTT
Source organism: Mastigoproctus giganteus (assembly GCF_048544385.1). NCBI lineage: Eukaryota > Metazoa > Arthropoda > Arachnida > Uropygi > Thelyphonidae > Mastigoproctus > Mastigoproctus giganteus. Next base: position 170,740,448 of record NC_143586.1, on the reverse strand, counting down.
ACAGCAACATAAACATACTTTTACCTGTTATAAAAATAATAACGCAAACCAACGCGAATGTCGATTTGAAGCACCTTTTTGTCCAATGTTGCAGACTCGTATGTTGATACCGATGGCCACAGATGAAGATTTTTTGCGATAAGCTAATCTTAGATTAGCTTATCGCAAAAAATATCGTAAAATGCACAACTCATTAGAATTGGATAATCATGTTAATTTCGAAGAATTCCTTAAATAAAATTAATACCAATCAGAAGAAGAATATCTAAATATTTTGAGAGCTGGTATCAAATGACCACGTGTATTTCTTAAACACAAGATAGAAGATAAATTTACAAATAATTGCAATCCTTGGATTTTAGGCGTTCTGAAGTCTAATTCGAATTTACAATTTATCATAGAAGAATATTCATGTGTAGCATATGTAGTTGAATATGTGAATAAAACAGAGGAATAAGCAACCTGCAAAGGAAAATTATAGCGCTACAAGAAGAATATCCTGATATAGATATAACTGATCTAATCTGAGCATTAAATGTAGTTGTATTGAATTCTGGCACATTATGGCCTTGCTGCCCTTGTGCCGTAAAGCCCATAAATAAACAATAAACAGTATTGAATTCTGTGGAGATGAGTGCACAAGAGGCAACTTGGTATTTATTACGATACCCAATGTCTGTGTCTTCAAGAACGTGCCAATGGTATGGTCACCTGAGTGTCAGAAATTACGTAAATCAAAAGCTGAATTGGACGAACAAGTTTGTAGTGAGTCTTTGGATATATGGAGAGATAGTATTTTTGATAAACATGAAAAACAGGGCGAAACATTAAAAGATAACTCTTGCACAATTTACTGCTCATTATCGAAAAGGAAATGGGGGATGGGAGAAAAGACAATTTCATAAAATAATCTGGTATCGGAATTATAATACAACATGTCTTCAGGAACATATATGCGAAATAGTAACTTGACACATAATTTTAGTTTCATAATGAGTTCCTGCAGTAAAGATGTTTTTAACAGCTGCCGCTGTGACATTATCAGTGACACTATCAGTCTCAGAGTAGAGCGGCAGCAACTCATTATGTACCTGGTACATAATTACATAATTTTTTCCCCCCATTATGGTTACAGCTTAGGGAGACAGCCCTCGTTTATGTCTCTTTTTTCTTGCACACAAAACAGGCATTCATTACAGGTATATATAGTAGGTCCCCGACATACGTAAGAGATACATTCCAGGACTTCTTATGTAAGTTGAGTTTTACGTAACTCGGAAATGACTAATAAAATATTGCTGCAAGCATCCCTGATATTACAAAAACCATATAATATTCTCAGAAAAATTAAGAAATAGTTATATATTTTTGAATTAATTAGTTACATATTATTTTTATATATTAGTTTATATATATATATATATATATAGAAAAATAGTTATATATTTTTAATAAGTTCAATTAAAAACTATCTGGGGACAGTGGAAAAGTAGTCAGAGTGGTACATAAGAAAAGAAAACATAAAAGGAAGAAAAAACATGTTATTGTACTGTAAAAACTGATATGTATTTCGTAGCCTTTTTTATTATAGTTGACTTCATTCGTGCCGATCCCTTCACTGCTTCTCGTATTCTTTGTCCTTTATTGTTGTGTTCACTGTTGACACTGACAAATTTAATTCCATGCGATACTTGTTAATGTTTGACCATTTTCATACATCCTTATTATTTTAATTTTCTGATCCAAGTCAATCGCTTTCCTTTTCTTGGTAGATTTACTAGTACTGCTGTTGCATTCTCTTAGTTGGCACCATGGTAATCGTCAAAATGAAATTTTCTGTAAAGAACTTCACAGAGTTAAGGCAGAAACACACTATTATCACCTCATGTGAGCTCACATTTTACTCAAGCACATTTCTTGGAGGTCACAACCATAAAATAATAAAAACAATTTGCACTTTCCAGTTTATTAGGCTTTTCTATTAGCAATTCATTATAAATGGGTAGTAAACTAGATCTTACTGCATTTGCAATAATACCATAGCTGGAATTCTGTGGCTTTTTAAGCTGTTATAGTGAAATGTGTTTCCCCTTCACTGAAGTCTTCAGTGAAGGGGAAACACATTTATTTATTAATGTTTAAATTATATTTAAAAAATAAATATTTATTTATTTATATATATATATATATATATATAAATAATATTATAATAAATAAATTTTCAAAATATTCTCTTCATTCTTATTTTTTAATCTTTGTAAACTTTGTATCTCACTTGTGCAATTTGTTCATGCCATTTCATCGTTATTGATTGCTTATTTTTTCCCCCCTACTGTTTTTAAATTTTACAATTGTTTAAAAAAAAAAAATTGAGTGAAAAATAATTTATGCAAGTCGAAGTTACATAACTCGGGCTTACGTAAATCAGGAACTTACTGTATACTGAGTTGGTTTTGCATTCTTTGAGCAAAGATTGGTTGTGGGAGCAATACAGGCAGGTGCCAATATCTGAACAACAGCCAAGCATTCTCTTTCTGTGGGGTTGTGAGTCTGCTTTGACTGGCTCAACAATGGTTGAACAACTAGTGTTGGAGGACAGTGTTATGGTTTGGAGACTGTTTTCATAGCATGCTCATGTTCTCAGATCACCATTAATCAATGGCTTGATGGAATACTTACCTTCCTGCCATTGGCAACCTGTTACATCCCTTCATGATGAAAGCGTATACAACTCAAGCATATCTCAACAAGACCCATCAGGTTGCTAACTGATGTCGGAAACAAGACAATGAATTCTCTTCCTAGCGTGGTCATAAGACTCATCTGATATCAATCCAATTGAGCATGTTTGCACACCTACTGGAAAAGGATGTTCATTGCTACAACCCTCCACCTGACACCGTGGGCATTTTTGGATTACACCTTGTGTAATGCATGGCTAGCACTACTGGCACTGACACCCTACCACACCTTGTGGAGTCCATGCTATTCCATGCACAGTCTTTATTATGGACAAAAGGTGGCCCCATGAGGTATTAGGTGGGTGTTATTAATGCAAAGCCAACTCAATGTATATACAGGTAGTTCCCGCTTTACAAGTTCCTGGGTTTACGAGTTCTTTTTTTTTCAAGTATCAACGAAATCAAAAATATGAACATTAATTGCAATAAATAAATGCTAAACATTCATAAATATGTCATTTCAAACCACACGCGTAGCTGTACAATACAGTACTACTCTGCATGCGTTTGTTTGTTCAGGCAGAGATAAGGAGGGAGGTCTAACTGTTGAAGTATTTTAGAAAGAATTCCACATTTTGGAACAAACTCTGTCATCAGTTTATTGATAATGTTTGATAAGGATTTCAAGAACCAGAAGAGACCTTGCAAAATGAAACAGAAGCAGTTGCAGTCTTAAATGTTTTTAACCAATTGCAGCCTGAGGTTTGTACAACTGACATCACTGAGCTGCTTCAAGTACATATTGGAGAGCTCACAAACAAAGACCTCATTGAAATGGCAAAACTCCTGTTCGTTCCTTCACTCTCAAGGGGCTTGACAAAGCTTTTCAACACAGAAAAAGCAATTGAGATTTTCAAGTCACAAGATTCAAATTTTGAGCACACTAGAAAAGCTGCTACAGATTTAAAAAATGCTTATGCATACTATCGTGAAATTTTAAAAAGAAAAGAGAAGGCTGTCGTGGAAACAAATGACTCTTGAAGCATTTCTGAAGAAGAAAATAACTCCTTGTGCTTCCATCAAACCAACAATGAGTGATGAACTATCAACAAGTGACGAGCCATCAATGAGAGTGCATAGAGTCGATGATGATGAAGAATAAATATTCCTTAACATTTGTATGACATAAATAATTTCTTGCTTGATTTTAAAGGCAATGTTTTAATTTCTTTGGATAAATAAGTCATGGTGGTTTAAGCATAAACTATTGTTTTGTTGACCTTTATTTAACATTACTATGGTCAAATTTCATTGTTGAGAACGTAACCCCTGTTTTTAACATTATGACTATGGGAAATAAATTCCCGCTTTACGAGCACACGTTAGGAACGAGTTAACTCATAAAGTTGGGAACTACCTGCATTTTTGTTTACATTATTGTTCTTAGTTACCTGACTGTTTCAAGATATTCATAATCCAGTCTAATTGAGACTGTTCACTTAACTATTCTGAAATATTACAAAATGTTTTATATAATTTTCAGTTTATAAAAAATGCTGTGGACTTTGAGTTTAGGACAGCAGTTCTCAAACTGTAAGCTTGCACCTCCTAAGAGAGGCACGAGCTCATTGCAGGGGAGCTGCAAAAAAGGTGACAGTTTGAATATAAAAATTATTTACTAGATAAATATAAAAACTTTTAACAAAAAGTTTAAAATTAAAAGAAAATAATTATAAAATAATTACCAGTATTACTTTGTTGCATCTGATTAATTATATTTCTAGAACCATCAAATACTTGGAAATTCTTGAATTTCTACGTATGCAATGGTTTAATTTACATATGTGAGTATGTAAAATCTGGAAATCATTATGCATCATTCTTTCCTTTTATTATAAAAACACATTGATTCATAGTTGCACTTTCTCAGTCAGTAATATTCTCATTCTTCTCTCTTCTCTTGGCATGTATTCTTGGTTTGGCTTATTTTTATATCACTAAATAAATAGATTTTTTTAAAATGGCATGAGAAAATGCTCTTACAAGAAAAAGTTTAACTGCTGTATGTAGCATGCAGGTTACACAGACTTAAATCAAAAAAGAATTACAAAAAAAAAAAAAAAAAATACAAAATGCAGTATACAAAATACAAAATTCATACTGATAATGAACCATTAGAGGTTAAAACAAATGCAGTTAATATTAAAACGATAAGTTTCAGAGGTGAGATACTAAATTTTGTGTATAGTAATATTTATATTGAATTATATCTAAAGCATTCTCTAAAGTACTTTTTATTTCAAGATAAAAGATCTACATCATGTCAAGTGTGTTTTCAATTTTTTAAATGGATTTGAAAAGAATCTGTCAAGAATAATAATGGGAAGCATAAAGAGATCAGTGCATGTTTATTTGTAGTTTTTGACTATGAATTTGCCAGTTTTTTATTTTTTAAATTTTATTTTATATGGAGTTAAAACTGTCAATAAATTTAGAGATAAGTATATAACAAACGAGTAATGAAGTGGAGTACTATTTCATTGGAGGTGTTGAAATAGTTTGAGAAAATAACACCATATTGCATTGTTTTTCTGTCATTACTGCAAGGAGGTTATTTGTCCTGCGTGTAACAGGGCTTAGACTTGGCATCTTCAGAAATAACTGCATATATGCAGTTGTTTCTGAAGTTACTGAATAAATGATATTTTATTTGAATAAATGATACTGAAGTTTTGATTAAATGATATTAGTTACTACAGGTTGACTTGAGTCAACCTGTAGTAACTAATATCATTTATTCAAATAACATCATCTAGTTGGTGAATCTGTTTGTTTAAAACTTGAAGGCACTGTTGTGACCAGTTTTGTAATTATTTAGTTTCATTATCAGATAAGAGAGACTTCAATTTGCAACCTTTTTGTCAATCAGTAAATAAATACAGTTGATGCCGGTTATTTGGGACACGTCGGGACTAGTGCATCTTGGCCCGATTAAGCGGCGGGCCACAATTATCCGAAGTTTCACGTAAAAAAAATTAAAAATACAACGGACCCCCCCCCTTTAAAATTGGTTTATTGTACAATTAAATCACGTTATGATGGAGTCACCATAGTAAAATACTGTTCACTATATGATGTGTAGTAAGTGCCGGTCATTGTGATCATGTTTGTGAATTGAATTTTAATTCTATTAAACAGCGATTCTAATTAGCAAAAATATGAGGAATATCCATAAGCTATAAAAGTAGATATATTAAGCAAAAATTTACCCTTTATTACCTTACTAATTAAAAAATTAAATTATACGTGAAAATCGGAAGAATATACATGATAATCGGAATAATTAATATGTACTGTAATATGTACATACTAACTAATTGACATTTCTGTTCACTGACATTTTGTGGATGGGAATTAAAATTTAAAACAGTAAAAAGATAAGAAATCAATAACAAAGAAAACTACATACACAGATTGCAAGTAACACGATATGTGCAAGTGAGAACAGAGTAACAAGTTACGAAGCTTGAAAAATAGGAATGAAGAGAAGATTCTGAAAATTAATTTTTTTATATGATTGAAGATTCCATGGAAGTGTAAACACATTTCACCATAATAACACACAGAATTCCAGTTGTTGGTATTATTGCAAATTCGGTAAGATTGAGTTTACTATCCATTTATGATAGATTTCACTAACAGAAAATCCCAATAAATAGGTGACTACTCATTGTTTTATGGTTTTGACCTCCAGAAATCCGACCGAACCACGTGGTAAGGTTGGAGATACTCGTAGGGTAATCTCCAGTGCTGTGGTCTCCTGCACCGATTAAATGGCATGTTGTCCCAATTAAGCGAAGTAAACCCTGGCTATTTTCTCGATTGGGTTCTGTTTTTTAAGATTTGACCAAAATAAACAGCTGCTCCTATTAACCAGTGGCCCAAATAACCGGAATCCACTGTATATCGAATGTAATTGAAGTGGTAACCTGTCTGCATTGGGCCAGTACAGCCAACTACTAGGTTTTATTATTCATGTAACAAAGATTATATTTTCAATGTGAATTTTTTTTTTCTGAACACTGCTTGGCTCGACTCTATATATGTTTATTCACTTCTCAACACAAAGGTTGCCTAATCGAGGCTACATGTTGTCTGATTTATGGAACCAAATAGTCACAGTGGTGCCTTTGACTTTTCAGTGAATAAAGGATTTGCCTACTGGGTGATATTATTCATTTAAAAATGATATTAGTTACTTTAGGTCAACTTGTGGACATGTGCATCTCTTTTTTTAAAGAGATTAAAAAAGCTGTATCTGTCACATGAGCGAAAATTTGGTCCCCATACAGTAATGATAGAAACATGTAATGTGGTATGCAGCATTACTTTTCAAAATATAGGTATGTATTTTAGATTTTTGTACATTAACCTTCTTGATTGAGAGTAAGGAAAGCTAGCTTTGGTATTAGTCTACTTAAGTATCTTGTACTTTGCCTGTTTAAAAGAACTTAAGATTATATTTTTTGAGATTATATAATTTATATCAGTGGTCAGCAACCTGGTCCCTACCACCCACTAGTGGGCGATTCAATCTTTCATGATGGGCGGTGGGTTTCTTTGTCCGTTGTTACAAATTTTGTTCTTCCTCCATATATCGAATACATTGCTAACAACTTTGAGTTTGACTTTTTAAAATATGCTTTTGCAATTTACTTTTGAATTCCATCTCTAAACTTTGAATATAGATAATAATTCACCGGACACTTCTCAAAGTATACTCGTGCATGAGGGAGCTACGAATGAGCTCCGTAGCCAAAGGCACGAGTTTAGTGTGCATAACGAGGGTAGGGCTTACTACCGGCCATCACTCAGTCTTCGAGCTGTACCTCTTTCATGGTAGGGGGCAGTACATGGTTAGATTTGTGAGAGTAAGCATGCGTCCGCGGCTTGGAACAAGTTGATAAATTGCGCAACAAATTGTGAACCCATGTCACAAAAAAAGAAATACACTTGTGGCTGTTTACCAGAGTATCTGAAGATGGGTTTCATCGAATCTGTTACAAATAAACAGCTTCCAATGTGTTTACTGTGCCACAAGACATTATCCAATGAAGCCAAGTCAATTGCGAGAACATTTTGCTTCAGAGCATTCCAAAGATAAAGATAAGCCCATTGAATATTTTCAAGAAATGTATAAAATATTTAAAAATCGTTCAACAATAACTGCATCATTTAAGTCTAAGAAACAACATGCGAAGAAAGAAGATGGATTAACTGCAGCTTATCGTATATCACGATTAATTGCAAAAAGTGGTAAAAGCCATAATATTGGAGAAACTTTGATAATATCCTCTATCAAAGAATTTATCTCAACAGTAATGCATCAGGATATACCTAAAGTTTTAAAAACATTGCCCCTTAGCGATAGCACAGTAAAGCGATGCATTGATGAAATGGCAGTTAATGTTGAAAATAAACTTATAGGTATTCTCCAAAACTCTTCATTTTCCATACAGTTGGACGAGTCTACCATTGCAGATAATAATGCTCTATTGATGACATATGTACGGTACCTTGATGAAAACAATACATTGCAAGAAGAAATGCTATTCACTGTAAATCTTATTACAGATACAAAAGGATTATCAATATTTAATGCTGTGAAATAATACTTTGCTAAAAATGATATACCCTTGAACAATATTGTTGCATGTGCTACTGATGGAGCACCATCAATGGTAGGTCGTTATCGTGGATTTGTTGTTTATTTGAAGGAAGAAGTGCCAAACATTTTGTATATTCATTGTGTGGTGCACCGAAAACATCTTGTAGGAAAACATTTAAGTACAAGTCTCCATCATTAAGTATAATAATTAGAGCTGTAAATAAGATCAAATATAATGCCAAAGATGATAGAATGTTTCAACAGATGTGCCAGGACAATAATGAGCAGTTTATTAGGTTACTTTTACATACAGAAGTTCGATGGCTCTCAAAGGGTACATGCTTATCTCATTTTGTAGCATTATATGATAGTGTCATACAGTTTTTTGAAAGTAATAATGAGGCTGGTCTCTGTCAAAAATTAAAAACAGTAAAGAATGATGCCTTTTATTTGGCAGACATTTTCAAGAATGAAATTAATTTGCAGTTTCAAGGAGCCAATATAACTCTTATCAGTTGCAAAAATATTGTCATTATTTATCGAAAAACTTTTATCTTCTCTGTCATAATCTTTTGAAGAGAGAATTTCATCAGTTTCTTGAATTGTCATCTATAAAAGATGATGTAACTCCAGAGGAGATTGAAAGGTTCAGTAGCCACCTTGAATATGGAAAAATGATTTAAAGATATTTTGAACTTGAAGGTGTATGACTGGATGATAAATCATTTTACTGCAAATTTTGCTGAGGTTGATATAACTTGCCAAGAAGAACTATTAGAACTTAAATATGATGAAGAGAGCAAATATAATTTCGATAGTGTTGGATACCAAAAACTATGGCAAAATAAAAAAAATGCCTGTGTTATATCCAAATATGTGGAAAATGATATTTAATTTATTGATACCTTTCCCTATCTCATATTTGTAGAATTAGGCTTTAGTGCTGTTAATCATATCACCAAACAGAGAAACCGTGATATCACTGAAAGAGGAGATATTTGTTTGTTCCTTACAAAAATCGAACTAGATATCAAATATTTAGTCTTGCAGCATCAGCCTCAAGGATATCATTAATTAAAGGTAATTTCAATAAACTTCATTGTTTTCACGTTTAATTTGTTTTTCTTCAATTTAAGCAGCTCCCACACTAGTAGGCACTGTATCGATGGAGATGCAGAAATTCATTAAATTTAAATTATCTATGTATAAACATACATAAAGTATGTTTATACATTTATTGAAAAATTACTTTGCACTCTAAAAATTACTTTGCACTTGCGCTAAATCAAGTTATTCCGGCACCAGTGGGTGGTAAGGAAATTTTACCATCAACAAAGATACAACAGTGGGTGGTAGGTATTAAAAGGTTGACGACCCCTGATTTATATATTTAGATTAGATTAGATTGATTGATTAGATTAGATTAAAACTATCCATATTTCAGAGTCATGCAGCACAATTAGAATAATATATATAGGATATAAAATATTTCATTATGTTGTGATCTTAGATGTATTACATAGTGAACAATCAATCATTTTTTATTTGGAATTAAACTAGTGGCTTTTAAAGAGGACTTTTAAAAATTTTGTAATATTATATCATCCTTATAAAGAGGACATTGTTAATGTTTTCATGACTGGTACTTGGATAAAAGAAGTGAGCACTCTTTGAGAAATGATAAAATGAGCAGATTTTACTGTATTAATTTGAAGATTAAAAAAAAATAATAATAAAATAAAATAAGTATTCTAACGGAGGAAGGGAGAGGTTGTTGTTTATTTGGTTTTTAGGAGCATTAGCAACTAAGGCCATATTGCTTGGGGGATATGCGGTGGTCATTCCCCGACCTTTCTGCATTCTCCGTATTTGGTGGTCACGGGCTCCAACCCCGGTCTAATCAAGAAGTGTGTACTACGCACTGCTGCTCTTGCCCATCTGGCTACGGGAGGCGACAAGGGAGAGGTGGACAAATGAGCAGATTACAGAAACAAATTGATGGACAGACATTGATTTTCTCTTTGTTTAACAAAGCATCAAAAGCAAAACCAAAAATTGCCCGGAATCTGAGATTGCCGTAAGCTAAAGCACAAATGCTTTTGGAAAATAGAATTAAAAATTGAAAATGAAAATTTGAGTGAACTTCCTCATTCATTTCATGAATGTACAGGTTTAAGTTCCAAACTTGGTGCTGCTCATTTCCATGCACAATATGTCGAGCTCGGCTTGCAGCTATTAAGTGATGACTTACTGTTATTGCTTACTTACATAAAATTTAAACAAAATTATTCAAATTAGATCTGAGTTTTATCTGAAAATTTTTTAGAAATTTAATTCTACAGGAATTGTTAATTATTCCATAATTAACCTTGAGTTACTGTCTTTGTAGTTGTTGAAGATGTGGTAAGAAAATACCACAGAACGTTTGACTCCATAATGTATGTATTTCCAATTAATTGGGAAATAAACATAATTAAACCAGTGTAGGTTTGAGTACTTTATTATTTTCAAATAACACAATTTATCTATGCACCATGCCTTTCAGGAAATATCTAAGTTCATGTACTTTTTATGAAAGTCTCAGTTATTGGTTGCCTCAGCCACTACTCTTCTCGTTTGCTCTAAGATTCCTTTTACTTCAAAGGGTAGTACTTGTGTATATGTCCGCTGATATTCCTTGCCACAGACTTCCTAATTTGGAATCTCTTTTTTGATTTCCTCTGGCTTAAAATATCTCTGCTCATCTCTTCATCTGTTGTGTTTATTGTTCTCCCAACTCTACCAATGACTTGGAATTCTCTGAAACTCAACTTTATCCAGTCTAACTTTCCTAGTAGTGAGGCAATTTTCCCTTAGTGATTTTAGTGTCAAGATGCTGAGGCTTTTGTAATTGCTAATGACCTTACACAGCTTGTTCTTGTACAGAATACCAGATGTGCCTAACCACACAGAGCGCTCCTGATCTTTTACTCATCAGCAACCCATCAAAGTATATAGTATCTGGGCACCTAACATCACAACTTATTTATTGGTACAGGCAGTTTTTGCTTTATGAGTTCCCTGGTTTACGAGTTTTTTTTTACAAAGTATCAAGTAACAACAAAATCAAAAATATGAACATTAATTGCAAAAAATGAATGTTAAACATTCATAGATACTGCATTTCAAACCACGCGCATAGTTATACAATACAGTGTACCGCGCTTTACGATATTAATCCATTACCATCATATCACAAAAATATTGTAATGTGAACCCAATAACACATTGTTTTTTGGTAATTCATTCTGTGACCTTGGAAGTTCAAATTTTCACTATATAACTCCCTAAAAGATTGTTTTTATAGTGTAAATTGTATTAGTTACCAGTTCAAATCATTAAACACACTACACTTTCAATGTTATGTTATAAGAACCAATTTTGAATGAATTTGTGATATTTTTCTAAAGCACATTTCTGGAAGTCACGACCATAAAACAATAAAAACAATTTGCACTTTCCGGTTTATTGGGCTTTTCTGTTACTGCAAGCATTTATAAATGGATAATAAACTCAATGTTACTGCATTTGTGAAAATACCGATAGCTGGAATTCACCTTATTATCGTGAAATGTGTTTGCCCTTTACTGAAATCTTCAATCGTATAAAAAAACATAAATTTTCAGAATTTTCTCTTCATTCCTTTTTTTTTTTTTTTTAAGCTTTGTAAACTTTTTACTGTGTGCAAATCATGTTAGTTGCAATTTGTGCATTCTGTTAAAAAATGCTTATGCATGCTATTGAAATTTATAAAGAAAAGAAAATATTATTTTGGAAATAAATGCTTCTTGAAGCATTTCTGAAGAAGGCAACTCCTTGTGCAACAAACCAACGAGTGCAGAGCCAATAATCAATGAGTGTGCATTTAGTCGATGATGATGATGAAGAATAAACATTCTCTAACATTTGTAAGTCATAAATAATTTCTTTCTCTATTATTATAATTTGCTTGATTTTACCGGCTACATTTTCATTTCTTTGGATAAATCAATCATTGTTTAAACATAAACTAATCGGCTAACTAATTTCATTGTTGATAACGTAACCCCTATTTTTAACATTGTCTATGTGAAATAAATTCCCACTTTACGAGTTTTTGCTTTACAAGCGTGCGCTAGGAACGAATTAACTTGTAAAGTTGAGAACTACCTGTACTCTCTTCTCAGAGAGCCTTTCTGTCATGAACATTCCCACATTCATGACATTTGGTATCACAGTAATGCAAATTGGGATAAACTTTGATTTCTGTTTCTCTTTTCCTTGATCAGATTACATTACTGTATTAAATTTTCTGATCCCATTGTTTGCCCATATGCCATTGAATTTATTTTTGAGATGATGAAATCCTTTATTCTGTATTCTACTCTAAATTTTCCTCCTCCTCTGTCTAAACCTTTCTTTTCCAAAAAAAGTGCAAATGCTGTTAAAGATAAGAACGTAGAATATCACAATTGGCTTGTATCCAAATCTCCAGCTTTATTTTCTGCCTAAAGCCTACAGCAGTAAATAATGAATCCAAACTCAATTCTTTAGAGGCTAAGAGTAGAAAACTTGCTTCCTGTCCAAATCATAGTTGAGCATTATGGTCCTTTGCCAGAGCTATTGGCAGCAACTTTTGTCCATCTGTACTTCTGGTTTTTTTACAACTTGGTTCTATTGCATTATGAGTTAAAGATAAAGCCAACTTACTACAGGGGGAGAGAAATTCTACTAGGCAGTTGAAAGTCATTCATTGGATTCCCTTCTCTCTCTCTCTCTCTCTTTTCCATATACCTTTCATCCACATAATTTGTGGTACCAACTGTGCATATATGCAATGCATTTCTTTAACACTGTTTTTTGATGGAAAGAATGTATTTCAGAATAGCTAGCAAATGATGTTGGCCCACCTATAGAAATAAGCTCTACCATCAGAGCTGACTCAAAGGTTGTGGCACCCTGAACCAACTTTGCTTTGATGCCTATACTGACATCCTTTTCATAAAAGCTCAGTTTTTTAGTTCAAAAATAAAATATAAATTTTTTGGTTCATTTTATTGTGTATTTCATTCAATTCATTTTATTAAAATTTTAAAATAAAAGTTATTTAATGAACAAGTAATAAATAACCCTTAGCAAGCATGTTCAATTCATAAGGTTGTCAACCCATCTAACTGATCTTGTGCAATTGCATGGAACAAAGATGTTTTTTTTTTTTTATATATATTAAATTCATATTAAAAATTTCCATTTTGCAGTGGCCACTGACTGATACTGGTTATGTTTCAAGAATTCTCAGTGCCGTTAAAAATATTTACCATTGATGCCATCAAATTGTTTTAATCATAAATTTTCAGTGGAGAATTGTGAAATTCACTTGTTTATTCATCCATTTTAGACTGTTTACTTGTTTCTTGTTGATGATAATGATATTTTGTTGCTTTTTTTCCCCTTTCTGATTCTCAGTTTTCCTGCTCCCATAAACTTTGGCACCCTCTTGTCATGTTGGTCCACCCTTTAATCTGGCTGTCTACTGGGCTGTCCTACTTTTCTTCTAGCCCTTGTATCAATGATCTTGGTAAATCAGTCATTACTTCTGTACCAAGTACTCTTTATTCAGTACCTCCCATGGTCTGACAGAAGGATTCTAGAAGAATTCTGAATAGTCTTGATGCCAAGAAAGGTTTAGGTCCTGATGGAGAGTTACACTTTTCCACTCTTATTCTGCTGGTTTCTTTGCTTGGAAATTTGTTCATGCCTATCCAGTTCCTAAAAAATAAAGGAACTGCTCAAATATTAACTAAAAAATCCCAGCATTCCAGTTATCCTATTGCACTTGCCTCCTCTTTGCATACTAATGGTGAGATCCATCAACTTCCAACTCTTGAATTGGCTTGAACCTTAAATTTGATCAATATTACCAATATGGATTCTGTCATTGTCAATCCACTGGGGATAAATTGGCCTATGTTAGTCTTCTTTGGACAAATTCAGTGGAAAAATTTGGTTAAACTCAGTTGCTCAGGTTTCTTCAAATATTTTTATATTTCTAAGGCTTTTGATCATGTTTGGCAGTGGGTCTTCTAAACATGCTCCCATCTTATGGACTGCCAACTGTTTTTAACAATTGGCCAGCCACTATTCTGTGTAAATCACTGCAGGTGTTAGTAAATGGCTCTGTGTCTTCTCCATGAATGCTAGTGCAGAAGTTGGAAGACAGAGATTCCCAAGATTCAGTTTTTTTCTTCCATTTAGCTCTTTTCACTATAGTATATTAATGACTGGAAATCCTATTCATAATTTTGCTGATGATAGCATACTATGTTCCACCTTTCAGTTTGAAAAACCTTGTCCTGAACCTTCAATTTCCCGAATACTACCAGTCCTTCAAACGCTGATTTTCAGGTAATTTTTCAGTGGAGCAAAGAAAACTTATTCCTGTATTATTTCTCCAAAAAAAAAAAAAAAAAAAAAAAAAAAAGTTTTCTCAAATTTCTTGACAAGGTGACATATCTCTGTTAGAGATTACCTTGTCTTTGATCTTTCTAGGTATAAACTCAGTTGCTCAGGTTTCGTCAAATATTTTGATATTTCTAAGACTTTTGATCACGTTTGGCAGTGGGTCTTCTGAACAAGCTCCCATCATATGGACTACCAACTGTTTTTTACAATTGGCTAGTCACTATTCTGTGTAAATCACTGCAGGTGTTAGTAGATGCAAATATTGCTTCCTCTGCATAAAAAAAACTATTTTTTTAAAATTCTTTCTGTGTTACTTTTTTCCTAAACAATAAATGCTCACTCTATGGAAATCTCAAATCCTCCCTACCATGGAATATTGTTCCTATATCTGGGGTGAAGTCTCCAAAACTTGATATTCAATAGTGGGTAGGTGCATTAATTAATGACCTCTCTTGTACAAAGTCTCTCTACTCTCTATCTCATAGACTTTGGTTTTTACTGCATGTCTTTTTAGATACTACCATGAGTGCTGTTGTGAATTGGCATCAGTAATTTTTCCATGCTCTTCAAAACCAGTCCAAACGTGTGGCACAACCAGCTATCCGTTTGCTAACCAACTTTTACTCATTTATCCTTTCTATTTCCATTCTCTGGTACAACTTTCCTTTACATGCATTTCCTGAAAATTACAGTTAACAGAAATTCAAAAGTAATGTCGACAAGTAATCCAGTTGATTGGATATTATGATGTGGTAACAAAGGAACTGGATGCAGGGAATAACTTTGATATCATATATTGGGATCTTAGAAAGGCTTTTGATACTGTTGCACATGGAAGACTGCTGAACAAATTGGAGCAGTGTGGCATTGGAGGCAAATTGCTGCAATGGATAAAGGGATGGTTGAGTGGGAGAAGATAGAGTGGTAATCAATGGACAAGCTCTTCGTGGACTAATGTTATTAGTGGAGTCTCTCAGGGTTCAGTGTTGTTTTCTTCTGTATTTATAAATGATATTGATGATGGTATATCAAGCTTAATGTCCAAGTTTGCAGATGGTACGAAGGTTGGCAGGGTTGTTAAGGTCACTAATGACAGTACGCTGCTGCAACAGGATCTAGAAAAGTTGAGCAGATGGGCTGAGAGGTGGCAAATGAAGTTTAACATTGACAAATGTAAAGTACTACATATGGAAAGCAGTAACCCCAGAGTAATGTATCAACTCTGTGGTATTACACTGACAATGGTAGAGAACGAAAAGGACCTGGGGGTAATTGTTCAGGCAGATATGAAGTTTTCTGAGCAGTGCAGATGGTCTGCAAGAGTAGCTCATGGTGTCTTGTCAATGATATACAGGAATTTTTCTAGCAGGGATAAGGAGGTGATTATCCCCTTGTATAAGGCAATGGTCAGGCCACACCTTGAGTACTGTATACAGGTCTGGAGGCCTCATTTTAAGAAGGTTTAGAGCTGTTGGAACGAGTACAGAGAAGGGCAAGAAGAAAAGTGAATGGAACAAAGCGTTGCTCTTACGAAGAAAAGCTTAACTTTTGCAAATTACAGTGTCTGGAGACTAAGCACCTGCGAGGTTATCTGATTGAGGTGTATAAAGCCTTGAATGGTTTGAGCATGCTCAGTGCTGATGGGATTCTTCCTCTTGCTCAGAATAATCACCTGAGAGGGCATAAATTCAAATTGAGGAAAGACAGCTGTAGGATAGATGTGCAGAAGTTTGCCTTTAGCCAGTGGATAGTTGGTTGGTGGAACAGACTTCCATCCTTTGTTGTGGAAGTTGATAGCTTAAATAAATTTACGGATGAGCTGGACAGGTATTTGGAACGAATGGAGAGGTGAAATGGGAGCATTTTTTTTTTTTTTTTGCTGAAGCTGCATAAACTTGCTTTCTTGCATCATATACTAATGCTGAAGTATCTTCTGTCTTCTCAACTTAGTACTATACAAGTCATGTATAGTACTAAGTACTGTAAGTTTTAATACCTTCTAGTTTGGGTTTTGCTTTTAAAAAAAAAAGGGTGGGGTTGAAAGAATAGCAGAAAAAAAAAGTACTCTTGTGGTTTGCCTTTGCATGGGTTTATACATATTAGTAAATTAGACCATATTGATCTGATCATTTGTGAGAACCCCATGGCTCTTGTTCTACAGAAGAATTTAGTGGGAGGGGATCAATCAGTGTATGTAGTTAATTGTTTTTTCCATATGTACGTATACAGTAAAATCTCATTACAGTAAAATTTGTTGGGATGCACAAATAATTTCGTTGTACCATATTTCGTTATCATGAATATTTTTGAAAATTATTCATTCAAATAAATTCTGTGCTTTGCTGTACTTTTCTAATATGTGAAAATAGTGATTCTTTCATTATTTTACTAACGCATTAATTTTAAAATCGAGGAAGAATTGAATGATGTATATACCAAATATAAAATGACATGTACTAAAAAAGTAAAATAAAGTTTCTTAAGAGTATCATTCTGAAAGCAATATTTTATTGATAAGAAATACCAAACATGCAGAAAAATACAGTGCATTAGGTACAACTTATTGTTACTTTTCACATACATAAATTTTTTTTAATGCCTACTAACTTTTTTCCTTGCATTAATGAGAATTGAACTTTAATAACACAGCTAATGTTGCCAATTAATTGAATAGCTATACTTTGCATCAATCTTTACCGACAAAAGATACCTTCCAAGAATTTGTCTAGTTCTTCCTCTTCCTAACACTAAATGCTAATGTTTCGGTAACCTTGCCAGAACCAATCATAAGACCATATATAGGCTGTTCCCAGCCTCTCTTGCTTGCCAAATGCTTCATTTCCTACTGTGCATTCTGTATCCCTATATATATATATATATATATATATATATCTCCAAGTATGTAAAAAGAAAATAGGATAGTTAATTTATATCTATTTTATAATATTATTTCTAATCTGTAATATTATTTTGTCACAGATCTGATTAATGCCATCAAAAAATATTAAACATTATATCCGTCTGTATATTATTTGAGTTAAGCTGTAATGTATAACATGAAATGAAAGCTATGTAAATATCTTTTACTATGTATATATCTTACTATGTAGGAAGATCTACCTCATGAACTATTAGAGTATTCGAGGGGGATTGAGGCATTATACCTATACTTTTACTTTTTCCGTTCGCCTTAGTTAGCACAAGCTTCTACTTTACTTGGTAATCGCTTAGACTGCATATATTATAAACTATACACATAAGCCTAAACATAGATATATCTCCTTCTCTAAGTAAAATTTTGACTATCCGTCGGGCTAACAGTCATCTCGCCAGCTTACTGCTAAATTGGAATGTATCAACGAAAATACCTTTTATATTTATGGGCCTCTATCTTATTAATTTTTAACTATCATTCGGACAAGTTATGCTGGACGATGACTACAGAAATGGATAGCTCGTTAATTATGGTTGATACATTGAAAGGGTTAGCCCTTGAAAAAGTCCCTTTCAATGTATCTGATCACCTATAATTAACTTTTAATTGTACATTTGTATTGCTTATTTTATGTTATTTTTGGCATATATGTATTTTTTCCAGGCTACGTTTAGCACCCGTATAGGTTTTTGGTTTTTCTTGAGTAGCTATTTTACTAGCTTTCATTTCATGTTATACATTACAACTTAACTCAAATATATATATATATATATATATATACACCTAGGCTTTTGTATTACCTGATAAGTTATATGCATCTCACGCACTTTTCTTCATAATGTGCAGTCGGAATTGAAACACTCAGCAAGCAGGGGGCTGACAACAGCATGTGTATGGTCTGTGGATGGGTTCAAGAACCTTGCTGTGTTACCTTAATGTAGAGTGATTTAGTTAATGGCTGAATAAATTATCTTAATATTCATATGGTATAAAAGTGATCATTATAGAAATCTAGAATCAAAGGCCTTTATGCTTGACAGTAGTTATGTTGCTTCTTGGCCTTCTGGCTTAGATCATATTGTACTTATGTCTTTAATTAAATTCCACATTAGTACACTGCTATCACAGTCATCCAGTGGGTCTTTTACCTGCAGATTCTTAATGCATAAAGAATCACTGCTGATAACCAGATCGAGAGTATTGTGTCCTCATGCTGCTGTTGAAAACCATGTTTATACTCATTACTGTCATTGGGTGCCTCCGTAGCCAGGTGGGAAGGAGCAGCAGTGCGTAGCACATGCTTCTTGATTAGACCGGGGTTCGAGTCCGTCACCACCAAATACGGAGGATGCGGAAAGGTCAGGGAATGACCACCGCATATCCCGGAGCAATTATGGCCTTAGTTGCTAATACTCCTAAAAACCAAACAACATCATTACTGTCATTAGGCTCCTACTCTCAATTTTTAGAAAACAAAATTCAGAGTAGGAGTGTGTTTTTGGCCTAATGACTGTAATGTCATTAGGCTGTAATGTGTTATTTCCCTTAAGAACATGTGCTTATGTTGCACCAAACTGACTCAGCATTGCACTGGTCACCCATGTTGACTACATGCACTGCCTTAGATTTAATATACTTCTTAAATAAGAAATAACTCCTCCACTCCTGTCCTCCCTGTTCTTCCTGTGTGTACATTGTACTCCTCACATTCAAATCCAGCATCACTTATGTCTGAGTGACACCGTGTCTCCACTATCCCTATAATGTCTGCATCTGATGTTTAATCAGTACTTCAAATTAATCCAATTTATTTACAATGCTCCTAGCATTAGTGTTTATGCAAGTATACATGCACAAGTTCTTACTCTTACCCTAACACAGCCCATTTATTTACTTGTTCCATGATGACCCACAGCAGGGGTGAAATCCTGGACACTTTGCTTTCTGGGCTGCTGCATGTTCCAATAGAAGCAGTGCAAGAATCACTTCCACCTCTGCCTGCAGTTCTAGTTATGCGTATCTCCCCAAGTTAGCAGTTTACTGACCCACCTATCTGCCTCAATAGCATTGGCAAATATTGTTGCTCCCCTTCTATTTAAGTGCATCCCATCTCTCTAAAAGCAGTTTCTCCTGTTAACAAGTGCAGACCATGCAGAGAAAAATTCTACCCCTATGAGCCTTGCACAATCTCTTTAGGGCTGATTTGATTGACAAGGCTGTCATAATATTCTCTCTCTCTCTCTCTCTCACATGTGGGCAGAATTGCAGACACTTTCAAATTTAACTTGCAACTGTTTTTCTACATTGTGCCCTGTACTTGTTAAATAAGTCTGCAGATCTACTCTTAATGGTTTAGTGCCAATGTGTTCAACAGTATGTGCCCTTAAAAGGTGATACTATTTCACCTATTCTTTTTACACAATATATTTCCTGTTTTCTTGAGAGTCACTAGTTCTTGTGGGACCAGTGCATTCTGCCTTGGAGATTGTCGCTGTGTTGCCTGATGCACAAGTTTGAGCTCTAGCATTCAGTTGGGCACCAGAGAGCTTGAATTTTAATTCCTTTAGGGGGGAGGTACCCAACTCTCATAAACAACAATCAGAACACTGAATTGGTCCCTGATTTCTTCAGAGTCTGCACCAACCACACACAGAATTGGCTGTGTCGTGTCCTGTTCCAGAAAATCTGCAAATGTCGCACAAGTTACACATTTTGTTAGGCCATGATTCGTAAGAGAATTTCCCTTTCAGTTCTCCCCTGAGACAGAGCCCTGCTGTTACTTTTTGCCTGTTGCTTTGCTGCTCTAGTCTGGGGTATGATTTCCATTTAGATACAATTTATTTGATTGACAATACTACACTAAGCTGATAGATTCCTAAAATTCAAGTTCAAGATATATGATACATTATACCTTATGTCATCAAGTTCAGGATACAGTTATGCTATACTGTTATGATCACAGTTTTAAATTTGTTACATCCTTACTAAAAAGTAAAGTTCCTTAGCTAAAAACAAAAAATATATATGCCTGAGTGGTTCGCCTTAACAAACCCATGCTGTGTCTGAACTTTTAATACAGCCTTGTCTAGGTGATCTTGCATCACTTCTTTAACCAGTGAAGCCATTATTTTCTCCTGAACAGGAGTTAAACTAACCGGTCTGTAATTATTTGTCTCCCTTTGAACCACCCCTTTGTAAATTGGGGTTACACTTACACATCTCCTTATACACTTGCACATCTCCAGGCCATGGGGACCTCCTTTGAATCTAAGGATGCTCTCATAATTATGGCTAAGAGTTTGCTAACTTCCCTTGCTGCCTCCTTCAATATAACTGGATAGATTCCATCCACCCAAGTGCCTTTTTTATGTTTAACTTCAACAATTTCTCCTCTACTTTTCTTTCTGTTTTCACAAAGTCATTTAGCTCCCTGTTAGAGTTAAGTAAACTTCTGTTCTCCCCATCCTTACAGAATTCCTCATGTGTGAATGTAGATGATGCAAAATAATACACATTTGGTTTGTCAACTGTCTGAGCAGGATTATCAGCATTTGAACTGCCAACATCAAGTGGACGGCTCTGATTCATCCCCTTCCTTCTAGAATTTACCTAAGTAAACAAGTCTTTGTTGTTTTTCTTTTCATCCTTTGCCAAGGATTTCTTGTAATCAGCCTTCGCTTGCTTAACCTCCTTTGTGACTTGATTACAGACTAGCTTATATCTGCCATAGGCTTCTGTGTCACCTGTTAATTTATATGCACCCCATGCATTTTTCTTCTCTGCCACGAGCCTCATTAATTCATCATGACGTCTATTTATAGCCTGAACCTTGAAAACAGTATTTCTTAGTTGGTATGAAAAGTTTAGTAGCCTTCAAGATTAAGTCCCTGAAGTCTTCCCATTTAGAATTCACTGTTGATAACATCATCAGTTGGTCTCACTATATAGAATTTAAAAACTATCTGAGACCACTGTAGTCACATTTACAAAAACAAAACCCCCTCCCTTTACTATTGATGAGAGTTTCATCTTTAATTAAATCCCATATCAGTACACTGTGATCACTGTCACCTAGTGTTCCTTTATCTGCAAATTCTTAATTAATAAATAATCACTGCTGATAATCAGAACACTAGTATTACTCCTCTGGTTGCTCCTTGAACACGTTGCTGTAGAAGACGATCCTCCAATAAATCCACGAAAGTCTTGCTAGCATGCGAGTGACCAACCACATCCAGTCAATATCTGGAAAGTTAACCCCCCCCCCATTACAAGACATTCTCATTTACTGGCCCACTCTATTTCTGTGCACAATTGTATGTTGTACTCATCAGAGTCATTAGGCCTATAACACACTCCTACTCTCATTTTCCCTTTCCCAGTGCTTATGTCACACCAAACTGACTCGGCGCCTCTGTAGCTGGTTAGGCAGGAGCAGCAGTGTGTAGCACATGCTTCTTGATTAGACCGGGGTTTGAGCCATGACCACCAAATATGGATGATGCAGAAAGGTCAGGGAATGACCATCGCATATTCCCGGAACAATATGGCCTTAGTTGCTAATGCTCCTAAAAACCAGATAACAAATAACCAAACTGAATCAACATTGCACTGTCCACCCATATCAACTGGATGCATTTCCTTAGATTTTGTTTCTTAACTAACATCATAACCCTGACTCCCTTTCTGTACACATTGTACTCCCCAAATTGCAATTCTGCACTGCTTATATCTGTGTGATACCATGTTTCTGATATCCCAACAGGATCTGCCTTTGATGTCTTGATCAGCACTTCAAATTCATAAAATTTGTTTACTATACTTCTAGTATTGGTGTTCCTGCAAGTATACATGCACCTGTTCTTACTCTTAGTTACCCTAACACAGTCCATGTATTTACTTGTTCCATGATGACTCCCAACAGCTCTTGAAATCTCCAGCAACCTGCTCTCTAAGCTATCGCTCATTACAATAGAAGCAGCCCAAGAATCATTTTTGCCTCTGCCTGCGGCTACTGTTTTTTTTTTTTTTTTAGTTTGAGAATCCTCCCAAGCTTTCCTCCTCGATAGCATCAGCAAATATTCTTGCACCCTTTCTATTTAAGTGTATACCATCCCTGTTGAAGCAGTCTCTCCTGTTAGCAAGCACAGGCCACGCTGAAAAAATTACTACCCCGTGAGCCTTGCACAATCTCTCCAGGTCCAAATTGATTGACAAAGCTCTCATCATATACTCCCTCCTACATGTCTGGTCAGAATTGCAGGCACTTTCATATTTAACCCTAACTCGCAATTTTTTTTTTTTTTCAACATTGACCTGTACTTGTTAAGTAAATATGCAGATCTCTTACTCTTAAGTCATTAGTGTCAGCATGTACAACAGTATCACATATAGTGCCCTTAAAAGATGATGTCTGCTCTACAACATCATCAACTTTTGCCTCTGGGAGACATACCCTGGTCCTGTTCCACCTAGCCTTTTTGCATAATATATTCCTCATCTCCCTGACAATAATTAGCTCCTGTGGGACCAGCACATTCTGCCTCGGAGATTGCCGCTGTGTTGCCTGATACACAGGAGCGAGCTCTGGCATTGAGTTGGGCAGCCGAGAGCTTGATGGGCACCTCATATTAATTTCTTCGAGGGCATCTACCCTACACCTCAAACTCTCATAGACGTCCATAAGAACGCTGAGTTGGTGCCTAATTTCTTCAAAGTCTCTGCACCAAGCACACACAAAGGCATCCTCCTTGGCTAGATCATGTCCTGTTCTAGACAGGTCTGCAAACATTTCACGTTTTGTGTATTTTTTTAGACTGTGATGCATTCGAGAATTGCTTCTTTCAGTTCTCCCCTGAGCCACAGTACTACGGCTACTTTGTGTCATTGCTTTGCTGCTCTAGTCTGGATCATGATTCCGTTTAAGTACATTTTAATTGCCGACCTGGCTAGCCGGGTGGGTAAAGTGCTTGCCTGGCAACCCAAAGTCGCGGGTTCGATTCCCGCCTCGGGCTTGGATCAAAGTAGTGCAAAAACCTTGGGAGGTGCATTATGGCCACAGAAGCCTATGCGCCAACAACTACCAAAAAAAAAAAAAAAAAAAAAAAACATTTTAATTGACAATGAAATTTAATAAGATCAATACATTTTTTATTGCTTAATTGATAATACTAAACTAAGCTAACAGATTTCTAATACAGTACTATGTATTTCGCTATCTAGTTTTACATTAAACCTTATGCTATCAAGTTCAGGATATAAGCTATGTATTCCATATCATATAACAATAGCAGCAAGTTACGAACGGTAAAATCTACAGACACTAAGTATTAACTTTTAAAATTGCTATCCAAATTCAAAATAAACCAAGGTTGACTAGGACTATAAGGCTACTTATAGAAAATAATTTAATATAACAATTAAGTCAATAAAACAGCTAAATATAAATAAAAACTTAGCATTCACCAGAGCTGCAAATTCTTGTCCAACACGTGGATACCCTCATGCCCGGATAATAGTAACCTATCAGATTGTTGAGACAAGTCCACCTTCACAAATCCATGCTGTGATTGCAGTATAATTGAGTGACTGTCCAGATGATCCTGCATTACTTCTTTAACCAGTGATTCCATTATTTTCCCTGGAAAAGACGTTAATAGGTCTGTAATTACTCATGTCATGCATTTTTATCACCCTTTATGAATTGAGGATATATTTTCACTTCTCCAGTCCATAGGGACTAACCCTGAATCTAAGGATGCTCTCATAATAATTGGTTAAGAGTTTGCTTACATTCTTTGCTACCTCTCTTCATATAATTGAATAGATTCCATCTGCCCCAGATGCCTTTTTTATGTCCATCCTTAACAATTTTCCCACCACTTTCCTTTCAGTTAACATAAGGACATTTAGCTCATTGTTAGAGTGTGATAAACTTCTGGCATCCCCTTCCCTAACGAATTACTCGTGTGAGAATGTAGATGCAAAATACCTATTCAATTTGTCCATAACATGAGCAGGGTTATCAACAGTTTACCCATAGACATCGTCTGTGAGTAAACAGTGATCACAGTGTACGAATGTACACTGATCACTGCCACCCAGTGGGTCTTTTATCTGCAGATTCTTAATGCATGGATAATCACTGCTGATATCAGATCAAGAGTATCGCTTCCTCTTGTTGCCTCTTTAGCATTCTGCTGCTGTAGAAAACAATCATCCAAGAAATCTGTAAAAGTCTTGCTAGTGTGTGAGTGACCAACCCACAATTTCCAGTCAACGTTTGGAAAGTTAAAATCTCCATTATGAGATATTTTGATATGCTGGCCCACAATTTCTCTGTATAGCTGTTTGGTATACTGATCAGTCATTTAGGCCTATAACACACTAATACTCCCATTTTTATTTCCCACACTGCTTATATTATACCAAACTGATTCAACATTGCACTGCCTTAGATTTAATATTCTTCTTAACTAAGAGCATAACCTCTCCAACCCTGTCTGTCTTTCCTCTATGCATTTTATTCCCTATAATCAAATTCAGCATCACTTATGTCTCAGTGGCTTCATCTTTGCTATTTCTACAATGTCTGCATTCAGTGACTTAATCAGTACACTAAGCCCTCATTATAACACGGTTCACTTTACGCTGAACTGCTACAGTGCTGTTCTCATGTTATAACCCGCATCTTACTACAGCTCTGTCACAACTCACTATAATGCTCTTTTACCAATGTACACATTGAATTTTTGGCATGTTTAATGAAAACATTTCATCTGATATAGTTGATAGCACGAGAATGAATAGCAAAATAACATTAAAATGTTTCCCAGACTCGAGAAATTTTTCCATGCTAATTTAATTGCAGTTCAGTGACATGTTATATAGTTCCAAGATCAACATTTGAAAAAATGATCAAGTTAAGTAATATGCAGTGTTGCTTGTAATATTTGCATTATATGCATTTATCCAAAGTCTAGTGATCACTCAGTACAGTGTTAGACATCATCCATAATGGGCAGTTTACTCGAACATTGTATCATAACATTGTTTAGTTGCAATGCAGTTACAATTTAGAAGAGTTAATAATGGCAGATAAGAATGAAAAAGCAACATCATCTGGACGTGGTACGAAGACTATAAAGGTAATAAAAAGATTGTTTGAAATATAAATTAGATGTTTTGAAGCAAATAGATTCCTGTCAACAACAAGGGGATGTGCAAGGGGACTTTATTGTTCGGCAGTAATGCTGTGGGGGGATTTTAAATTAAAACCCCTTTTAGTTTACCATTCAGAAAATCCAAGAGCCCTTAAAGGTGTTACTAAATCAAACCTACCTGTAATTTGGAAGGCTAATAAAAAAACTTGGGTACGAAGGCCTCTTTTTGTTGATTGGTACTCTGAATTCTCACTGTTCCACAGTGGAAAGATATTGTGCAAAAAATAACCTTGATTACAAAGCAATTCTGACCATGGACAATGTGCCAGGACATCCAAGCAAAGAGAGCTTCGAAAACTTGAACAATCATATAAAAAAATTTTTACATGCCTCTAAACACTACATCTCTGATCCAACTAATGGACCAAGGTGTTATTGCCACATTTAAAGCTTACTACATAAAGGAACACCTTTTCCCAAGGTATTAAAGCCATCAACATTAGTGAAAATGTACCGAGCCTAAAGGAGTTCTGAAAATCCTACATTAAAACTGCCATCTACAACATTTCAATTGTCATGAATGGAGTGTGGAGGAAAGTTTGGATGGATTGCATAAAGGATTCCAAGAATCGGATGATTCGTTTGAGATGTTAAACAAGAAATTGTTGAGCTCGGAAAAGAAACTGGATTAGACAAAATTGACAATTATGACGTACAAGAGATGATCGACAATGACAGGGATGGCCTCTCTAATGAAGAACTCATGGAAATGACAAAAGAACAAGAGCATGCTATTGAAGGAGAAGATGAACAAGATCCTACAGATGAAGAACCGATCAAGTCACTGACTGCAAAAGGACTTGGTGAAACTTTCAAACACCTTGAAAAATGTGTGATTATTTCCGGGAGAATGACCCTGACATGGAACGAAGTTTGAAGGTAATAAGAAATTTACTCCTTGGTCAAGTGGGTGGATAAAAGATGTGTTAGGGGTTAAAAACAGGATTTTGATGTTTGGTGACAGTTCAGCAAGGGTTGGAGGGTGACTTGGTGCATTGTCCAAAACAATTAAAATCTTAAAATCCAAATATTTCTTTTTGCAGTAGCTTCGAAACACATCCTCAAACACATCTAGTAGAAGATCAGTGAAGATCTGCCCTGTTATCCACTCTTCTGCTGTTCCTAAAGTAAACACCCAGGGTAGACCTTATGATCCCTTTTTAATGCTTGTGGATTGGCTTCATGATAATTAACAACAGACTTCAGTTTCAAGTCGCCACTTGCATTTGCTCCTAACATAACAGTCGATCTATCCTTAGCAGCCTTGAAAACCTGGAGCTTGTGCTTCCTCTCTTGAGATATATGTTCGTGATGGCATTTTTTTCCAATACAGTCCAGTTTCATCAAAGTTGAAAATTTGGTCCAGTGTATAGCCTTCTTCTTCAACTGGTATTTTTAGTATCGGTGGAAATGCCTTTGCTACTTCTTCATCTGCAATCTCAACTTCTGATAATTTCGCATTATGGAAAGCATGATGTGTCTTGAAATTATTAAACCAGCCACTGCTGGTAGTAAAGGGTGGCACTTCTTGAGAGTTTTCAGCTTTATTTCTGAAGTCTTCAGATATTGCCAATGCTTTTGCTTTTATCGTAAGCAAACTTGTTCCTGACCTCTTCTTTGTTTGATCTTCTATCCAAACAGATAACAGACATTCCATCTCTTCCAATTCTTTGTGTCTTGATCTAATTGATTTTGTTACACTTTGAGTTCTTCCTGCTATAAAAGTTGCTTTTATTTTTTCTGCATTCTTTCTAATTGATCTCAGCATTACCTCATTTAGGTCTGTAGCATGCACAACATCACATGTTCTTTCATTCCGTTAAAAGCATTTCACAATTTCATATTTTTCTTCTATCGATATTGCTTTTCTTTTTCTCTCTGAACCTATAGTATCTTCCTTTTCGCACTTTTTCAAGTATTTTACTCATTTTTACACATAAACAGCACAGCACTCAAGTAGCAACTGAATAAACAGTGCAGCACCCGTGTAGAAACTGAATATACAATGCACTAAAGGCAGAAACACACTGTGCTTATGTTTTACTAAAGCACATTTCTGGAGGTCACTACCATAAAACAATAAAAACAATTTACAGTTTCTGGCTTATTGGGGGATTCCTGCTAGTGGAATCTGTTAAACGGGAAGTAAACTCAATCTAATTGCATTTGTGATAATACCAATAGCTGGAATAATGTGTGGGTTTTTATGTTATGAAATGCGTTTCCTCTTCAATGAAATCTTCAATCATAAAAAACAAAAATTTTCAAAATCTTCTCTTCATTCCTACTGTGTTGTGTTCAATTGGGGTGATTCTGCTGCGTTCGACTGCCATTTCTTGTAAACAGAAAGGCGAATCTTACATAAGCGAATTCGGTTCGTGTTATATGTGACATCGTTTCCCTATTTATAAATAGTGTATGATCGAATTTGTGTAGTGTAAACACATGCTATATGAGGGACTGACTGTACGTGCAAATATGCATGCACATGTTCTTACTCGTAGCTACCTTAACACAGCCCATATATTCATTTGTTCCATGATGACCCACAGCAGGACCTGAAATCTCAGACACCTTTCTTTCCAGGCTGCTGCATGTACCAGAAGTAGCAATACAAGGATGTTTGACCTATGCCTGTGGCCGGGGGCAGCATTAATGCTATGGCCAAACCAGCTAACGCCGGGGACCTCACCCAAAGAGGGGCCTCATTTTCATTGTAAATATTTTCTAAAGTAGTGTAATATAAAAGCATATTTAAACTTAATTTGTTAAGTGTTTAAATTTTATTCTTATACCTTTTTATTGTACAATAAATAAGTTAAAAGTTTATATTAAAATTGGTTTTATTGTTACTTTATTTTTCAAGTCAAAAAAACCTAAAACATTTTGGATGTCATATTTTACATTTTTATCAAGGAATTATTATTCACAATATAAATATAAAAACCTATGTAGTATTTATATGTATGTGCAATATATATATACAGTGAAACTTCTCCTAACGGACATCTCTCTACAACGGACATTTTCAAATTCCCCAACTCTCCTCTATTGGTTTTAACGTGTTTTCAGCTTCTGTCTATTGGACATTCTCTGTAACGGACGTGGACAGGCAATCTGCACTGTTTCGTTTAGATTAGCACTTAATTTGATCTCCCCATAACGGACAGCGGGCGAGCTCACGGCCCTTTTTCTAGGAACGTTTCTTCCACGTATTGCCTCAATCGTGTGTTTATTTTCTATTTCTGATTCTCTGAATTTTATCAAGGTTCACGTCGCGGTTCTAAACCCTTTTTCAAGAATTTTAAGGCACATGTAAAACTTCTGATGAATTCGGTGTGTGCACGGGGGGGATTTTGTCGGCCTTTCGTCTTTTGAGTTTCAGTTTTCAGTTTTGTTCAATGTCGTGTGAAGTGCACAATGTCTTCTCGTAAACATTTAACTTTAAAAGATAAAGTTGAACTCATTAATGCGTATGATCGGCAAAAAAATAGTGTTTGCAATCTCGCTGCAAAATTCAAAATCGGGAAGACGCAGGTAAGCGACATCCTAAAGAAAAAAAAATGAACTGCTCAAACAATTTTGGCAACACGTAAATGATCAGGTTCAAAAATGATTCCCGAAAACTGTTGGACTTCAAATTGACAATGTTACGTATGAGTGGTTTTGTCGCGCACGTGCTAAAAAAATTCCCATTAATGGGCCTATTATTAGGGAAAAGGCGTTGGAGGTTGCGAAATCTATGGGAGTAAATGAGTTCAAAGCTTCTGTGGGATGGCTAGACAAGTTCAAAACTCGGCATAAAATTTCTTGGAAAACCGTAAGTGGTGAAGGTGGATCTGTTGATACTGGGGTTGTAACAGAGTGGACCGTAAAATTGGAAGATTTATGTCGTGATTTTGAAGCTAAGGATATTTACAACTGTGACGAAACAGGGTTGTTTTTTAAAGCTCTTCCTGAAAAAACAATGAGTCTAAAAAACGAAAAGTGCCAGGACGGAAAAATTTCTAAGGAACGATTGACTGTACTATTGTGTACAAATATGCTGGGAGACTTTGAACAACCTCTTGTTATAGGAAAACCACAAAATCCTCGTTGTTTCAAGGGCATAAAGTTGAATCTTTTGAATGTTGACTGGAAGTCTAATAAAAAAGTGTGGATGACACGAGATATCATGAGCGAATGGATAAGTCACTTTAACCAAAACATGATTCGTCAAAACAGAAAAATTATTCTTTTCATGGATAATGCTGCATCTCACCCGCACATTGAATTGTCCAACATTCAAATCTGCCACCAAACACATCTGCAGAGTGTCAGCCCTTGGATCATGGGATAATAAAAAATTTTAAACTTCACTACAGAAAACGTGTTTTAAGACATCTCATTGCAAACACGAACAATGTAACATGTGCGAATGACCTTGCAAAGAAACTCAGCATCCTAGATGCGATTCAGTGGATTTCCTCTTCAGTAAACGCAATTAGAAAACAAACTTCCGTGAACTGTTTTGTAAAGTCTAGCTTCTCAAATGCAAAAATTGAAGTTGTGAACAGCAATGTGGAGCACCAAGAAGAACAAGAACTTCAACATCTATTGATAATGTACGATACTTCCGCTACAAGTGACCCTGGCTACAAAGATATAGACTCGAACCTCGCTACAGAAGATGGTGCTCTAAATATCAACGACATTATCATCGATTTTTTTCAAGAAGTTCCTCATGAGGATGAAGAAATGGAAGGAGGTCATTCTGTCGAAGAACATATTAACAATGAACCACCGATGAAAATAGAAGAAGCACTCATATAAATCAATCATTTAAAAATGTTTTTCGCTGTTGAAGAAGATACTGAAGGACTTTCGATGGTTTCTTCACTCCAAACAAATGTTGAAAACAAAATTATCAGCCGGAAGAAGGTGCAGAAGAAAATGAGTGATTACCGTATGTATTTTTCTTAAGATAAAGTCATAATATGCATATCACAATTGTATGTATATTATTTACAAAAATATTGTGCAAAATCTGTATATAATTTAATTTAATTTTACATTAAACGTTTAACGATTTTTCTTTCTTTCTTTTTTTTTTTCTCCCTCAGACTTCTTGTTAGCGGACACTTCTCTCTAATGGACAACTTCTCGTTCCCCATGGCTGTCCGTTAAAGGGAAGTTTCACTGTATATATATATATATATATATATATATATATATATATATATATATATATCCAATTTTTTTTTTTTAAATTAAATAAAATAAAACATAAGCCAGTAGTATGGTAAAAACTGTAGAGCGAAAATTAACATAAATAACCCAAATGAACAATCGAACGAAAAAAGGAATAGATATAATTAGCAGCCCAGAAACCCTTATGTAATTTCGATCTTTAAATTCAATTAACAAAAACTATACAAAATTTAGGATAATGCCAATTATTTATTAATTTAGCGGTACCCCCCTGAAAGGTACCAGTTCCGAAAGACGTGAAATGTCACCAATTGAGGGTTAAAGGAACTACCAAACGATAACAAATCAAATTAATAAATTAAAATAAGATAGACTGACCATCATGCCCCATCTCGACAGAGGACCACGAGGCCAATGATGGTCATGGAATCGCTGCATTTCAATCGCTATACAAATCATCGCCATGGTGAAAAGATCGAAGTACCAATTCACCCTCCCTCCTCCGATCGATCCACCAATGCAGAGGATTTGCACGGCGGTGGTCCTTATGCAGCGAAAAATAAAGTATAGAACAGACAGCACTCTAGAGCAGAGCCACACCACTGACATACTGTAAGCTGAATCAGCTTATATAAAAGAAAAAAGGAAAATAGATGGCGGCACAGGCGTTGCTAAATTAGCATATCAACCCATTACTATTGAATTATATTAAATGTTGACGAAAGTTAAATTATAATAAAATCAATAATTAATTGAGCATTCATTAGAGGCAGCAACTTGCAATTCCTCCATATGTGCCGCCATCTATTTTCCTTTTTTCTTTTATATAAGCTGATTCAGCTTACAGTATGTCAGTGGTGTGGCTCTGCTCTAGAGTGCTGTCTGTTCTATACTTTATTTTTCGCTGCATAAGGACCACCGCCGTGCAAATCCTCTGCATTGGTGGATCGATCGGAGGAGGGAGGGTGAATTGGTAATTCGATCTTTTCACCATGGCGATGATTTGTATAGCGATTGAAATGCAGCGATTCCATGACCATCATAGGCCTCGTGGTCCTCTGTCGAGATGGGGCATGATGGTCAGTCTATCTTATTTTAATTTATTAATTTGATTTGTTATCGTTTGGTAGTTCCTTTAACCCTCAATTGGTGACATTTCACGTCTTTCGGAACTGGTACCTTTCAGGGGGGTACCGCTAAATTAATAAATAATTGGCATTATCCTAAATTTTGTATAGTTTTTGTTAATTGAATTTAAAGATCGAAATTACATAAGGGTTTCTGGGTTACTAATTATATCTATTCCTTTTTTCGTTCGATTGTTCATTTGGGTTATTTATGTTAATTTTCGCTCTACAGTTTTTACCATACTACTGGCTTATGTTTTATTTTATTTAATTTAAAAAAAAAAAAAAAAAAATTGGATGTATTTCAGCTTCATATGGAGGAATTGCATGTCGCTGCCTCTAATGAATGCTTAAGGATTTATTTATTTATATATTTCATTATAATTTAACTTTATGTAATATAATTCAATGATAGTATATATATATATATATATATATATATTAAAGGAGCCTCTAATTTAAATATGGCTGGGGGCCTATTTCATCCTTGATCCAGCCCTTCCTGCGGCTCTAGTTAAACTATTAGTCTGTATCCCCAAAGCTAGCAGTTTGCCAACCCACCTATCACTGCCTTGGTAGCATCAGCAAATATTCTTGCATCCCTAATATTCAAGTGTATTCCATCCCTGTAAAAGCAATCTCTCCTGTTAACAAGCACAGACTGCAGTGAGAAAAATTCTACCTCCATGAGTCTTTCACATTCTCTCCGGTGCCAAATTGATTGACAAGATTCTCAACATATTATCTCTCCTATCATGTCTGGGCAGAGTGAAGACACTCAAATTCAATCCTGACTCGTGACTTTTTGTCAACATGGCCCTGTACTTAAGTCCTTAATCTCTTACACTTAATATCATTAGTGCCAATGTGTACAACAATATCACAGTTTGTGCCCTTAAAAGATACCTGCTTCACATTATCATCTATTTTTGCCCCTGTCAAGGCATACCTTGGTCCTCTTCCACCTATCCTTCTTGCACATCATATTTCCCATTTCCCCGACAGTAGAGTGACCGACTCTGTATATATAAGGAACTGTCAAGTCCTGAAACAGACTGTCATAGGTGGTGTCTTATCTTTTAAATAAATGTTAGATTATTTAAAAGATGCCAATTGTTCGGAAGCATTGAAATTCCAGGGCAGCTTGCGGAGACAGTTTTTGTATAGTTAATTTTAAAAATGAAGTAATCTATACTCTACAGCTTCTTGTGTATTTCTTATTTTATTGCATAAAATAATGGCTAGATGGAATTAAAAAGCAAACAGAAAAATAAACACCAAATATTTTCGGTTACTTCAACTTTTTTTTTTTCAGTATGAGACACTATAACTAGTTGATACTGTTTTGTTTGTTTGTTATTTGGTTTTTAGGAGCATTAGCAACTAAGGGCATATTGCTCCTGGGATATACGGTGGGCATTCCCTCACCTTTCCGCATCTTCTGTATTTGGTGGTCACGGGCTGGAATCCCGGTCTAATCAAGAAGCGTGTGCTACACACTGCTGCTCCTGCTCGCCTGGCTACGGATGTGCCCTAGTTGATACAACAGCACTCATACAAGAACAGTATACTACTGCATTCAGAGCATCTATCAAGATTAAAAAAAATTATCAACATGTGGAGACAGAATGTCACAGGAAGGTTTTCTTATGTACAAGCTGAAATACCATTCACAGTGACATTTTCAATGCTTGTTTGGTCTGTTGCATAGAAATACTGTTTATGTTCCACATATAAAACATTGCATGAAAATGTTCCATATATAAATGCTTCATACAGAATTTTGAATTCTCTTTACTAAGGGCAAATCATTTAATTTGTCTTTAGTATCTTACATCTTGTTTATTTCTGTAAACAAGAATTAGAATTTCTATGGTGAACTTTCCTGACTAATGTTTTGTAGCTGAGTGGTTAGATGTGAGGATATATAAATACATGTGCTGGTGACTGTGGTTCATGCTTGCATGAATGTGAAATGTGGTTTGCCCTTTCTTGTACTCTCTCTTTCATGAACTCCTGTAACCATGTAGTCATCCTGGAGTATAAAAACAAAAAATTATTAATTTGCTTAAAGATATTTGCGATGTATTTGCATATAAAATGGAAGTTGTTTTTACAGCATGAATAACATTATAAAAATGTAGCATTTTTAACAGCAGAACATTATTATTTCCTTTACAGCAGTGGTATTGATTTTGAGGTCTGTGTGTAATTAATTTTAATAGAACTGGATCAATGGAAGTAAAAAAAGTAATGATTTTCTCTTTACAGGTAATGTTAGCCTTGATGAGCTCATGACAAGGTTAATCCATGCTGTAGAAGTATTCAACAGTGAAATGGCAACTGAAATCTGGGAAGAGGTATATTGTTATTTGATAGTTTTTTTTTTGTTTTTTTTTAATTCACTTTCTCTACATAATTTTTGAAATACTATAGTACGTCTCACTATTAGTAATAATAAGGTGAGGTGAATAAATAAAATTAATTTAAAGTTTTTAATTATATGACTAAATGTATTTAGACATATAGTTGCAAAAAGGGCATTTAATTCAAAAACGCCGACCAGGCTAGCCGGGTGGGTAAAGTGCCTGCCTGGCAACACAAAGGTTGCGGGTTCAAATCCCGCCTCAGGCTTGGATCATAGTACAAAATGCAAAACCTTGGGAGGTGCAGTATGGCCACAGAAGCCAATGTGCGAACAACTAACAAAAAAAAAAAAAAAAAAAGTTTTAAAAACCTAATAACAGTATGTCCACCTTTGCTTTTATGAAAGCCTTGCCCTCCTGGGCATACCTTCTCCCAACTTCTGGTAGGTGTCAAAAGCTGACACCAAAAGCTGCCTCCATTTTCCTACAAAGCAGCTGCCACCGGTGGTTTGGAAGAAGGCCCTGTTGGCTGCTAATGTAGTATTCTAGTTCATCCCACAAGTGTCCAGTGGGATTGAGGTACTATGAGCCAGGTAGTCCAACTTTTAGATATTGTCAGCAAACCATTCACATATGGCCATGACATTGTGTTTTAATTTAACATAACGAAAAGGTCATTTTATTCTTTTTTTATTTTTGAATAAATATTTACACGATCACTCTTTATAATTTAATTCCAAACGTTAACCCTTTGTGTCCAATGTCACACCAGCTGCAATGTTATAAAATTCTTCTTCCTGTCTGCAGTTACAGCACCTGTGTCTGATTATCTAAATCTAATTTGTTTTCCAAATGTGTTGGTGTAATTATTGCACTAGTATCTATTTCTACAACCCAAAAAAACTAGACTGGGTTTTATATTCAGTTGTTAACAATAGCTTTTTTTTTTTTTTAAATTGCAGAGTATCTTATACTCTGCAATTTCTAAAATGTGTTAGAAGTCATGTATTTAGACATGGTGTCAATGTCTCAAAAGCATTTCTGTTAAAAGAAATCCAGAAATTGATTTCTGTTCACCAATTGCATAACCTTAACATAAATAATAGTATTGCTAGTAGTAGTGCCAAATGATACAAGAAAGCAAGCTTATACAGTATTAGTTAATTATCAACACTGCCCATTCTCTCTAACAGTTTATATAGTTTTTTGAATTTATTCAAACTACCCAACTCTACAACACCAGATGGAGTTTATTCCAGTAATCAACTACCCCCTATCTGAAGGCAAATTCCTGCACAGCTGACCTGAAACCATCCTTATTCTATTTGAATTTATGACCTTTCATGCATATTGTCTGAGCAAGAGGAAGGATTCCATTAGCATTGAGCTTACTCAGTCCATTCAATCGTCTCAATCAGATCTCCTCGCAGGTGCTGCAGTTTATAGAAATGAAGATTTTCCTGGTATGAGCACATGCTTCTCCTTTTGCTCCTCCCTAAGTCTTGATGCTCTTATCTGCACCTTTTTTTGCAGAATCACATCCTTCTTAAAATGAGGCTTTCAGACTTGTATGCTGTGTTCAGGATGTGGCCTAACCATTGCTTTCTGCAAAGGGATAATCACCTACCTATCCCTGCTGCTAAAATTCTTTACGAGGAGACGTTGAAAAGTTTCTAGCATCTCATAGAAGTTATGCTCGAAAACCATATATTTTTCAGCCTAGTTATCCCGCCCCCTTAAGTCAGCACACTTTCTTTCATGATCTATTGGCTTTTCATAAGATGGGATCTATCCAGTTATATTAAAGGAGGCAGCAAAGGAAGTAAGCAAACCCCTAGCCATAATTATGAGAGCTTCTTTGGACTCAGGGGAGGTACCCATGGACTGGAGATGTGCAAATGTAACCCCAATTCACAAAGGAGGATCAAAGGCTGACACAAGTAATTATAGACCTGTTAGTTTAACTTCGGTTCCAGGAAAATTAATGGAGGCACTGGTTAAAGAAGCACTGCAGGATCATCTGGACAAGAATTCAGTTATAGCTCAGACACAGCATGGTTTTGTTAAGGGCAGGTCTTGTCTGACCAATTTGATTGGATACTATGATGTAGTCACAAAAGAACTGGATGCAGGGAATAACTTTGATATTATATATTTGGATCTTAGAAAGGCTTTTGATACTGTTGCGCATGGAAGACTGCTGCACAAATTGGAGAAGTGTGGCATTGGAGGCAAATTGCTGCTATGGATAAAGGGATGGTTGAGTGGCAGAAGACAGAGAGTGGTAATCAATGGACACTGCTCAACGTGGACTAATGTTATTAGTGGAGTTCCTCAGGGTTCAGTGTTGGGTCCATTGTTGTTTTCTGTATTTATAAATGATATTGATGATGGTGTATCAGGCTTAATGTCCAAGTTTGCAGACGATACCAAGGTTGGCAGGGTTGTTAAGGACACTACTGATACTATGCTGCTGCAACAGGATCTGGAAAGGTTGAGCAGATGGGCTTCGAGGTGGCAAATGAAGTTTAACATTGACAAATGTAAAGTACTACATATGGGAAACAGTAACCCCAGATCAACGTATCAACTCTGTGATACTACGCTGACAGTGGTAGAGAATGAAAAGGACCTGGGGGTAATTGTGCAGGCAGATATGAAGTTCTCTGAGCAGTGCAGACGAGCTGCAAGAGTAGCTCATGGTGTCTTGTCAATGATATACAGGAATTTTTCTAGCAGGGATAAGGATGTGATTATTCCCTTGTATAAGGCATTGGTCAGGCCACACCTTGAGTACTGTATACAGGTCTGGAGGCCTCATTTCAAGAAGGATGTAGAGCTGCTCGAACGAGTACAGAGAAGGGCAACAAGATTAGTGAATGGAACAAAGGGTTGCTCTTATGAAGAAAGGCTTAAGTTTTGCAAATTACAGAGCCTGGAGACTAGGCATCGGCGAGGTGATCTGATAGAGGTGTATAAGGCTTTGAATGGCTTGAGCATGCTCAATGCCGATGGGATTCTTCCTTTTGCTCAGAATAATCACCTGAGAGGGCATAAATTCAAATTGAGGAAGGACGGATGTCGGATAGATGTGCGGAAATTTGCCTTTAGCCAGCGGGCAGTTGGTTTGTGGAATAGACTCCCATCGCTTGTTGTTGAAGTTGATAGCCTAAATAAATTTAAGGCTCAGCTGGACAGGTATTTCGAACGAACGGAGGGGTGAAATGGGAGTAGTGGTTGTTGTTTTTTTTTTTTTTTTTTTGGCTGATGCTGAATAAGCTTGCTTTATTGCATCATATGCTAATGCTAATAACCTGCTCAAATAAAATAAGAAGATTTTGACTCAAACCAGTTGTTGACTGCATCCATCGCAACATTGTCACTTCACTTCAATTTCTGTCCTTTCAAGTACTTTTTTGAGATTTGAAAATAAAAAATAATCTGATGGAGCTAGATCTAATGAGTAGGTCAGATGCTTTAATGGCTTGAACCCACAGCCATGCATGTTGCCTGAGTCACAAACACTGTGTGTACCGGTGCATTGTCCTGATGTAAGATGATTCCTTTGACTAATTTCCTATACCTCTTGAGCTTCAAAAGGGATTATTGTAACCTATCAAGGTGTTTCCACAAGGAAACATCTTGACAGGTTACAATCTTTCCAGATGACGGATGCCATAGCTTTCCCAGCCGACTTCTGCACTCCCCTTTTTAGGAGGGGAAGAAGAGGCATATTTCCACTGTTTCAATTTTTCTTTTGTTTCAGGGTTGAAGTGATGCACCTATGCTTCATTCATACTGACATGTCACCCCCAAAACTGAGCTTCATTAGCTTAAGAATTATGTACAGTCTCATGACAACACTTCACTCTTTCCTCCCTTCTAATCTGCATTTAGTGCTTTAAGGAATGAAGAAACTATCTTCATTCTTAAAATATTCACCACAATATTGTGATGCTCATGGGAGATTCTGAACGTTGTTCAGTGGTCTTGCATGATTAGGTCATAAATGGCATCCTCATTTGCAGGTGTTGAATAATAAGCCTTCCACTGTGAGGTGAATCTTCAAAACTGTCATGCCCATGCTTATATTTTGCAACCCAGTTTTTGACTATGGCATATGAAAGACAAGTTTGCTGCTTGTCTTCACGAATCTCTTTCAGCGAAATTCCCTTTAAATGAAGGTACTCAGTGACTGCATGGTGCTTGATTCTCTCAACAGTCACCCATCTTCGTTCATCTTCCACACTTTGATGCCATCAGTAAAAGAAAAATATATAGTTACAAACCTGAAATTTTCTGTGAATGCACAAGAAGAAGAATCACAGCACATGTTGGCAATATCATCTTTCACAAAAATCTTTGCCATCTGTATTGGGCCAAAATCTTTACCCCCCCCCCCTTCCAGGTCTCTTTCATTCTTCACTGTCCTGAGTGTGGTACTACAGAGCTGGTATATTAATCTGGGATTACTGCTCCCCCACATGAAATACCTTGCATTTGTTTAAGACTTTCCCAGTACACAAGGATCTGATTCGTTTTATTCTTCTTTGTATACAAACGTAAAAAACTCCTTTTCCCCATTCTTTGCTCTCCGTACCAGTGCTTTATTTCTCATACTCTGCCTAGCCCTTAACTTTGTTCTGTGGTACTATTACAGAACAATTTGTAGTCATTGCTCTGTAATGTTCCCATGGCATCATTTTTTGCTGAATTAGACTGAGCTGCTCTGTATTCATCCATCTTAACATAAACACATGGCTTATGAGATTATTGCTTTTTTTAAGGTATTCCGTAATTTTAGTGTATTTGCTCTCCTCTGCAATCTACCCAATTGTCCCCTTTTCTGAAATTAAAACCCATGCCTTTACCTTTAACTGCTACAACATCTTTCTTCAACTAGCAACAGTGATTACTACCTGCCATGTTTTCTGTATTATGAGCATTATAATGTAATAAATAAGATCTTTATTGTACAGTTCACCGGTACACGCAGGTACAACGACCATACAATGCCCTTCACGGCACATGTAGTTTGTAATGATCAGGTTTGGCATAGTCTTACCCATGGTACTTTTGTCTTACATGCTGGTGTACAAATAATAAATATCTAGTTTATTTACAAATTTTGTTCCCCATGGTAACTTTCCCTCCAACTTATTTCAGTGAATTAGGGGCAAATTGAAATCACCCATAATAAGACATTCACGCATGCTTTTCTATTCTATCTGCATGCAGGGACTCTGATCTGTTAATTATGGCCACTATTACACTTTACTTTCTATGAATTTCCACACAACATTGATTCTATGCTGGCAGGTGTAACTTTAGCATTAGTAGAGGCATATGATGCAAGAAAGCAAGCTTATGCAGCATCGGCCAAAAAAAAAAAAAAAACCCTGCTCCCATTTCACCCCTCCATTTGTTCCAAATATCTGTCCAGCTCAGCCTTAAATTTATTTAGGCTATCAACTTCCACAACAAAGGATGGAAGTCTGTTCCACCAACCAACTACCTGCTGGCTAAAGGCAAACATCCGCACATCTGTCCTACAACTGTCTTTTCTAAATTTGAATTTATGCCCTCTCAGGTAATTATTCTGAGCAAGAGGATCCCATCAGCACTGAGCATGCTCAAACCATTCAAGGCTTTATACACCTCAATCAGATCACCTCACAGGTGAACTGATTGAGGATCACCTAGTCTCTAGACACTGTAATTTGCAAAACTTAAGCATTTCTTCATAAGAGCAACCCTTTGTTCCATTCGCTAATCTTGTTGCACTTCTCTGTACTCATTCTAACAGCTCTACAACCTTCTTAAAATGAGGCCTCCAGACCTGTATACAGTACTCAAGTGGCCTGACCATTGCCTTATACAAGGGGATAATCACCTCCTTATCAGTGCTAGAAAAATTCCTCTATATCATTGACAAGACACCATGAGCTACTCTTGCAGACCATCTGCACTGCTCAGAAAACTTCATATCTGCCTGCACAATTACCCCCACGTCCTTTTCGTTCTCTACCACTGTCAGTGTAATACCACAGAGTTGAAACGTTACTCTGGGGTTACTGCTTTCCATATGTAGTACTTTACATTTGTCAATGTAAACTTCATTTTCCACTTCTCAGCCCATCTGCTGAACTTTTCTAGATCCCGTTGCAGCAGCGTACTGTCCTTAACAACCCCTGCTAACCTTCGTATCATCTGCAAACTTGTACATTAAACTTGATATACCATCATCAATATCATTTATAAATGCAGAAAACAACAATGGACCCAACACTGAACCCTGAGAGACTCCACTAATAACATTAGTCCGCGATGAGCAGTATCCATTGATTACCACTGTTTTCTCCTACTCAACCATCCCTCTATCCATAGCAGCAATTTGTCTCCAATGCCACACTGCTCCAATTTGTTCAACAGTCTTCCATGTGGAACAGTATCAAAAGCCTTTCTAAGATCCAAATATATGATATCAAAGTTATTCCCTGCATCAAGTTCCTTTGTGACCACATCATAGTATCCAATCAAATTGGTCACTCAAGACTTTCCCTTAACAAAACCATGCTGTGTCCGAGCTATAACTGAAGTCTTGTCTAGATGATCCTGCAGTGCTTCTTTAACCAGTGCCTCTATTAATTTTCCTGGAACAGAAGTTAAACTAACAGATCGATAATTACTTGTCGCCTTTTGATTATTCTTTGTGAAGTGGGGTCACATTTGCAAATCTTCAGTCCATGGGTACCTCCCCGGAGTCCAAAGAAGTTCTCATAATTAGGGCTAAGCTTACTACCTTTGCTGCCTCCTTTAATATAACTGGATAGATCCTAATCACCCCGGGTGCCTTTTTTATATTTATCTTCAACAATTTCTCTTCCACTTTCCTCTCAGTTATTACAAAATCATCTAGCTCACTGCCATAGTTTAATTCATCTCTAGCATTTCTCTCCCAGAATAACTCCTCATGTGTGAATGTAGATGCAAAATACTGATTTAGTTTGTTAGCCACCTGAGCAGGATCATCAACAGTTGAACCATCAATATCCAGTGGACCAATCTGATTCATTCCTTTCCTTCTAGAGTTTATATAGGTAAAGAACTCTTTGCTGTTTTTCTTTGCATCCTTTGCCAAAGATTTCTCATAAGCTTTGCCTGCCTAATCAGTCAAGCTGTACTTCTTGCTTGGGAGTCTAAAACGCTGATGGAACTGATATTCGGGTGACACTCAAGTCAAGTGGACCCTATTTCGGCGAAGTCCGGACGGTCTGTGACAGCCAAATCCTCTGCTTGCACCTTCACGATGGTGGGACTGCTAGTAATTCTGGGTATAACCTCCATGCACAAGTACATGGTGGGTGACCACCCAGGTGTGAACCAACGTAAGCAGGGGTCGAGGTGTGGTGCCCACACCACATGGAGGAACGCCGCCCCTCTATGTTACCAGGCAGTACTAGGTGGTAGATGACTCATCATCTGGTGAAATACCACCCACCACTTTGCTTATTGGAGGCTTGAAGTGGTGGAACCCATGTTTAGTCTCTAGAGCTAAGTTCCGGTCACCCCTTCCCTATCTCTTCCATTATGCAGTATGATTGATGACTTTTAAGGTTATGATGGATGTCGTGGTGAGATCCAGTATTCTTTACATTTCAAGGGCACAGCTCTAAAACGGTGTTCGCAGGCCTGCCGCTAGTTAGTACACCGGACCGAACCTATTGGTAACTCTCTAGGAGGCTTCTGGATCAGCTAGATAATCTTGCTACCTCTACTCTGCCAGATAGTGACTGGAGGGAGTCCTAGTAGTGTGTGTATGTGGAGAGCATTGTCGAGGCCATGTTATGTCAAGGAACTGGGTATATTCTTACCACATGTACGCCATATCCAAAATTTTCATTACTTCATAAGCATGTCCCACCCACTTTTTCTTACTATTAAATATACCATGAATTGTCAAACTAATAGAACAAGCTTATCTGCGAAAAGATCTAAACCTCCCAAGCACTTCCTAATTCATTTCACAAATATACGTGGTACTTTTTCGCCAGAATCTCAGTTATCGGTTGATTTAAGTACTGCTCATCTCAGATGCCCAAATTATTCGCTGTATGATTTCTTTCGCCTCAAAGGTGGTACTTGTGCATATGTCTGTTCTGATATTTGCTGTCAGAGACATGGCAATTTGGAATCTCCTCTCTTTGATCTCCTCTGGCTTAAAATCTCTCTACCTCATTGTGTCAAATTCATCTGTTGTGTCTACTGTTCTCCCAACTCCACTAATCATTTGGAGCTCTTTGACTTCCTCTCTTTGCAACTTGACTTTCTCCAGTCCAACTTTCCTAACAGGGAGGTAATTTTCCTTGGTGATTTTAATATTCACAACTCCAGCTGGCTTCCGTTTTCTAGTCACACAGACCCAGCAGGTCGAGATGCTGAGGCTTTTGCAATTACTGATGATCTAGCACAGATTGTTCATTTACCTACAAGAATACTGGACAATCCTAATCATACAGCCAATACGCTTGATCTTTTTCTCACAAACAACACTTCTAAGTACACGGTCGAAGTGAGAGGTCCTTTAGGCACTTCAGATCACAATTTGGTGATTGTCTCTTCTCCAATGGAACCTTTATCTCATGGCTATTCCCAATGTCGTGTTGTTTGGCCTTACAAGAATGCAAAATGGGATGACCTGCGAGACTTCTTTTCTTCTTTTCCTTGGTCGGATTACTGCTTCAAAACTTCTGATGTCAACGTTTGCTCAGATCGTGTCAGTGAAATTATTCTTGCAGGAATAGAATCCTTTATCCCACACTCCACTTTAAAATCTCGTCCTTTATGTAAACCTTGGTTTTCCAATAAATGTGCTAAGGCTGTTCAAGAGAAGAATGTTGCATATCGTAATTGGTTTGTTTCTAATTTTTCAGTTTCATTTTCTGTCTACACCAAAGCTCGCAACAATTGTAAAGCAGTTATTAATCAGTCCAAACTAGAGTTCGAACAGGCTAAGAGTAGAAAACTTGCTTCTTGCCCTAATGGTAGCCAAGCATTCTGGTCTCTTTCCAAAGCTATTGGCCGCAACTTTTGCCCATCTCTGCTCCCACCACTGTCCAAATCAGATGGTTCTGTTGTCACTTCAGCCAAGGATAAAGCTGACCTGCTAGCATCCGATTTTTCTTCCAGCTCATTTATTAATGATCTTGGTAAAACACCTCCCACCATTCCCAACATGGTCCATTCAATGCCTCCTGTGGTCTTCCGTGAAAAGGATATCAGAAGGATTTTGATGAATCTTGATGATAAGAAAGCTCCAAGTCCTGATGGTATTTCTCCACTTGTTCTCAAAACCTGTGCTCCTGAACTTACTCCTATTCTTTGCCGCCTTTTTTCACTTTCTTATTCCAAAGGTGTTTTTCCTTCTGCTTGGAAATTTACTTATATCCAGCCAGTTCCTAAAAAGGGTGACAAATCCCTCCCATCCACTTATCGTCCCATTGTAATTACTTCTACTCTTTCTAAAGTAATGGAGAAATCAATTAACCGCCAACTCTTAAACTACCTTGAAACCTTCCGTCTGATCAACGATCGCCAG
The DNA here is from genome assembly GCF_048544385.1 of Mastigoproctus giganteus. Classification (NCBI taxonomy): domain Eukaryota; kingdom Metazoa; phylum Arthropoda; class Arachnida; order Uropygi; family Thelyphonidae; genus Mastigoproctus; species Mastigoproctus giganteus. The sequence continues at coordinate 170,696,181 of NC_143586.1, read as the reverse complement.
TATGGATTCCGTCAGTGTCGATCCACTGGTGATATTCTGGTTATGTTACCCATTTATGGACTAATTCAGTGGAAAGGTTCGGTGAAACGCAATAGTTGCTCTTGATATCTCAAAGGCTTTTGATCGTGTTTGGCATAAAGGTCTTCTAAACAAGCTTCCATCTTATGATTTGCCAACTGTTTTTAGTAATTGGTTATCCAGTTTTCTCTCTGATTGCTCATTGAGGGTGATGGTAGATGGCTCTGTCTTCTAACTTCTCCACTAATGCCGGTGTCCCCCAAGGTTCAGTTCTTTCCCCCACTCTTTTCCTCTTGTATATTAATGACCTTCTTCCATTGACTGGAAATCCTATCCATAGTTTTGCTGATGATAGCACACTGCATTCCACTTTCCATTTTGAGAAACCTTGTCCTGCTCAATCAGCTTCAACTTCTCGAAAATCTGCTACCAATTCCTTAAATGCTGATCTTCAGGTAATTCTCCAGTGGGGCAAAGACAACTTAGTTGATTTCAACCCTTCTAAAACTCAGTCTTTTCTTATATCTCGCAAAAAAGATTCTTCTGGTCCTATGCTTATCTTTAGTGACACTCCGATTTCTAGACAAAATGATATATCTCTTTTAGGGATTACCCTGACTTCTAATCTCTCTTGGCACAAGCACATTACAAATATTGCTTCCTCTGCATCTAAAAAACTTGGTTTTCTCTTTCTCTCTCGGCGTTACTTTTCTTACAAACAGCTGCTCACTCTGTATAAATCGCAAATCCGCCCTGGCATGGAATATTGTTCCCACATATGGGGGTGGTGCCCCCAAAACCTCCCTCAGGCTTCTTGATTCTATTCAGAAGAGGGCAGTTAGGTTAATTAATGATTCATCTCTAACAGAGTCTCCACTCCCTTTCTCATAGACGTACTGTTTCTGCTGCATGCCTCTTCTACAGATACTTCCATGGGCACTGTTCTTCTGAACTGGCTTCCATAATTATCGCTCTCTCTTTCAAAACAGTCCGAACATGTGCCGCCACCAGCCAACATCCTTTTACTGTCCAACTTCAAACCCACAGAAACAACTTTTCATCTTCCTCATTTATTCATTCAACTGCCGTTTTCTGGAACAGCCTTCCTTCATTCGTATTTCCTGAAAATTACAATCTACAGAAGTTCAAGTCCAATGTCAACAAATATCTTCTTTCGTCTTCTGAACCTCCAACTCAAGCACGGTACTAAGTACTATAGGTTCTAATACCTCTCGTTTGGGGTTCTCATAAAAAAAAAAAAAAAAAAAAAAAAAAAGATAAATTCTTTGAATGCTTCCCATTTTGAATTTGCTGTTGATAACATCATCAGTTGGTCCCACCGTATAGAACAGGGGTGGGCACGCATGAGGTCAATGAGAGCCGCATTCTGGTTTTTCATATATTATATTAATTATAAAGAGCCACACCATAGTTACATAGTATTAAATACACAAATTCAAATTTAATTTAATTTAATTAATATGATTACATATTCTACACAAGTCTTAAGTGTTATGTCAAGTATACATAAATAATAAAATATAATTAAGAGAAAGAAAATACAAAATAATTATTTCAAAATTGACTAAAAAATGAATAGCAAATGCTTAGAAAACGGTACTCACCTTGTATAAATCTGCAATAAATTTTTTTGATAGATTGTGGTTAAATTTAGGTTGGAAGAAGCATTAAAAAGAACTAAGGTGAGGAATGGGGTGAAAATATTTTAAACAGATTTTAAAATGAGCGCAAGGAAGTAGAAATGCAGATCTCCAATTCTTGGTTGTCATAAAGAGGTTGAAAGATGTAAATGAAAAAAGAGAGAAGACCGGTGGTGCCAATAGTCATTACGAAGGACTTTCGTGAGTAAACTGTCATCAGTTGGCAAATGGAAGAGAAGTGAGCGCGTGTTGTATTTAAAGTTTATCTAAACTCCCATGATGCTCTTTTTGACACGTGTGAACTTTAGCCGCAAGAGGTTCCAAGGCGGCGAAAGGTTGAAGGGAAGTTTAGCGTTAATAATGTTGAGATCAGAATGGTGATGGTACCATTCGATAGTGAGGGCTTCATATTGAAGAATTCTGTAGCTCGATCTAAGTTTAATAATAGTGATGGCAGAGTCAACAAGGGGGGGGGGGGGGCGTGTGGTTGTGGGTTTGAGCATGGGTTGTTAACTCAGTGCAGGATTGACTTGTCTTGAAACTGTTGAAGTGGTAGTATGCGCGGGTATTGGAAGTTGTGGAGGAACCGAATTTGGTGGTAGTGCTGCCGATGTAACAGGTGTCGCAGTTCGGTTGGCATTTTATGAGATATATTAACTTATTGAGATCATTGATGGGATATTTGTGTGTATCTTTATAAGAATTAAATAGGGAACCTAGTTTATTGTAAGTGGAGAAGGTGAGGGAGATGTCAGTATCTTTGAATTTACTTTAGAATTGTGCTGCGAGTTCACTATGGTAAAGGAGAACTATGTGAGTATTTGTCTTGTGACTGTGTCTGTTGGGGTTATTAATACTGTTTTTAATGGTGGATATTGTGTGTTGGATGAGTTGACGGGGGGGGGGGGTAGCTCCCGGCTATGAATTTATCAGTAAGGTATTGATGTTCATTGTGTAGATCGTTTTGTGAAGAGGTGCATTTGATAGCGTTGTAGATTTGGTTGTGTAGGACGGCTTTTTTGGTACTAAGGGGGTGATGTGAAGTGAAATGTAGATATTTCTCAGTGTGCGTGTTTTTTCTGAAAATCTTGGTATTTGAATTTGTGGCTGTTGTATAAATAGTGAGATTAAGAAAATTAATCTGGTTGTTCGTTGCGATTTCGAGGGTAAGGTTTAGCCTGTCATGTATTGTATTGAATTTTAAGAAAAGATTGTCTATGGGTGTTCTGTTGCCTATTATTAGGATATCATCGGCATAGCGGATGTATAATTTAATTTCAGAGGGCAAAGGTTGTAAAATTTGGTTTTCAATAGTGGCGAGATAAATTTCAGAAAGGGGGGCAGAAATGCCTAAACCCATTGGTAAACTAAATGTTTGTCAATAAATTTTATTGTTGAATCTAAAATATCTAGCATCTAGTAAAAGAGTGGTAAGTTCAAGGATGTGGTCAACTGAAAGAGAGGTACGTTTCGTTAAAGTGTCATCAGCTGTTAGAAGTACGCGTAATGCTTGTAGGGTGAAAGGGATATGCACATTAGTGTAAAGGGATATGACGTCAAAAGAAGCTAATACGTCTTTGTCGGATATGGTGGTGTTGCTGATATTATGGAATGCTTGGTTGGTATTATTAATTTTGAATGTAGAGAATCGAGTGAGTGGGGATATAATTTTGACAAGGAAAGTGGATAAATTAGCAAAAGCTGATTTACTAAAAGAAACGATGGGTCTTAGTGGGTGGCCAGGTTTGTGTAACTTGGTTATTCCGAACATGTGGGGCAAAATGTTGTTGCGAATACCTATCTGTTGTAATGTAAAGAGGTTGATTTCTTTGTTCTGTCTGAGTTTTCTGAGAATTGTGTCAAGTTTATTTTTAAGTTTTGTAATGTTGTGGTTGCTGTCATTTGTATATGTATCTTGGTCGGCTAAAATTAACTCCATTTTTTTCTGTGTAGGTGTTCTTGTCCCGGATAACGATTGTGTCTCCTTTTTATCAGCTTTTTGGATGATGATAAGACTGGTGTATAAGTTGCCACTTATTGGGATGTTGATCGGGTTTAGACTGGAGGTCGATTATACAATCTTTTACTGGATAGTGTTATTCTTTAATGGCAAAATTGAAGCCGAATTCTAGGCAGGAGAGTTCGGAAGGGGTGAAGGATTTTGAGGAGAGGTTAACGGTGGAGATTTTGGGGGGGGGGGGGTGGATGTGAGTGTGTTCCATTTTTTGGTGTGTTTTTGTGCTATGTGTTGGATGGTGGCGTTGATATGTATATTGTTGTGGTTAATATATTCAATCCAGGCGTCCGGTGGCATGTATCTTTTGAGAAAGAATCATAATTGGTGTATACAGTTTAAAAGTTGGTGTTTTTTGTTAAATCTTTTCTAAGTTCTTCATGTATGATCGTGATAGACGTGCAGTGTATGATATGTGGATATTTTTTACAGTTATTTTTGGGAAAAATGCGTGTGAATTTGGGGATGACGTTGTGATATAAGCATTTTTGTAGGAAAGCTATGTGTAATTTGTTGGAGAAATATTTGATAAGCACTTTGGAGAGTTGTATTTTCCTATCAGGCATGTCTAAGGGCATCAAGGATGAGATTAGAAATATATAAAAGGTTTTGACCCAGTGCAGATAAGGTGTTGAGTATGACGTTAAAATATCTTATAAGTTTGACAATAGTGAAATTATAGTAACCTTATAATACCGTGATAAATCTGACTAAAAAATGAATAGCAAATTCTTAGAAAACAGTACTCACCTTGTATAAATCTGCAATAAATTTTTTTTTTTTGATAGATGGTGGTTAAATTTAGGTTGGAAGAAGCATTAAAAAGAACTAAGGTGAGGAATGGGGTGAAAATATTTTAAACAGATTTTAAAATGAGTGCAAGGAAGTAGAAATGCAGATCTCCAATCTTTGGTTGTCATAAAGAGGTTGAAAGACGTAAATGAAAGAAGAGAGAAGACCGGTGGTGCCAATAGTCATTACGAAGGACTTTCGTGAGTAAACCGTCATCAGTTGGCAAATGGAAGAGAAGCGAGCGCGTGTTGTATTTAAAGTTTATCTAAACTCCCATGATGCTCTTTTTGACACATGGGAACTTTAGCCGCGAGAGGTTCCAAGGCGGTGAAAGGTTGAAAGGAAGTATAGCGTTAATAATTTTGAGATAAGAATGGTGACGGTACCATTCGATGGTGAGGGTTTCATATTGAAGAATTCTGTAGCTCGATCTAAGTTTAATAATAGTGATGGCAGAGTCAACAAGGGGGGGGGGGGGGCGTGTGGTTGTGGGTTTGAGCATGGGTTGTTAACTCAGTGCAGGATTGACTTGTCTTGAAACTGTTGAAGTGGTAGTATGCGCGGGTATTGGAAGTTGTGGAGGAACCGAATTTGGTGGTAGTGCTGCCGACGTTGCAGGTGTTGCAGTTCGGTTGGCATTTTATGAGATATATTAAGTTATTGAGATCATTGATGGGATATTTGTGTGCATCTTTATAAGAATTAAATAGGGAACCTAGTTTATTGAACCCTTCAACTCATCCAACACACAACATCCGCCGTTAAAAACAATATTAATAACCCCACCAGACACAGTCACAAGACAAATACTCGCATAGTTCTCCCTTACCATAGTGAACTCGCAGCACAATTCCAACGTACATTCAAAGATACCGACATCTCCCTCACCTTCTCCACTTACAATAAACTAGGTTCCACTGTAATTCAGTGAGATGATGATTGGTCAACTGTGAACGAAATTTCAACTTCACGAACTTCATTGTGGAGTACAAAGATTCACAGCAATATGTTGTACCAAAAATTGAAATTAGATGGCAAGCAGCTTTCTTTAAATGTGGATATTTTGATTCTGGCATGAGTTTCCAAAATTCAATTATAGAAGTAGATTTGTGCTGCATTTGCAATGCCTGATCCTCTTTCATCTCTAATAATTCCAATTCCCCAGCTACTTTTTCAACAAGTATTATTTCAGAAATTGGAAATCCATCTTCAGTAATATCACAAAAAAATGGGTTCACAAAATATGCAAATATAGATTTCAAACTTTTCAAATCTTCAAACCTATGTTTGAAATCAGTTCTTCCAATTTTTCTTTGTGTTCATCTAACTTTTCTTCTTTGATATTAATTATATTTGCTTTTACTCGTGGAAAATGATTGTACACAAAAAGCTGAAGTTTAGCTTCAAAACTAAATACAGTTTGTGACAAATTCAGTTATTGAGTGTGTTAATTCAAAAACCTAATACACAGTATGCCCACCTTTGCTTCTATGAAGAAGGCCTCACTCCAGGGAATAAAAGATAAACTGTAGCCATTATCAATCCACTGCAGGATGGAAGCCTCCTCAACAATTCATGCTGAGGGAAATGGATCATAATCTGCCATGCTGGTTCAGTGCAGGTTGGCAGATCAACTGTATTTAGCAGTCAGGGACTTCAACCCCTGGTCTACTCAAAGAGTGTATGTGCTACTGCACTCCCACTCCTGACCACTCGGCTATGGAGGCCTCCTGGGCATACCCTCTCCCAACTTCTGGTAAGAAGTTGGGAGAAGTAAATTCAAACTCCTAACAAGGAGTTTGAATTCGCTAATTTTATTGACAACACTCCTGACATTACTGGTCCCCGGGGCAAGTGATTTTTGATCAAGTGACATTTGCCAGTGAATTAAGCACTCTTTCTTGAACTAAAAATCATTTATTTTTTAAAGGTTTTACTAACACAAAACTAGTCAGTCTATAGTAAATAAACTTGCTTTACTAGATTAGTAAGGAAAGCAACCCTCTCTCCCCTTTTTATTTTCATGTGTATACTACTAACTTTTTTTCTGGTTGGCTAAAAGAACTTATTTCTTCACTTGTGGTTTCATCACAAAAATTAAAGGCGACAGAAGTAACTGTCTCTAAAGACTAAAAATTGATGCATAATCTCTACGTGCCCCAACATACCTGATAATTCCATTCAAATCAGAGAAATTGGTAGGACAGTTGTCATCCTTCCTCATAAAAAAAGATCCTCGAGACTTTTGTAGGCCTACCAAAAAAGTTAAACTAAAATTGGGTGAACATTTGGCACAAACGGCTTGTTCTAGACACTGAGAAGTTATTGCAAATGGCAACCTTTGTAGGAATACAAGTAATGGTATCTCCTTCACAATACCCTGAATACTTTGAAAGGTGCCATTACAGAATGGGAGCTTCTAAATATATCCATTATAGTAAAAAAAGAAGGTACAATCACTCTGATTAGAATTGTTATACTTACCTTCAATACAGTTAAGTAAAAGCAGGTTGTTTACATTATAGTATAAGACATACAGCCATATGAATTGATATAGATGAAGGAATTTGGTTAAAGTGTTGAAAAATTTCCAGGTGATATGAAGGAGGGCGATTATTGATGCAAGTTGAGTTGAAGTTTAAAATAACTTGGACATGCTTCATGGACATTCGGAGAAATTGTAGTTATGTTTTTACTCTGCCAATTGTAAGGTTCTATATTTGAGAAATAAAAATCTGAGAATAACTTGCACAAAATAGTGGGGTATTGGATGAAAAAGAGTTCAGTATTTTGGCACAATCTCAGATATGGAGGTAGTAGTAGTGGCATGTGATGCAAGAAAGCAAGTGTATGAGCTTATGCAGCATCAGCCAAAACACACACACACACACACACACACACACACACACACACACACACACACACACACACACACACACACACACACACACACACACACACACCATTCCCTCCAAATACCTGTCCAGTTCCTCCTTGAATTTAACCTATTAACTTCCACAACGACAGATGGAAGTTTGTTCCAGCAATTAACCACCCGCTGGCTAAAGGCAAATTTCTGCATATCTATTCTACATATGTCTTTTCTTAATTTGAATTTATACCCCCTTAGGTTCGTAATCTGAACAAGTGGAAGGATCCCATCAGAATTCAGCATGATCAACCCATTCAAGGCCTTATACACCTCAATCAGATCACTGTGCAGGTGCCTAGTCTCCAGCCACTGCAATTTGCAGAACTTAAGCCTCTCTTGGTAAGAGGATCCCTTCATTTCCCTCGCCATTCTTGTTGCCCTTCTCTGTACACGCTCAAGCAAATCTACATCCTTCCTAAAATGAGGCCTCCATACCTGTACGCAGTACTCAAGGCATGGCCTGACCATTGCCTTATACAGAGGGACAATCACCTCCTTTTACCTGCTAGCAAAATTCCTATATATCATTGACAAAACCCCATGACCTGCCCTGGCAGCCTGTCTGCATTGCTCAGAAAGCTTCATATCAGACTGCACAATTACTCCCAGGTCTTTTTCATTTTCTACCACCTTAAGTATAGTACCACACAGTTGATATGTTTCTCTGGGGTTACTTCTACTCATATGCAGTACTTTGCATTTGTCAAGGTTAAACTTCAGTTGCCACTTCTTAGCTCATCTTCACAAATTATCTAGATCCTGTTGCAGTAGCACACTGCCATTACTGTTATTAACAACCCTGCCAACCTTTGTATCATCTGCAAACTTCGACACTAAGCCTGATATACCTTCATCAATATCATTGATAAATATACAAAACAACAGAGGACCCAACACCGAACCCTGTGGGACTCCACTAATAACATTAGTCCACAAACAGCAGCGCCCATTAATTACCACCCTCTGTCTTTTCCCACTCAACCATCCTTTTATCCATTTGTAGCAACTTACCCTTAATACCATTCTGTTCCAATTTGTAAAATAATCTTCAATGCGCAACAGTGTCAAAAGCTTTCCTGAAACCCAAATATATGATATCAAAATTATTTTTGCATCCAGTTCCTTTGTAACCACATCATAGGTAAACATGCAGTATTAGAAGGTGGCCAGGAATGTGTGCATTGTTTTATTAATGATTTACTGTAGTTTTATGTCTAAGGAGAAGAAGCTTATAATTTTCTTATACAAGAGAATATTGTGTTAGGTTTGGAGACTTTTTCTTTAAATGTCATTTTTTTTAAAATGACATTCTTTAAATGTCTTTTTTTTAAAATGACATTCTTTAAATGTCATTTTCTTTAAATGAACTCATTTAAGAACATCAAGTTTCTTAAATGAGTTCAAAGGTCTATGACTCATCTTCCAAGAATATTAGTGGGATGTTCATATGAGGAGAGTCTATAAATGTATTGGTTTTAGAGCCAGCAAACAAGGAATTCTCAAAAGGGATATTGAAGTTAAGATACTAGGGGGAAGATAGGAACAAACTGAAAGAGAGTGGATTCACATTGAAATGGCACAAAATCCAGGGGGGGGGGGATGTAAATATAAACTATTATGGGAAAACTAACATAACCAAAGTAAGGTGTTAGATTTTAAGATAGCATAGAGAAAAAATCTCCCTTTCATTTTAGCTTTATGAAGAACTGGAAACATTTTAACTTTCTCCTCATGTACTATCTAAAGAGATAATATTGTTAGTCAATTAATTTTAGTGAACAATTAACACTTTATGTAACAATATAACTTCCTTGACATCGTTAACTAGGACTATAAATTTTGTCATATACAGTATCTTTGTAATTATTTGATTGTTCTTACGTGTGATACTCTTCAAAGTTCAATCTAAAATTTAATCAATGTTGTTAGTGATATAGAATATTTTTTATTTATTAATAGTCTTCTGCATTTTTCTAATCAAACATATGTATATCTTTGACCATACAATATCCTTTAGCCAGAGTGAATGTTTTTTGCTCACCTCTGCTGCTGATTAGAGGCAGATTGAAACAAAGAGTGAATAGACAGAGGGAAGAATGCTGTAATGTAGGATATGAAAACAAAACTCAAATATTGATATTCATTTTAGTGAAGAAAGATTTAAATTCCCAATTTTATTTGAATGCCTGGATGTGTAACACTAATATTATGCCAATTTGTTACTTTGTGGAGTGAATTTATTAACATCAAGAAAGCTTTTTTGGCTTATATTTAATTCAGAAAAGATGGAAGTCCTGAAAATGAATTGCTGGCTTCTAAATGGTTAATATCATCATTTATTTTAGTTTGTTTCCCCTGTCATGAAAAAAAATCAAAGACCTAGATATAATAAGGTTTATTTTTTCAGTAAGTTGTTTTTAAAAGAATAAAGAAAGATGTTGGGACTTGAAATATTCTAACACCTCCATTTTTCCCAGACTTCCTTTTATTGAAATTGAAAATTACATCATTTGTAAGGTGAACTAGAACACGCTGCCAGTGGCAATAGATTTTTGCATTTTTGAACTTTAAATGTTAACTATGAATAATAAATTAATTGTTTCTAAAAGAATTTTTGAAGTTATGCATAAGACGTTCATTTTAGATGTATAAACTGGTGATCACTGTTTTAAAGATAACTAAATGTTTTAAAGTTTAGTTATACATGTTTGGAAGTTATTACACCATATTAATATGGCTAAATGATGCAAGGAAGCAAACTAGCAAACTTTTTCTACATCAGAAAAAAAAAATAAATAAAATAATAATAATTTAAATAAAACAATATTTGTAATTATTTCCATTCCCATATAATCATCCCATTCTGCTTTAAAAAATCTTATTCAGATTCACTGCTTTCACTGGATCTTCCTGAGATCCAGTCTTCTGTTATTCTTTAAGATTTTATATTTATGGCACCTGGTTCATGTCTCATCCACAAGGGAGAACAGATCTTCCTCATTCATTTTACACAGTCCCTTGTGCTTTATACTCTTCATTTAGATCTTGCTTTAGATGTGTAGTTGTTAAACTTAGCAGTCTGTGCCTTCTAAGCCATTCTTCATGTGTGCATCACTTTTCGCTCATCACCAATATAGTTGCCCTTCTCTATAAACCTTCTCCAGAAGTTGTATGTCTTTTATTAGGCATGGCTTGTTCATGGCTATGTTATTTTTCCTTAGACTGATTGAAGATTCTAACTGTACCTGCAGTGCTGTTGAGGACTGGGCTCACCTGCATTACCCTTGTCAAAATTATGACAGTCAGAAGAGTATCCTGATCACTGAGATTGGACCTCTGCCCCATGATAATCAATGCATACTGAGAAACAGAAGAAAGTTATTATAAGGCTTTTTGCACAGTTTGCCCAAGAGATTTTTGAACTAATGTATGCCATACGTTAGAAAGGCATTAAACCCTGGTAGTCATTGGTATGCCACAAACTAACCAACCAGTGGCATAGACCCACAGCCACTGAAAGATGAGTAGCAGCACTAACCTGAAATTGTCTCCCTCCCTTGGATTTGACAACACCAAAATGACTTTTAACCCCTGATCAGTTTTGGGGCTCTCTCTCTTTTTTTTTTTTTTATGAAAACCCCAAACACAAAAGGTATCAAAACCTATAGTACTTAGTGCCATGCATGGGTTAAAGGGGAAGTATGGGGAGGGGGGGATGCCGGAAACTTTGCTCTAGAAACTAAACATGGGTTTCACCACTTCAAGCCTCCAGTAAGCAAAGTGGTGGTATTTCACCGGTTGATGTGAAATGATTAAACCGTATGCAAACATACAATCATGTAATACATGATTGTATGTTTGCATGATTTACATGATTGTATTTTCACCTAAAAGAAGGAAAATGTGTTTTGGGTGCTTGTGTGAGTGAACAGATGAATGTGTATGAGTGTAAGTGAATCTGGCAGTCTCACACTTTTAACATTTCCCCAAGTTTTGAGCTTGTTTTCTCTTTGGGCCCTATTGTATTTACTTTCTTCTTTCTTGTATTTGCATAAGAGAACTTCTTATCCCTGTTTGCTGGTGCTTTTTCATAGTCTGCTTTAGCTCATCTTACCACATTTTCTCTTACAATGCTCATAAAAATTTGGAATCTCATGATTTTCTGTAACTATGCCATACTTGTTTATTTTGCTAATCAAATTCTTAATGCCACTTGTCATCCATTTTGGCTTCTTATGTTTATTGAATTTGATCACTGGTTTATATACATTTGTGGCATCAAGGATAAATTCTTTGAACATTTCCAATAGTGTATTTGTATCACCAAACTGTTGTCACACCAGTCATTTGAGCCCAAGAAATATCTTATTCCAATATAGTCCCCTCTCTTGAAATTGAATCTATTGCCATTACCTTTGACTGCTTAGGTTTCTTCAGATACAGTCTATTTTATGGTATTGTGGTTGCTGCCTATTATTGCTCATCTCTCCCCACTGTCAAGTTTTTGATATAGTCTTAGCAGTGAGTACTAGATCTAGGATATTAGAGACTCGTACTCTCTCAGACACGCTGGATAGAGGGTGGGGGATGCAACACTCAAGTTCTGAATAGCAAGTTTAAATTCCTGGAATAAATGTGTCTTCAATTCCTAGCATTTAGGAAGACAGTAACACATGCACTGTTAGAATAACTCATCGGGACTAGTGAATTTTGGCCCGATTAAGCGACTGCCCCAGTTATCTGAAGTTTCACGTAAAAAAAAAGTTAAAAATACAATGGACCTCCGCTTTACAATTGGTTCACTGTACAATCAAACCACTTTACGATGGATTCACCATATTAAAGTACCGCACACTATACGATGTGTAGTAAACACTGGTCATTGTGATCACGTTTGGGAATTGAATTTTAATTCTATTAAAGCGTGATTCTAATTAGCAAAAATAGGAGGAATGTTATCCACAGGCTATAAAAGTAAAGATATATTAAGCACAAATTTACTCTTTATTATCTTACCAATTAAAAAATTAAATGACAACATTAAATTAAATCTGCAGGTAACAGTATGCCTGAGGTAATAGAGTTAACTCATAGTTAGCTGCTGTGAGGAATTTTCCATTACACATGCCATCTATAAGATAATTCGAGAAGCTTTTTTTTTTTTATTACAACAATAAGCTTTTTCTACGAGTTTTGGTGATGAATATATATATTAAAATTTGGGTTTTGAATAATTTAACATGCCTAACTAAGATTGGTGTCAGAGACCCATTTACCCAAATAAGCCGTAGCAGTCAACGGATTAACAAACCCATGCTGTGTCTGAACTATTACTGCAGCCTTGTCTAGGTGATTCTGCATGACTTCTTTAACCAGTGACTCCATTATTTTCCCAGAAACAGAAGTTAAACTAGCCGGTCTATAATTATTTGTGTCATCCTTTGTGAATCCTGTTATGTCTTCCTTACGTCATTTTCTATATCATTGACAAGACACCATGAGCTACATTTTCGGATTGCACTGCTCATAAAACTTCATATGTGACTGCAAAATTATCCCCAAGTCCTTTTCATTCTCTACCACCTTGAGTTTTGTACCACACAGTTGATATATTACTCTGGGGTTACTGCTACCCATATGCAGTATCTTACGTTTGTCAATGTTAAACTTCAGTTGCCACCTCTCAGCCCATCTGATCAATGTTTCTAGATCCTCTGGCAGTAGCATACTGTGATTAGTGTCATTTACAACCCTGTCAACTTTCATATTGTCTGCAAACTTAGACATTAAGCCTGATATACCTTCATCAATATCATTAATAAATACAGAAAACAACAGTGGACCCAACACTGAACCCTGGGGGACTCCACTAATAACATTAGTCCATGAAGAGCAGTTTCTGTTGATTACCATTTTTTTCTTTTCCTGCTCAACCATTCCTTTATCCACAGCAGTATTTTGCCCGTAATACCATACTGCTCCAATTTGTACAGTAGTCTTCCATGTGCAAAAGTATCAAAAGCTTTCCTAAGATCCAAGTATATGATGTCAAAATTATTTTTTGCATCCAGTTCCTTTGTGACCACATCATAGTATCCAAACAAATTGGTCAGACAAGACTTCCCCCTTCACAAACCCATGCTGTGTCCTAATTATAACTGAAGTGTTGTCTAGATGATCCTGCAGTGCTGCTTTAACCATTTTCTCCATTAATTTCCCCAAAACATAAGTTAAACTGTAATTACTTGTATTACCCCTTGATCTGCCTTTGTGAATTGAGGTCACATTTGCACATCTTCCGTCCATGGGTCCCTGAATCCAAGGAAGCTCTCATAATTATGGCTAAGGGTTTGCTTAATTCCTTTCCGCCTCCTTTAATATAACTGGATAGATCCCATCCACCGCAGGTTCCTTTTTTTTTTTTTGTTATCTTCAACAATTTCTCCTCCACTTTGCTCTCAGTTATTAAAACATCATTAAACTCACTACCATAGTTTAATACACTTCTGGTATTCCCCTCCGTGAATAACTCCTCATGTGTAAATGTAGATGCAAAATACTCATTCAGTTTGTTTGCTATCTGAACAGGATCATCAACAGTCGAACCATCGATGTCAAGTGAACCAATCAGATTCACCCCCTTCCTTTTAGAGTTTATATAAGTAAAGAAATCCTTGCTGTTTTTCTTAGCATCTTTTGCCAAGGATTTCTCGTAATCTGCCTTCGCCTGCCTAACCTCCTTTGTGCCTGATTACAGACTAGCTTATATCTGCCACAGGCTTCTGAGTTGCTTGATAATTTATATGCATCCCATGCAATTTTCTTCTATCTTATGAGTCTCAACTTCATTTGATAACCATTTAGGCCTAAACCTTGAACAATATTTCTTAATAGGTATGAAACTTTTAGTAGCATCCACGATTAATTCCTTGAATGCTTCCCACTTAGAATTTACTGTTGTGAACATCGTCAGTTGATCCCACTGTACAGAATTTAAAAACTGTCTGAGACCACTGTAGCCATCTTTACAGAAGCAAAAACCTCTTTCCTTTACCCCTGATGGTAATTAAATCTTTAAGTAAATTCCACATCAGTACACTGTGATCACTGCCACTTAGTGGTTCCTTTATCTGCAAATTCTTAATATACAAATGATCACTGCTGATAACCAGATAAAGAGTATTACTCTCTCTGGTTGCCTCTCAAACATGCTGCTGCTGCAGAAAACAATCATCCAATAAATCCACAAAAGCCTTGCTAGTGTGTGAGTGACCAACCCACAAATTCCAGTCAATATCTGGGAACTTAAAATCCCCCATTATAAGACATTCTGATTTACTAACCCACTCTATTTCTCTGTACAATTGTTCATTGTACTCATTCGAGTCATTAGGCTTATAACACACTCCTACTCTTATTTTTGCTTTCGCAGTGCTTATGTCACATGAAACTGACCCAACAGTGCACTGTTCATCTATATCAACTGGGTGCACTTCTTTCGATTTTATGTTTTTCTTAATTAACAGCGTAACACCTCCCTTCCTATCCTGGCTATCCTTTCTGTACACATTGTACTCCTCAAATTCCAGTTCTGCATTCCTTATATCTGTGTGACACCACGTCTCTGCTATCCCAACAATATCCATCTTTGATATCTTGACCAACACTTCAAATTCATCAAATTTATTTACTATACTTCTAGCATTGGTATACATGCACCTATTCCTAGTTACCCTAACACATCCGATATACGCACGTATTTCACGATGACTGCCATCCGTCCCTGAAACCCCCAACACACCTCGCTCCAGGTCGCTACTTATTCTAATAGAAGTTCTGCAAGAATCACCTTAACTTCTGCCTAGGGCTACTGTTAAACTATTAGTCCTTTTATTCCCCCAAGCTAGCTGTTTTCTGACCCACCTAACACTGCATTGATAGCATCAGCAAATATTCTTGCATCCTTTCTATTTAAGTGTATCCCATACCTATAGAAGCAGTCTCTCCTGTTAACAAGTACAGACCAGGCTGAAAAAAATTCTACCCCTTGAGCCTTGTACAATCTTTCCAGGGCCGAATTGATCGACAAGGCTCTCATCATATACTTACTCCCTTCTCAACTTTTGCCCCTGGCAGACACACCCTGGTCCTGTTCCACCTAACCTTTTTGCACAATATATTCTCCATTTTCCTGATATTAGAGCCACCAACAACAACTAGTTCCTGTGGAACCAGCACATTCTACCTTGTGGATTGCTGCTGCTGTGTTGTGTGATGTTCAAGTGCAATCTCTGGTGTTGATGTGGGCTGCTGAGAGCTTGATGGGCCCTCAATTTAAATCCTTCGAGGTTTTAATGGAAATCTTTCTATGATTTAAATCACAGTAAGATTTCCATGAGTTAGCACCTCATTTCCTCACACTCCTTACATGAACACACACACACAAAGACATTCCCCTTGGCAATATGCCTTTTTCCTGATTGATCCACAAACATCAAACAGCAGTACATTTCAAAAGGCTGTGATTCTGAGGACAACCACTCCCCCTCAGTTCTCTCCTGAGCCACAGCACTTCTATTACCTGGAATCTTTTGCTTTGCTGCTCTGTTCTGAGGCATGATTTCGATTAAATTTTAGTACAATTCAAATATAAATTTAATACAATTAAAAATTTTACACTAAACTTCTATCCCAATGTAGTAATAACACTATATATATATTTTAGTATTGAGTTTAATCTCCTTCCAAATTATCATATTAATTTCTTGTCCCCCATCAAGTTTGTTATACGTACTAAGTATAAGTGGTTATATGTGGAACCGTAAAATCTTTGCCTGCACGTTGATATCCTTGTTCCCAATCACAGTTAAGATTTCCATGACCTAATTCATTAGGGCACTGAAATCTTAAATGTTCTCTTATATGACCTGGTTTTGGTGCATTATAGCCTTAGTTTGATCAAATAACCTCTCTCCTCAGTGTTCCAGATTATCTCCTATGAACTGTCACTATTTGAAGAGAATTTTATCTAACAACCTGCATATGAATTGTGTATATGTATTGATAATATATTAATTTGGACATTATTTAAATGATATATTGCATAACTCAAAAATTGTTAGAGAATGAACACCTTTCTGGCAAAATTGCTGCCCAGAGGTGAAAATTTTGTACTAAATTGATAAATAAATAAATAAATGAATACAGCAGACTCTCGATTTAATAGGAGTGGATTAACTGGGAAGTGGAGTAACTGGGATATTTCAATACTCCAAATAAAAAAAAAAAAAAAAAATCAACTGGAAATCATGTCAAGTAATAAGGTATATAGAAAAGGTATAAACAGATGTTTTGCAAGTCATAAAAAACGAAAAGAAGTGCCGTTATAAGTCGTGATTGGGAGATTAATGTGCCTATTATCCTGCAACCCCCGCTGTCTTCACATCCGCCGCTCAAAAAAAAAAAATAAGAGAACAATGTTTAGCTTGTTTTAGTGCATTGCGTGGATTGTTCTTCCATCACGCTGCAAAAAGATAAATTTTGTTTAGTTTTTTATGTCAGGGATGTCAATTTTTTTTTTTGACACAAAAGAGTTGTTCTTTCAATTGAACAAAAATTTGAAATGGTGCATCCATTAAATCTTTAATGAACCATTATAATGTTGGTGACCAAACCATATGCAACATTGTAAAAAATAAAGGGAAGCATGTATTGGACACACAAGTAGTGGGTGGTAAGTTGTTTTGTTTTTTATCTATCGCCATAGTTTTTATATAGGTTGCTGAACATTTTTCAATATTTTTGGATTAACCGGGAAATCAATTATCCAGAATTTTTCTTTTACCATATATCTGGGAAAATTGAGAGTTTACTGTAGTTGCTAATGCACCAAAAAAAACCCAAACCAGCCAATCAACAAATCATTGCCATCATGAAAATTACAGTACTGCTGAAGAACAGAACCAGAGGAGAAGTGTAATCCTGAATATTTTCTCTTTTGGGAAATTCTGTAGGCAAATAATTAATATTGTATCATTTTATGAAGTTTGCATAATACATATACAGCAATACCTCGCTTAGCACGGCTTCAAACAGAACGGGTTTCACTATAATACAGTTTTGAATTAAATTTAAGTAGAAAATTTACTGTACATATTAAAACTCATTCAATAGCCTAGACAGGTACTCTGCATATGTGCTGTGTAGTCGTATGTATAGTATCTGTGTAGTACCCGGCTACGATAATGCAGCATATATATATAGTACCTGTCTAGGCTATTGAATGAGTTTTAATATGTACCATAAATTTTCGACTTAAACTTAATTGCAGTACAGATTGCAATTAAAGCAGTCTGTTGCATTTTGCAGTCTGTACTGCAACGTGCAACAGTGTTCAGTATTCTTAGTTCCATCCTGACAAGGTGACATGATAGTTTTTCAAACTTTTCATTTCAAAATTTATTTTTTACCCCTTTAAATATGATTGAAAATATATCTGCATCATGGCTAGAAATCACTGCCAACAACATGCATTCTGTTTGGCAGCATGTTTTACCCCTTTTGGTAAATGATTTCACTGGTTTTGAATCACAAGTTGAGATAATTTCCGAAGATATTGTGAAGATATTGTGATTCGAAACTTTGGACATTGCCGATGTATGTGACTGCATTGACTCACGTGCCACTTAGATGATGCAACTTTCCTTGAAATTGATGAGCAAATTGCATATGCAGAAGAGGAAAACAATTCTGAAGTGCGCCAAAACAATTTTCAGCAGAAGAACTGGAGAAAGTTTTTTGGGGGTTTGGCGTGGCCTGTGAGGCGATTAAGAATGGAAATCTGAATGTTGAATGTAGTATCAAGATAAGGCAAATTTTACAAGATGGGATTTGATGATACAAAGACTTGAATGCTGAGAAAAAGAAGAAACGGCTTCACCAGACTGAAATACCTGAATAAACAACTGCTTTTTAAAAGCTTTTTTCTCATCCCTCATGATTGTTACCTTTTCATTAATAAAATTTTTGCAATATTTTTTTAAATTTCAAATCCTTTTAATTGGCTATCAAGTGCAAATTATTTATAGATTTATTGTAATTTGTTTGTAGACTATTTCTCTAGTATGCATTCAATTAAAACCCATTATAATTATACCTCAAACAGCATGGTTTCACATAACACAGAATAGTTTCCGTGCCGACCGGGCTAGCCGAGTGGGTAAAGTACCTGCCCGGCAACCCAAAGGTCGCGGGTTCGATTCCCGCCTTGGGCTTGGATCAAAGTACTGCAAAAACCTTGGGAGGTGCAATATGGCCACAGAAGCCGATGCGCCAACAATTACCAAATCAAAAAAAAAAAAAAAAAAAGTTTACGTATCAATTATCAGTGCTATGCTTGGTATTGCTAGTATCTGGGAATAGTGTAAAGTTTTTACTATTGTACCGATGTATCACAGAGAATTGCGTTTGTAATTCAGTACTCAGTTTTAGTGCTGTTGGACAAATTTAATTTTTATAACTGAAATTGTCTAGGACTAGAGGAGCAAGCATACAATATCTCAGTGAGGATTGCAATTCTCCAACAAATGAAGGCCTTATTGCATACATTGTGCATTACATATGCAGATATGACTCTACTGGACATAGCACCACAGGATATACATTTCTCTCTCTCTCTCTGCACCACCAATCAATTTGGTGCAGAGAGAGAATTAAACAGAAGTTTAGTATTTTGTCTGATTGAATCTGATTGCTTAAAGATAAAGCAGTCAGATTCTATTAATCTCAAAGTAATCAGACTCATCACTCAGCTGCCCTCTTTAACATTGGAGCTTACCCCTAGCATCTGGCTTCACTGTAGGACCATCATGTGCTAGTCCCACAGAAGGCATTCTTGGCAGCTCTATTGTTAAGGAAACTGGGAATACTTTATGCAATAAGGATAGATGGAATATGAGCAGATATGTCTGTTAGGGACAACAGCTAGTAATATTGTAGAACAGTTATCAATCAATTTGGTATCGGAAAGATTGTGCAAAGACTCAATACAATATAGTACTGTTTTTACAGAGATTGGATACCCTTAAGTACAAGGGGTGCAACAATATTTGCTGATACCATCATGGCAGTGTTTGGTTATAAAACTGCTAGTTTGGGGATTTTAGATTATTAGTTTAACAGCAGCCATAAGGAGAGGGCGCCTCCGTAGCCAGGTGGGCAGGAGCAGCAGTGCGTAGCACACGCTTCTTGATTAGACCGGGGTTCAAGCCCGTGACCACCACATATCCCCGGAGCAATATGGCCTTAGTTGTTAATGCTCCTAAAAACCAAATAACAAACAACAACAACCACCATAAGCAGAGCTGAAAGTAATTCTTACATTGCTTCTATTTTGATATGCTGTAGCTTGAAAAGCAGAAAGTTAACATTACATGGCTTGTAGTAACTCTTACACAGCCCATGCATTGTAAAAGTTACAAAAAATACAAACAAGCATATGTTTACTTGCATTGTACACTAATGCTAGGAGTATAGTAAATAAATTTGATGAATTTGAAGTATTGGCTAAGTCACCAAATGACTACATTACACAGGTGTAACAGGAATAGGCTGCCTCAGTAGCCAGGTGGGCAGGAGCAGCAGTGCGTAGCACATGCTTCTTGATTAGACCGGTGTTTGAGCCCGTGACCACCAAATACGGAGGATGCGGAAAGGTCAGGGAATGACTACCGCATATCCCCAGAGCAATATGGCCTTAGTTGCTAATGCTCCTAAAAACCAAATAAACAAACAAACAAACAATAACAGGAATAATTACTCTGATATTTGAGCCAGTGGTGATTGAGAAAATGCTTATTTCTCAAGACCTGCTATAGTGTAGCAAGTTTCAGTAATTCAGAAAAATGAAATTTACTGTAACTGCGTGCGTACTCAGAGTTTTATTGATTATCATTGTACTTGTTTTTCATTTAATTAACTTTTAATAAGTAACAGAACTTTAGTACCTTTTACGTAGGCCTCCGTAGCCGAGTGGTCAGGAGTGGGAGTGCAGTAGCACACGTTCTTTCAGTAGACTGGGGTACAAGCACCTGATTGCTAAATACAGTCAATCTGCCAACCCGCACTATACCACTGTGGCAGATTGTGGTCCGTTTCTCTCAACATGAATTGTTGAAGAGGCTTCCATCCTGCAGTGGATTGATAATGGCTGCAGTTTACTTTTTTTTTCTTTTTTTCTTTTTTTTTTTAGTACAAGTTAATATACATAATACATTCAAAAAGTTCCTGGAATTGCACACTGATAGTTAGGTTTGCACTACTGCTGTAAGGTTTTGTGGGGCATTAATGTTTACCTTGGTGCCCACACTTGCCAAGTGAGAACTGGTTCAACCACTTTGCTCTTGTGTCACAGCTGATTGATTGTGCAGCTTTGAACAGCATACTAGCATCAAGCATCTTTAAAATTGGAAAAGATGCTACAAAGATTTTGCAAGCGTTAGAAAGTTTATGGAGACGATGCTTTGAAGAACACAGCAGTTTACAAGTAGTTTAATTCATTTAAAAACAGTTAGCAAATATTGAAAGATGAACCTTCAGTGGACACCTCTTGACATCATGAAACGATGGAAATACTTCACTTCTGTATGAGTTGCTTCACTTTTGTGAGGGACAAAATGATAGGCAAATGACTATTGTTGAGATTGTTCATGAAGTTAGACTGCATGTAGGCTTGGTATACACAATCCTGATACAAGATTTAGGGATGGGTCATGCGTATGCAAAGTTTGTTCCATGCTTGCTGTCGGATGATCAAATAACCTGCAGGAAATCCAATGCAGGTGATTTGTTTGAGAAATCTATGCAGGATCCGAGCTTACTAAGAAACATGATCATGATCGCTTGGGATGAGAGTTGGGTAATGTTGGCCTATGTCCACAAGACCAAGGTGGAATCATCTGAATGGCACACAAAAATGTCCCCATGGCCCAAGATGTCTCATGCAACAAAACCCTATGTCATAGTCATGCTGATCATTTTTGTGACGATGAAGACATTGCACCATGAATTTGTAATTAGGAGGCTAGAAGCATTACTGCTGCTTACTACATTGAGGTTTTGACACTTTGCATGAAAATGTGAGGCAAAAACTACCCCAGAAAAGGAAGAATGGCTGGATCCTGCATCATGACAATGCTCCCAGTCACACAGTGATGGCAGTTCAGCAGTTCTTGGCTGCGAAAAAAAATTGCAGTAATTCAGCAGCTTCCCTACTCCTTTGACCTTGTACTGTCTGATTTCTGGCTGTTCCCTAAACTAAAAATGAGGCTTCAGGGTTGTTTTGCTTCTGTGGATGACATCAAAGAAAAAGTGCCAAAGCAATGCGCTAAAAAACACAATTTTAATGAATGTTTTAAAGCTTTGAAGACTGATGGAGCAAATGTGTGCACATGTGTGCATGCAGAAGGAAGGTACATTGAAGGCATGTGGCACCAGTTATTTAGACTCGTCCAACCAGTACACTCATTTCCAGTCCTCCAGTGTCCAACCAGCACATTGTTCACACCACAGCATTTGCCATTGATGATGGTGGTGAGGAGTGGGTGTCTCTTGGGTCATTTGTTGTGGATCCCCATACATCTGAGTGTGTGGTGCATTGCAATTTGGATACTGTTCTTGCATTCCCCATATTCCATTGCAATGTCATTGCCATCGAGCCTGTACAATGCACTGCACCCTTCACTTATCATGAACATCCACTTTTTAATCCTTTACATTTCTGTTGGTGGGAGATAGTTTGACCTGTTTGATGCCATTGTTTGTACACAATTGATAACCTTATCAGTGTACAAGAAAGCAATGTTTGTACACCGATAAGACATGCTGTTTCTGATGTGGAAGTACCTGATGCATGGACACCTGCAGTCATGCCCTTTTGAAACTCCATGGTATCATCACTATGACTCATAACAGTTACTTTATCACTTACACAACCAGATGCAAATTACCACTGCTCTAGCATAAGCTCTTTGGCTTTTTTTATACTGCAAACCATGCAGCATAGTCCATTATGGATGAGGTGATCATAATTCAGTGATCATGGTGTGTGTGTGTGTGTGTGTAGTTTATAAAAAAGGAAGAAAGTAACAGTTATAAAAGCATTCATGGACTAGGGCCACTGTTCGAAAGAACCCAATGACTATAATGAATATAAGTTAAAAGATATAAGTAATACAGTGAAGTGATTTAGAAAAAGAGTAAAGAAATATATGGAAAACAGTAAAGGAATGAAAGAAATCACAGTATATATTTAAAAAAAAAATTGTAAAATGCCAGCGACTGTATTGTCAGGGAAATGTATTGTGTGGGAGGGGTGGGTGAAGTGGGACTAAGGTGTGTCTGCCTATACCAGGGTTGGAAGTGGATGACATAGAGCAGAATGATAATATTGTACACAGTTGGTGCTGGTGATATTAGAAGTAGAAGATCTGAGGACTTACTTGGAAAATATAGGGTGATGTTGGGATTGAATTTAAACATTTCTGCAATTCTGCCCAGACATGGTAGGATGGAGTACCTGTTGAGAGTCTTGTCGGTCAGTTCAGTGAGGGTGTACAAGGCCTTAGGGTAAAATTTTTCTCAACATGGTCTGTGCTTGTTAGCAGGAGAACCTTTTTTTTTTTTACAGATATGGGATACACTTAAATTGCTGATGCTATTGAGGCATTATAGGCGGGTTGGAAAACTGCAACCCTGACAGAGGTGAAAATGATTCTTGAACTGCTTCTATTGGAATAAGCGGCAGCTTTCCAAGCTGCCGCTTATTCCAATAGATGTTAGGGAATTCAAGCCCTGCTGTGGGTCATCATGGAACGACATTGGGCTGTGTTAGGATAACTAAGATAAGAACATGTGCATATAAGGAGCATTGTAAATAAACTTGATGAATTTGAAGTACTGATTAAATCGTGAAATGTAGACATTGTAGGGATATTGAAACATGGTGTCACTTAGACATAAGGGATGCTGAAGAACAGGAGGGGTGGGGCCATGCTCTTAGTTAAGAAATATATTAAATCTAGGACAGTGCACCCAGCCAACATGGGTGACCAGTGCAATGTTTGGTAAGTTTGTGTCATATGCAATGAGAAAATAAAAATGAGAGTATGAATGTTCTATAGGCATAATAACTGATGATGAGTATACCAAACAGCTATACAGAGAAATAGATTGGGCCATTAAATCAATGTCTTAATGGGGAATTTTAACTTTCAGACATTGACTGGAATTTGTGGATTTATTACTCACACACTAGCAAGAATTTGGTATATTTATGGATGACTGTTTTCTCTAGTGACATGTTAGAGAGGCAACAAGAGGAAGCATTACTCTTGACCTGGATTCAGCAGCAATTATTTATGCATTAAGAATATTCACGTAAAAGACCCAGTGGGTGGCACCGATCACAGTATATCATTTGGAATTTAATTAAAGACCTAACTACTTTCATAAGGGTGACGACAGTGTTATTTTCAGAGAGGTTTTCTTTAAATTCAATGCAGTGGGATCAAGTGATGTTATCAACATCAAATTATAAATGCGAAACATTCAGGGAAATAATCATAGAAGCTACTAGGCTTTTCACACCAACTAAGAAATATTTTTCAAGGTTTAGACCTAAATGGATGTCAGATGAATTGACGAGACTTGTGGCAGAGAAGGAATATGCTGGGTTGCATATAAATTATCAGGTCATACAGAAGCCTGTGGTATATATAAATTAGTCTGTAATCAAGTTGCAAAGGAGGTCAGGCAAGCTAAGGTAGCAGATTATCAGAAGTCTTTGGCAAAGAATGCAAAGAACAGAAACAAAGACTCCTATGGTTATATTAACAGTAGAAGGAAGGAAGGAATCACATTGGGCCACTTGATGTCAATGGGTTAGCTGTTGATGACCCTACTGAGGTTGCTGACCAACTGTATACATATTTTGTATCTATATTCATACATGAGAAATTCTTTAGAGAAGGGGATGCCAGAAATTTATCAAACTCTAACAGGGAACTAAGTGGTTTTGTGATAACTGAAAAAAAAAAAAAAGTAGAAGAGAAATTGTTGAAGCTAAACATAAAAAAATGCCTTGGAGTGCATGGACTCTATCCACTTGTATTAAGGAAGATAAGCAAACTGTTAGGCATAATTATGAGAACATCTTTAGATTCAGGCACGGTCCCTGTGGACTGGATATGTGTGAATGTATCCCAAAGTCACAAAAGGCAATAAAAAAGTGATGAGTAATTATGAAAACAGACATTAAGCTAACAGATTTAATTAGCTTAATGTTAATTAATATTCACTGGTTAAAAAAGTAATGCAGGACCATCTAGACAGGAATGCAGTTATAGTAAGTCACAGCATGGATTTGTTAAGAGTCAGTCTTCTCTCACCATTCTGATTGGGTACTATGGTACAGCAATCAAGGAATTGGATGCAAAAAATAATAATTTTGATATTGTGTACAAAGTAGAGCAATGGGGAATTAAGGGCAGATTGCCTCTATGGATAAAGGGATGGTTGAGTGGAAGAAAACAGCAGTTATCAATGGGCACTGACCTTTGTGGAGTCCATCAAGGTTCAGTGCTGGACCCATTGTTATTTTTAATATTTATTAATGATATCCATCAAGGTATATCAGACTTAATGTTAGTTTGTGGATGATACAAAGTTGGCAGGGTGGTTAATGACAGTAATCAGGGTGAGTTACTGCAACATGATCTGGAAAATTAGGTCGATGGGTCAAGAAATGCAGTTGAAGTTTAGCATTCAGAATTGCAGGGGTGACAGTAATTTGCACTGCATATGGGTAACAGTAAACTTAGATTAAGTTACCAACTGAGTGAAACTACACTCAGGGTAGTGGAAAATGAAAAAAAGAAATATGAGTAATTGTGCAGTCAGATATGAAGTTCTCTGAGCAGTGCAAACAGGCTGCCAGGACAGCTCATGGCATTTTGTGAATGATATACAGAAACTTTGCTAGCAGGATAAGGCAGTGATTAGCCCATTGTACAAGGCCATGGATTTAAGACCTTAAATGGATTGATTAAATGTTGATGGCATTCTTCCTCTTGCTGAAACTATGCACACATGAGGAGGCATAAATTGAAATAGAGGAAGGATGGTTGCAGAATAGGTGTGCAGAAGTTTGGCTTCAGCCAACTGGTGGTTAATTGTTGGAAAGACAAACTTTTATCTGTTGTTGTGGAAGTGGGTGTTTGACTAAATTTAATGAAGAACTAGACAAATCTTTGGAAGGTATGGATGGGCAAAGTGTGTAGATTTGTTTTTGGCTGATGCTTTATAAGCTTGCTTTCTTGCATCATCTGCCACTTCTAATATTAAAAACTATACAAGTAAAAAATATTAAGATTATACAAATAAAAAACATAAGGAGAACTTCATATAACACACAAGCCTGGTGTCATTATCAAGAGTCAACCACCAGAATGTGAAGAAAAAGTAGAAAAAAAGGTATAGCATAGACAGTTCAGAGTTGCAAAACCTTTTAGATAGGACCTTAAACAGAGTTCTGAGGGCACAAATTTAAAGTCGGATATTTTTAAATAAGAATAACAAATAAAACACACGCACGTGCACATGCAGTGTGTAGAACATCGACCTCAGTAACTGTCGTGGGCAAGAATAATATAACGGTAGTAATATGAAAGGTAAATGTACTGGGGTACAAGCAAGAATTTTGCAAGTAAACAGAAGAGCTTTTTATGTTCCGTGTGTTGTGCATAATTTAAATTTAGTTGTATCTGATGCAGCACATTCTTCAACAACAGCAGAATTATTTTTTGGAATATTACAAAGATTATTTGCGATTTGCCCTGCTTTGCCAAGTAGGTGGGATATTTTAAAAGGGCACATAAAAATTGTGAAATCTCTACCAGAAACAAGATGGGAAGGAAAGATAAAAAGCTGTTGAAGCAGTACGATATCAGTTATGGGATATTACAACTGCATTAAATGAAATCAAGGAAATCGGGCCAAAGGAAACAATGCAAAATTGCAATCTGAAATACAAGGTTTGTTAACAAAAAATTACTTCTTTTAAATTTATTATAAGTGTAATTGTTTGGTATGAAATATTGAGTATTGTAAATAAAGTAAATAAGGCCATGGTAGTACAATTGATATGAACATTGCAATGATATTGATAGAAGGTGGTCTTAGTCAACTAAACAAATTTAGAACATCAGGGATTTAAATTGTGTGTGGATAAAGCTATAGACATTGCAACTGAGTTGCAAGTACCATCAGTGTTACCAGAAGTGCGAGTTTCTAGGGAAAAAAAGCTCATTTACCAATGAAATTTCATCAGATGACTGCTGTGTTGATCCAACTAAATGGCTTGAACGAAATTTTTTAATATAATGAACAATGTAGCTATCGTTAGCTTACAAGAAAGATTTGATCAGATGAATGAAATATCCTTGACTTTTTATCTTATTCTAAAATCAGAAAATTTTATGAATTTATTTGAAAGTGCAATAGTAACAAAATTCAACACTTTGAAGGAAATCTGACTGGCGAAGATGGGAGCAACAACATCGATGCCAAAGAGTTATGTCAACAAATCCAATCTTGGCAGCATATTTTGAAAGGAAAAAAAATTGGTTGCATAGAATTATTGACATTTATTCAAGAAAAAACTTAGTTGAAATATGTCCCAACATGACTGCTTCGGATATTATTAACATTGCCAATTACGGTTGTGTCTGGAGAGAGGAGTTTTTCAAGACTCAAAATGATTAAAACATATTCATGCGCAATAATTAGCCAAGAAATATTTAATGGATTGGCTATAATAGTCAATAGAACAAGATGTACTAAAAAAGATATAAAAACATTGAACATTATGGACAAATTTATATCAACTAAATATTATAAGGTAATGATGTGAAAACTTTTAAAGTATATGTAAATAATGTACTAGTCATTAAAGTTTAAATAAATATTTCTACGAGGGGGCCCCCAAGATGAATATTTTGCCTGGGGTCAATTAGAAGTCTAGGAATAGCACTATCCCCTTCCCTGTAGTAGCTAATTGGTGGGCAAAAGCTTACTACATTGTAAGAAACTGCAGTGAAGAGGCATATGATATTTACAGAATGTACAGATCTAGAAAAAGAGATATGGGTAAGGAAATTAACTGAACAACCTGCTGTGCTTGAAATATACCAGCCATTACCCAGCAGGATAAAATCAAATATAGTTAGAGAAAAATCGGAATGTATCAGGAGTTAGCTATAAATTTTATAGCTAACTTCTGATAGTAGTAATAAATATAACCAGGTG
This sequence comes from Mastigoproctus giganteus, assembly GCF_048544385.1. NCBI lineage: Eukaryota > Metazoa > Arthropoda > Arachnida > Uropygi > Thelyphonidae > Mastigoproctus > Mastigoproctus giganteus. The sequence continues at coordinate 170,668,403 of NC_143586.1, read as the reverse complement.
ATCATTTTTTAAAATTGTTAATATTGTGAAATTGATACTGCAGATCAGTCAAGAGAAATAAAGTGCCAATAACTTTAAGATAGACTTTTCTGATATTAGTAAAATCACTACAAATATTGGTAATCCTGATACATTGAGAAAGGATGACATTGGAATGAATCCTTTTTGGAATATTAGGTAGCCAATGAAATTAGTCTGGAAAAAAAGAATTGGTAGATAAAATGTAGTTTTAATGCAGTATTGTTAATTTAGACAGTTCACCATGCTTCATATGTATCATTATGTAAGACTAGTAAACATGATGTTGCTTGTGGGGGGAATGTAATAAATATTGTACAGTTGTAATTAAACTCAGTTTACAGAAAGTAAAACTATACAGTTCTATTAAGTGTTCTATAAAATACTAAAAAGGGTTTAGGGCTGAAAGCCTCAGACTGTGGGAAATTTACTAGAAAAAGTTAGTGAAAAATCATTATTTCAGTTCGTAGTAAATCACTGAAGTAGGTGAAATGGCATAATTTATGTTACATCTCATATTGTGAATGCCTTCACAACGAGTTGCCTGATATTGCGCTACCTCGAATAAGCAATGTTTTGCCAGTAGAGAAGAGTAATGTTACTTATTCTCGACAGATACACCACTTAGACGGCACTCTTTCGAAGGTTGTTGGTCTCTCATCAGTGGGTGGGTAGGTATCACAGTGATACAATGAGTGGCAACTCAGTTATGAAGTTTAACTCCACATTGAAAGATGCCAGATGGTTTGCAATAGTAAAGTACTTAAAAGGGTTTAGTGCTAAAAGCCTCAGATTACTGGAAATTTACTAGATGAACGAGTTAGTGCAAAGCATCATTTTAGTTTCTTCTTTAGTTTCACACGGCAGAGATGGGCAGATGAAATTCATGAGTTTGTGGGTAGTAAATGATGGCCACTGCACAAAACAGAAGGAACTGGAAAGTTGCTGGAGAGGCCTTCATCCTGCAGTGGATTGAAAATGGCTGATGATGATGACCATTTTAGTTTGTAGTAAATCACCAAAGTAGGTGAAATGGCATCGTTTTTGTTATATCGCATATTGTGAATGCCTTCACGAGTTTCCTGATATTCGTTGTGAAGGCATTCAGAATGAGATGTAAAAAAAATGACTTCGGTGATTTACTACAAAACTTCTTTGTCTAGTGTTCTATAAAGTTATAATCTTAGTAATTAATTGATAAGGAGATAACTGTATTTACTTTTTGCTTCTGTTAATCACAGGAAAAAATTATTTAATTTAAAGAAAAAAAAATTGAAGGTGCCTGTAATGTTACACACCGCATTAACCAACTTCTTGAACTTGTTACTACCTATGTCTGATAATTGAGTCCATCTTTTTTGAATAACAATAAATGCAGAAATTGTGATTCTTTTCTTTTGCCCTTCATTGGAAAATTGAATGAAAATGATATTAGCAGTGCATATTTCCCACAAGACAATATACCACTTTGCATACCGTTTACCAACCAAGGTACTCTGGAACTTTGAAATGTTTCATTTCAGTGAACATTTGGCACTCACATTCCTATGATCTCGCTCCTCCATATTTTTTTCCCCTTCTCGGGGAGCATTGAAAACCAATGTTTACCGAAATAATTCTCACAACCTTCAAGAACTGCAGGAAGCAATTATGTACATAACTACCAATATAAGTGTGGCAGACTTGATTTTCGTCTTCACAAACAAGGCAGAGACATGTGGCTACCTGTCTATGTGTACATGGCACCATTTTAAGCACTTTTGTAAGAGTATGCAAAAGTTTTAAACTTCTACAGCATATATTTATGTAGGTATGCATGATATTATATAGGCATAGTGATATTATGGATACCCATGCACATCAGATGAATGGTGCCATAAGTTTATATTTTATAAGCTAATACTTATGTTTGCCATTAAAGTTTAGATTCAGCCTTATCACTTTGATAAATACTTTAGCTAGGAAAAACTTAATTTGTCTTTTTTTTTTTTTTTTTATATGTTTCTTTTCATATCCCTCTGTACAATCTGGTCTTTTGTGTGTATTTTCTGTAGGAAGAAAGAGAAGCTAGGGAACAAGTGAAAAGAGAACAGGATGCAGCATATGAAGCCTCTCTAATGGCTGACAGAGCTAAAGTAATTTTATTATCATACCTCTCATAATTATAACTAACTGTTAAAAAGGTCTCTTAAAATGAATTGTGTTTTTGTTATTTTTCAACCAAATAACCAAATGTTTCTTTAAAGTGTAAACATGACAAATTTGCAAATCATGTATGTTACATGCAACTGTTCCAAGTAGTGTAGGCATTTTTCATCTAATAGACAATTTCTGCTTAGCAAAACACATGCTTTAAGTAAAAAATGTCACCCAATTTTCTATTCTTCCAAGTACCATAAAGATGGTACTTTGGCCCCTGAGGCTTGTCACAGATATGCAGTAAACCCCCGCTATTCGCGGTTTCGCGTATTCGTGATCGCCGATTTAATATAAAATGAAACCTAAAAAAATGTGAATTTTAAAGCGCCGTGAATATTATCCGCCATAAAAAAAACATGGGCGTGGCTAAAATTATCTTTCCCGGTCAAAACAGCACTCAGTGGGTGGGGGGAGAGGGGTGACAAAATCGCTAGCGTGGATGTTTCTCGCTAATCCTTGTTCAGTATGTGTTATGTGCTTGTCATGGAAGGTTTGGTCGTTTGCTTTTAATTTATATGCTTATAAATTGAATAAATTTATCAATTTATAAATTGATATGCTTACAAAAGTGATAAATCTACCTTTTTGCAGTGTAAAACAGACTTTTTTGAGTGTGTTAACGGAACAAAGTGACTTTATTGTGGACAAGTTCTTTCTAATCCCTACAAAAATATGGCTACGAATAACAAGAGAAGTGTGAAAATATCAAAGAAGGTGATGACATTAGCGAATAAAATTGAGTTATTAGACAAAATTTCTAATGGTGAAAGTGTCTTCTCAGTGGCAAAACATTATAAAATCAATGAGTCAACGGTACGATCAATCAAGAAATCGGAAGAAAAAATTCGCCCTAGTGTCAGTGAAAACGCGCTAATTGCTTCAAAAATTTCCTCTGTAACTCGTGATGTAAAAAGCTTTAAATCTGTGGATAGAAGACCGAACTCAAAATAAAATTCCCTTAAGTTCACTCATCATTCGTGAAAAGGCAAAACTCCTTTATCAACACTTTAGTGAAACTGGTGATAGCACTGGCGGGATAAGTTTTTTTTGCTAGCAAAGGCGCTGGTTTGAAAGATTTGTTTGAAATATCTAATAAATATTACATTTAATATTAAATTGTTTCTTATTTTCATTTCGATGCCATATGCTTGCATTTCACTATGTACTGTCTATGTACATAGTCATATTATGAAGGTACATATAATACATGCATAGACAAAATGTTAGACTACTTTTACTTATATATTTCATACTTTGGAACGGAACCCCTTTATTACTATGGGAGCCATAACTCGGTATTCGCGACATTTCTCAGGAACGTAACTCCCTCAAATAGCGGGGGTTTACTGTACTTGGATATCTACAATATCCAAGTATTGTGTACTTATCTGAGAGTCTACTCCTTGATAAGTAATCATCAAGTTTGCTATCCAGCAGTCTGAAAAACACTGATGAAACTGATTCATGCCCCACTTGAGTCAGCAACAACCAAATCCTTCGCTTGTGCATTCCCTCTTCTGACTTTTCCATTAATTCTGGTGTTCCCCAAGTTCTTTCTTCTGCACTTTTCCTTTTGTATGTAATGACCATTTTCCACTGACTAGGAACCCTATCCGTAGTTTCACTGATGGTAGCATGCTAATTCCACCTTTCAGTTTCAGAAACCTTGTGTTGCCTAAACAGCCATAATTCTCAAATTTTCACCACCATTTCCTTAAGGAACTGGTGGTTGATATGCAAGAATACAGCTCAAAGTGATTCATCAAGGGGGGGGCAAAGGAAACAATTGATTTTAACCCTTCTAAAACTCATTCCTGTCTTATTCCTCACAAAACAGTCTACTGCTTGTGTGCTCATCTTCAATGACACTCTGAAACCTAATCAAGATCACATATCTGTATTAGGAATTAGCATTACTTTTAGATCTTTGATAACAGGATTGTACCTTTGAAGCAATTAAGATGAGGGACCCTGCTGCCCAACATGGCACAAAAGATGACATTGCTGTTTGTGCTGGTATAGCACAGAAATTCCTTAGCAAGTATAGGGCAATGTTGAGGGAAAAAAGTTGCGAGTTAGGATTGATATTGGGTGTCAGATGGCCTCCATAGCCGAGTGGTCAGGAGCAGGAGTGCAGTAGCACACACTCTTTGAGTAGACAGGGGGTTCAAACCCCTGACTGCTGAATACGGTCGATCTGCCAACCCGCACTGGACCAGCGTGGCAGATTATGGTCCATTTCCCTTAGCATGAGTTGTTGAGGAGGCATCCATCCTGCAGTGGTTTTTCAGAACATGATTTGTGCTTGTTAACAGGAGGCACTGTTTTTACAAGGATGGGATACACTTAAGTAGAAGGGGGTGCAAGAATATTTGCTGATGTTATTGAGATAGTGTTAGTTGGATCAGATAACTGCTAGTTGTGGGGAATACACAGACTAATAGTTTAATGGTAACTACAAATAGAAGTAAAACTGCTCTTTCTCTGCTCTTATTGAGGTATGCAGTAGCCTGGAAGACAGTGGAGGATTAGAAGGCCTGCTGAAAGTCCTCATGAGACAAGAAAATATATGGGCTGGCTGCGTTAAGGTTACTAAGAACAAAAACAGGTGCAACACGTGCTTATATACAATATTATACACTAATGTAAGGAGTATAGTGAACAAATTTAATGAATTTGAACCGTTGATTATGTAGACATTGTAGGTATCATCAAAAAGAGTGGCATATTGCAATTCATGCATTATACCACTCAATATAGTGCAGTGCAGAATTTGAATATGGTGCGCATGTTTGTATTCATTCATACCTTTTTATAATGATTTCTTCAAACTCTTGCCTGTGCTGAGCATCTCTGCAAAGCCATTTATGTATATTCTAGTTTATATGCTTAGTGATGTGTTGTCTGTTATTTTTGCTGATCCCTATCCTTTGCTATGAGGATCCAAGCCATCTTTTGTATAAGATTAAATTGCAGCTGGCTTGTTCCACAAACTTAGAGTTGCCGTGAGAGGTCTCAGTAAGGAGGAGGGGAGGGTAAATAGATATGCTAAAAAAAAAAAATATATATATATATATTGCTCCCTAATCACAGAATCAAGTTCAGTGAGATTTATAACTTCAATAAATGAAATTATGCAACAAAACAGTGAACTGATAGGAAAGTTATATAAAAGTTGCCAGTGAAAAGATAAATTGTAGATGAATGTGGCAAATTTCCTCACCCACACTTAAATCTGCCCATCCCTTCTAACTAAACAAACTGTTAGAGAGAATGGACAGGTGAGGTGGGAAGTGTGTGTTTTGTTTTTTTGTTTTTTCCTCTTGATGTTGCATAAGAAACATCAAGAGGAAAAATAGGAAATAATACTTTCTTATATCATTTTCCATTTTTAAAACTAAAACTAACAAAACAAATATTTCAACAGATTGAGACTATTAAATGCAATGGTGTTCCTGTATGTGTCTCTATCTTGTGAACTCCTCCAACCTTATATGGCATCCTGGTAGCAGAAAATTTATTATTTATTTAAAAGAAAAAAATAATAAAAAAAAGCTACTTCTTTCTGCAATGAATAAAATGATATGGGCTTTGTTTATTTTATTTTGTTACACAGAGCATTAAAACTATGATAAATGAATTAGCTTTCGGCTGGGTGGCAGCCTTCATCAGATTAAAATACTTTGAATGGCAGTTGGAATAGAGATGCACTGCCAGGATGGTGCGTGAGGCACGTGGTTAATTGTTTGTTGATGTTTGTGGCTGTGACGTATGGTGGTGACGTGGCCAGCGTTTGTCTATGGACAGAATTACTGCTTCTGTGATGGGGTTAAGTTGACAACCACTGTTGACAACAACAACGAAAATGCACAAAGAAGGCACGCCACTAAGACCTATTGTATCCTGCTGTGGATCACCGACTTACGAGCTGTCTAAATTTGTCTCGAGACTTCTTTCTCCTCTAGTTGGCAAGACCACCTACACCGTCTCCAACAGTGTTGAGTTCATAGAAAGGATCCGCACTATATCCATCTCGCAAGATCAAGTCATGGCATCGTTCGATGTCGTATCACTCTTTACCTCCATCCCAGTGGAACTTGCCATCTCTTGCGCAAAACAACTCTTGGATAATGATGGAACCCTTAGCGACAGAACTAAGCTGACGCCTGATGACATTTCCGCCGCCCTCAGACTGTGCTTAACAGGGGGTGCAATCATGTTCAATGGTTCAATCTACCAGCAGATACATGGCACAGCCATGGGTTCCCCTGTCAGCTCGGTCACAGCAAACATCGTGATGGAGGAGTTAGAGGGACGTGCGTTTACACACGCACCGGATCACATCGCCTTTTGGTGTCGCTATGTAGACGATGTGTTCGTAGTGATCCCTAGAGACTCAGGTCAGCGACTCCTAACCCACCTCAACTCACTGTCGCCCTTCATAAAATTCACGATTGAGCTGGAGTCGAACAACTCTATACCATACCTAGATACACTTGTCCGGCGCGAAGACACATGCTTGAAGACGACAGTTTATCGTAAGCCTATGTGTGCTGGCCAATTTACCAACTTCCAGTCGGTACACGCACGGGGCCACCTCCTCTCAACCGCCCGAACCTTGCTAACTCGCGCCTGGACACACTCCAGCTCTGCAGATGAAAGGCTCAAAGAGATCACCAGAGTCAAAGTAGACCTTACGAGGTGTGGCTACCCCATCGATGTCCTTAACAGGTGTGATCTACAAGCACGTGACAACGTGACGACCAACAGCAACGCCAACAGTGACGAGTCATCCACGAGGGCATTCATCCCATACTACCCCAACCTGTCACAGCAGATCGGTAGAATCCTAAGATCGCATGGGATAAAGTGCATCCAACTCCCAGGCAAGAAACTGCGTTCTCTCCTTTCCAACATAAAAACACCTGTCCCCACCCTTATACAGAGTGGTTTGGTCTATCGCATCTCTTGCCGTGACTGCACGAGCTGCTACTTTGGAGAGACAGGACGTAGACTCGAGAAACGCCTCTCAGAACATAAAAGGGCGATCCGTTTGGCGGATGTAGAACACTCAGCTATTGCCGAGCATGTCTGGACAATCCACCACGACATCGACCCACACCGCGATGTCGTGGTTGTAGACAAGTCCCACCATTACCTAAGGCGCACCTGGTTGGAATCGTTAAGTATAAAATGCTCGGATACCTCGTTGAACAGGAACAGTGGTTGTCAACTTAACCCCATCACAGAAGCAGTAATTCTGTCCATAGACAAACGCTGGCCACGTCACCACCATACGTCACAGCCACAAACATCAACAAACAATTAACCACGTGCCTCACGCACCATCCTGGCAGTGCATCTCTATTCCAACTGCCATTCAAAGTATTTTAATCTGATGAAGGCTGCCACCCAGCCGAAAGCTAATTCATTTATCATAGTTTTAATGCTCTGTGTAACAAAATAAAATAAATTATGAATCCAGAGCACGCAGGCGTGTTTTATTATGTATGGGCTTTGTTTACATACAGGAATTTGGGAACAATGTACACAACAATGTGTTATATATATATTTATTATTAGTGACACAGATATAAAGCAAAGATGAAATTGAAAACATTTTTTTATTTATTTATTTCGTATGATGTGATCTTGATGTGGGGCTTAGAGGGGAACAGGTATCCTGTGTGTTATCAGACACTCAGCCTAAAACACTGATGGATCCAATATCTCTCTATTACAGAAGATTTAGGAGAAGTCCGGTTGGCCTGCCTCCCTAAAATCCACTCATGCACACCTTCTCGATGGTAAGCCCTGTTACGTCACTTAGGTGGCAACGAACGTGTAGAGTGGTTCTCTTCAAGACGCCTGGTCAGCGTGAAGAGGAAAAGACCAAACCCTCCAGCAGTGAGAGCACAACAATACAAATGGCCCTCAGTCCCCAGCAGCTTTCACTCTCCCTCTTACGGCAGCGAGAGGATCAGAGTGGAAGCAGAGGGTGCTAAGAATCTCTGGGTACGACCAGGCTGCCATGCACGGAAATTGAACTTGGCCTGTTATAACGTACGATCACTCATCGGTGAAGACAGGATATTAGAGCTGGAAAAGGAATTAGAAAATGTGAATTGGAATATCATCGGTTTGGCTGAAACAAGAAGAAGAAATGAATCACTTATAAGTTTATCAAGTGGAAATCTGCTGTACACCAATGGAAACAGTGAAAGGAGTGAAGGTGGAGTTGGGTTTCTGGTCCATAAAGATTTTAAAAACAACATTTTGGAATTCAAAAGTACATCACCAAGGGTGTCAAGACTAATATTCAAGATTTCTAAGAGGTACAAGCTAAAGATTATAATGATTTATGCACCAACATCGAGCCATGATGATGAAGAGGTTGAAGAAATGTACACTGAAATTGAGAGTCTTCTAGACGAGCAGAAAACCCACTACACTATTATTATGGGGGACTTCAATGCTAAGGTTGGAAAAAGGCAAAACAGCGCAGAAAGAGGAACTATAGGAAATTTTGGAATTGGTGAAAGAAATAAAAGAGGTGAAAGACTTGTGGAATTTGCAGAATCTCAAGGACTGTCAGTAATGAACACTTTTTTCAAGAAAAGGGTGAACAGAAAGTGGACATGGAAGAGTCCAAATGGATTAACAACTAATGAAATCGACTTCATCCTCACTAACAGAAGATATATTGTGAATGATGTTACCGTCCTGAATAAGGTAAATGTTGGAAGTGATCACAGAATGGTAAGATGTACACTTGATATAGATGTAGGAAAGGAAAGGAAAAAACTGACTCGAGTAAATAATACAAAGGTCTTTGAAATAACAGAGGAGGAGAAAAAGCAGTATGTACTGGAACTTAAGAACAAGTTTGAGCTTCTGCAGACTGCTCAGGACCAAGATATCGACGAGGAATATTACAACTTTCTGAAAGTGATAAAGCCCAAGAAACCTATAGGGAAACAGAAATCCAAAGAAGAAAAAATTAGTCAAGAAACACTTGTCATGATGAACCGAAGACGACAAATGAAGAGCAAGAAAAACACTGACAGGGAGAAAATTGAGTATACTGAGTTATGCAAAGCCATTAGAAAGAGACTCAGAGAGGACATAAGAAGATTTAACACAAGAAAAGTAGAACAAGCATTAAGGGAAAACAAAGGATTTAAATCAGCAGCCATGAGAAGTAATACAGAAAGACAAATGATACTGAAACTGAAGAATAGCGATGGTGTACTTATAAACAGCAGAGAAGGCATAATTCAAATAGCAGAAGACTACTATAGAGAATTATGCAAGGAGCGAGGGAATGATACCAGCAGTGGGGAACATGGATTGCAAAGTAGCAACACATACGACATACCCGATATTCTTCCTGATGAGGTAGAACATGCATTGAAGAAAATGAAGAATCGGAAAGCCCCGGGGGAAGATAAAGTTACTGTAGAGTTGTTAAAATTGGGAGGAAGAGACATAACACAAAAACTGGCAAGGCTCTTCACAAAGTGCATTAGAAAAGGTGTGATGCCTAAGCAGTGGAATAATGCAATCATAGTTTTGCTGCATAAGAAAGGAGATAAATCAGAAATTGGAAATTATAGACCAATTATCTTGTTATCCCATATCTACAAGTTGTTCACAAGGGTCATTACTAACAGATTAGAAAGAATACTTGATGAGAATCAATCGAAAGAGCAAGCTGGCTTTAGGACAGGATTCTCAACTATGGATCACCTTCACGTAATATCACAGCTAATGGAGAAAGCAAATGAATATAAAACACCATTATGCCTGGCATTTGTGGATTATGAAAAGGCATTTGACTCCATACAGCATAAGGCAATGTTTCGGGCACTGGAAAGACAAGGCATAGATACTCCGTATATTATGATTTTGAAGAAAATATATGAGAGTGCTACATCCTTTATTAGACTAGACAAAGACAGTAGGAAATTTAAAATCGAGAAAGGAGTTCGAAAAGGAGACACAATATCTCCGAAGCTGTTTACTGCTGCCCTTGAGGAAGCTTTCAGAAGATTAGACTGGTCACAGAAAGGAGTCAACGTGAACGGAGAATACCTAAACCATTTACGATTTGCAGATGACATTGTGGTTATAAGCCACGATCCCAAAGAATTAGAGGAAAATCTTAATCAGTTATGCACAGTTAGTAAGGATTTTGGACTAAAGATGAATATGGCTAAAACAAAAGTAATGATTAACAAGTATGCCACGGAAAGGGAAATAATGATTGAAGGAGCAGTAATTGAAAAGGTGGAGTCATATACTTATCTGGGACAAGTTATTAGCTGTAATAATGATAAATGGCTGGAAGTCAAGAGAAGAATAAATTTTGGATGGATAGCATTCAGGAAATATAGTCACATACTGAAGAGCAATATCCCAGTTTGTCTGAAACGTAAAATAATGAACCAATGTATACTCCCCACCATGACTTATGGAAGTGAAACTTGGGCACTCACCAAAAGAATGGAAGAGAAGCTAAGAACTACACAGCGAAGAATGGAACGAATTATATTGGGAATCAGACTGTTAGATAAGAAGAGAAACACATGGATTAGGCAGCAAACTCAAGTAAAGGACATTCTTATCAAAACTAAAGAACTAAAATGGTCCTGGGCAGGACACATAGCTCGAAGACATGATGACAGATGGACTAAGAAAATAACAGAATGGTACCCAAGAGGAGCTAGAAGAAAACCTGGAAGACAAAGGCGGAGATGGATAGATGAAATTCATGAGTTTTTGAGTAGTAAATGGATGGCCAGTGCTCAAAACAGAAGGAACTGGAAAGTTGCTGGAGAGGCCTTCATCCTACAGTGGATTGAGAATGGCTGATGATGATGATGATGATGATGTGATCAATACACGAAGGAACCAGTTTTTTCTTGCTTCCTTCGTGTATCGTGGCCGGGGTATCCAACCAACCGGTTGGTTCGACACCATCGTGATATCCAGTCCGAGGCGGGAGTCGAACCCGCGACCTTTGGGTTGCCAGGCAGGCACTTTACCCACACTTCATGGCATGGTGCTACTATCCCCATGGGCCACCAAAATACTATGATCAGGCTACACATGGCCCATATGTTTCACAGGCCTGAAATAGATATAAGGTAATATCAGATAATCAAAGCCTATCAAGGGATTTTCGAGATGGGAATCCCTTGGAAACAGCAAAAAAAAAAAATTTTGTGCCAAAAATAACAGGCCTATACATATGTTATTGTGACTGAAAGTTCCATTTGTTTTGTTACCTATGAATAAAAATACGTAAGTACAACTTAATGTTTTTATTTCTAAACTTGCTAAACCCTTTTTTCAGTCTCCAGAAATGTATTTTTAATAAGTTTGAAAATCCAAACAAATTCATCTTTTGATGAATTTGTTTCTGATTCATCTCTTGATGTGATTTTTTAAAAGTTTGAAAATCCAAACAAAACTACTGATTGATCTACTGATGCCCCGAATTCTGCACTATCCTGACTACTTACATAAGAGTTCCATGGCAAACCCTTAGGTTTACCATGGAATTGTCATGGGATTATGAGGGCAACCAAATTTGATAGGGTTGGCATGAGTAAAATTACCAACTAGCCTTAGCTGACACCCTCCTTTAGGTGTGTAGTATGGTGGCACTTTTGGAAATGCCTTTTTGCCATCTAACTTTTACTACAAGGTACAGGATTCTAGCATCAAAACACCCTAAGCCAATATCTTATACTAAGCTTATATGGAGCTAACGAAGTCCCTTATCCAGTACTATGCATAGTACTGTCCCTTAACCAGTACTATGCATGATATCAGTTGGATTTCAAAAACCTACTAACCTTACTAGAAGTGTGTGTTATGGGGTTTAGGGGCACATAAGCTGCCGGGGCTATAGTGCACCTATTCATACGAAAAAGCTAAAAACAAAGTTCAGATGTAACTCTTTCATTTTCATTACCAAGATCTTTTAGAATTTATGATGTAGTCCAATTTTTTTTATAAAAGAGAAAAATTCATTGATGTTTGCATCCTCACCAATAATATGTCTAGTGTCATCGGTTCTCGTAGATTTGTCAAAGAAAACAGGATGGATATTCTGTCATGTTGATAGTGCGGACATTCAATCAGGATATGTTTCACTGTCAAAAGTGCTGAACAGTGTGGGCACTTAGGAGGATCCTCTCCTGTCAGTAGATGGAGGTAGGTAGGTGTATGTTATTCATGCCAATGCAAGTACCACTTCTCTTCACACTGTTTTTGCTCTAGAATGCCAAAGCTTTGGTTCCTGTTTTAATTGGTAGAGTTTATTATTGGTTTGGGTGTGCCATTGCTCTTTCCACTGTATGAGACATGCTGTTTGTATGATGTGATTATAGTCAGAGGATGGGACTGGGGAGGAGGTTAAATCAAAATTTGTTGGATTTTTGGCAGTTTTGTCAGCTAGTTCATTCCCCTTTATTCCCGAATGTGCAGGGATCCAGCAAAAGGTCACTGATTGGCGACTTTCTTCAATTTTCAGTAGGAGACTTCTGATTTGATTTAAGACGAGGTGAATCTTGTAAGAAGAGTTTTAGACTGCTATAATTCAGCTCAGTGAGTCCGTAGGCGCCTCCGTGGCCAGGTGGGAAGGAGCAGCAGTGCGTAGCACATGCTTCTTGATTAGACCGGGGTTCGAGCCCGTCACCACCAAATACGGAGGATGCGGAAAGGTCAAGGAATGACCACCGCATATTCCCGGAGCAATATGGCCTTAGTTGCTAATGCTCCTAAAAACCAAATAACAACAACATAAGTGAGTCCGTGTATAATACGTATTTTACAGAAGGGTAGTGATCCACATTGTGTGCCAAGATGTGAGTATGGGCTTGGCACACCTAGGGTCCTGAGTTGGATATCATCATTCTTCTCTTTCTTGGTGATTCCCTTCTGCTTCTCTCTCTCTCTCTCTCTCTGGATAACTCAGAATTTTTATTTTTTTTTGGCTGGTGCAGCATGAGCCTCAGGCTTCCTTGCACCATATGGCTAATAATAATTATATTACTATAGATAGTATAGTATTTTGGAGTATCTTCTGAAACAAAATAATAACCATGATGCTGAGTTAGAGATATTCCTGAACACTCCTGGGAGTAATTTCAATGAATAAAATCATGCATCAAGGTACTTAATTGACTGATGAATCATATCAATGGCCAGTGAGCAACAATCAAAAAAGCAGTTTATCAAAAAAATCAAAAACGTATTGCCTGCATAGCTGGCAATATGTTTACATGTAAGTTAATTAAAGGTGTAAAATTTGCCAAACCACTTCCCATACATTCACATTACCTGGCTGCCTGTTTACACTGTTCAGAAAACTTCATATCTGCCCATATTGTACCTCCCAGATGTCTTTCCTTCCTCCACTGTTTTTAATTTAACCCCACCAAGTGTATAATATATTTGTGTGTTGCTATTTGCCAAGTTGTAAGACCTTGCATTTAGCAGCATTAAAACATTGCTGCTACTTCTCTTACCATCTTTGAAGTCTGTTGAAGTCATCCTGATGGAGCACTACTTGGTACTGATCATTATGTGATCAGTACCAATCTTTATGTGATCTGCAAATTTTGACATCACACCTTCTATCCCTTTGTTGATGTTATTTATGAAAGTGAGAAACAACAATGGTCCAAGAAGAGTGGGGTCCCTTCTTGAGGGACCCCCACTCCCCACGTTACACCAATCTGAAGAATATCCAATAATCACAATCCTTTGCCTTCTACCCTGCAGCCACCCAGCAATCCATCTTAAAGTCTAACCAGTAATTCCAAACTGTTGAAGCTTACACAGTAGCCTCTCAAGAGGGACCGAGTCAGATGCATTTACTAAAATGCAAATAAACAATGTCAAAATTATTCTCTAAATCCAGCTAATGAATAACTATCAAAATAGCTTAATAAGTTAGTTAAGCATGATTTACTCTTAACCATGTTGTGTGACCTTTAGATTGTCATATCTATCTAAATGCCCCTGGATTTCACTCTTAATTATTGCTTCTAAGATTTTTCCTACCACTGAAGTCAGACTAACCGGTCTATAGTTACCAAATTTACTCTTACAACTGCTTTTATGTATTCGAGATAATTCTCCAATCCAGAGGAATCTCCCGTGGGCCCAAATATGCCCCCATAATTAACCTCAGTGGTTCAATACACTCCCTCACACTCTCCATCAAAACTACAGGGTATATGCCATCAGTTTTGGGAGCTTTACTTGTCTTTATGCTGAGAAAGAACCACTGTCAGTTTCTAATAAACAGTCATCTGTAATTATGTCATCACTAATTTCATATGGTTCAGCCTCACGTGTGCACAACCTTTTCTCATCATGAAGGGTCTTTAAATCAGTAAAGACTGATGCAAACTATTTATTCAATTCATCCACAACATCAGCTGAGTTATCTAAGACTTTTCCACACCCCCATACACAATTGTCATATCTGATTAGTTTTCTTCTCTGTTGTGTTACATATATGAAATATTCCTTTTCTCCATTCTTTGCTCTCTTAGCCAATGCTTTGTCATAAAGGCCTCCCTCATCTTATTTGCAGTACTATTACAGATCAACTTGTAACTGTCCCATGCTATATTTTACTGGCCAGCTGTGCAGTCATCCATTTTGGCATCCTGCTCCTGCAATATTTTCTTGAAGGTATGTGTGTGTTCATGGCTTCTTTGATTTTTGCTTTAAAAGTACAGTCAGTCCTCGTATAACACTTGTTTACACTACACGAATTCGATCATGCACGATTTATAAATAGGAGAATGATATCTTATATAACACGAACCGAATTCGCTTATGCACGATTTGCCTTTGTGTTTACTAGAAATGGCGGTTGAACGCAGAATCACCCCGAACTGAATGCAACACATTTGGAATGAAGAGAATATTCTGAAAATGTATTTGTTTTTTATATCAGTGAAGGGGGAACACATTTCACCATAAAAACATAAAAACCAACACAATTCCAGCTATCGGTATTATCGAAAATGCAATTAGATTGAGTTTACTACCAGTTTATAACAAATTCCACTAGCAGAAACGCAACTGGAAATTGTTTTTATTGTTTTATGGTAGTAACCCCTAGAAATGAGCTTTAGTAAAATGTGAGGAGTTAATAGTGTATCTCTGCCTTTACAGTGTTGTTTATTCAGTTGCTACACGCTTGCAGCTTTGTTTATGTGTATCAAGCCTGCCTCCTCATTTTGTAATTGTGCTTTATTCCCTAAAAATGAGTAAAATACTTAAAAGGTGTGAAAAGGAAGCGTGGAGACACTGTAGATTCAGAGACACTGTAGATTCAGAGAGAAAAAGAAAAGCAATATCGATAAACAGAGGCGGACTGGGTCAAATTCTTACCTGGGAAAATTTATAGTAGCCTCATACTATGGTTTATGGCCAAAATCACACCGGCCTCCGGCCCACCAGAGTTTCCCCGGTAAGGCTTATGGCCAGTCCGCCTCTGTCGATAGAGAAAAAAATATGAAATTGTGAAACGCTTTGAGCGAAATGAAAGACCATGTGGTATTGCATGTGCTACAGACCTAAATGAGGCAACGCTGAGAATTACAAAGAATGCAGAGAAAATAAAAACAACTTTCATAGCAGGAACAACTCAAAGTATAATTAAAATCCATTAGATTAAGACACAAAGAATTGGAAGAGATGGAATGGCTGTCATCTGTTTGGATAGAAAATCAAACAAAAAAAAAGTTTGCTTACGATAGAAGCAAAAGCATTAGCAGTATTTTATTACGCCTGACGTAGCCCAGTGGACCGGGGTTCAAGCCCGTGACTACTAAATACGATAAATATTTGTATTGACGATTTATTATAAACTCTACTGACTTGGTTGTCGTGCCGGAGTATAAACAGAAAATTTATTTTATTTATTAATAGTCGTAATAAAATATTTAAGTATTTTATTACGATTATTTATTGTGTTTGGTAATGTTTCGGTTACAAATGTGTGTTCAATCTTGGTGGTCGGCACCTAAACCTATTTTTCCCATGGGGCCTGTTGTTTATATTGCACGATTTTGCATTGCACGAGGGTTTCTAGGAACACAACTATCGTGCTATACGAGGACTGACTGTATTCCATAATTCAAATGTATTTGCCCTCATTCGGAAGTTTGCCCAGTTCACAGATGCCAAACCGTCAAAGTGCCTCTCTTCTGAAGTTAAACCCCTTCCTTTTACCTTTTAATTACTGTAACATCTTTCTTTATCTTCCAACTGACTTTTCCATGATCACTTCCCGACAGTGATTCCTGTTCTTGAAGCCTTGCGATTACATCTGATTTGTTTGTAATGACAAGGTGAAGAATATTCTCGCCCCAGCACTTTCTCTAACATGCTGGTACAAACAATAATTTTATAGTTTATTTAAAAATGTTTTTCCCCATAGTCAGCCCCCCCCCCAACTTATTCCAATCCATTTGGGGCAGATTAAAGTTGGTGCACTATTGCCACAGATGCCAATGCACCTAATAAATCCTCAAACAAACAAACAGCAGATTAAAGTAATCTGTAATAAGATATTCACACTTGTTTGCCTATTCCATCTGTGTAAAGGTTCTTGTCATATTCTTCAAACCGTCTGGTCTGTAGATTACTCAAACTCTCATTGTTCCTTTGCTTTCAACTAACTCACACCACACAGATTCTGTGCTGGCAGATGTAACCGCAGATTCAGCAAAAAAAATCAAAAACGTATTGCCTGCATAGCTGGCAATATGTTTACGTATTGCCAGCTATATTCACTTAGCAGGCTGCTTTTGATAAGAAGCCTTTCCTAAATACATTATATACTGTAGTGGAACTCATCACCGATTTCTGGTTGGCACCATGTTTCTGTTAGTCCCATTATACCAGCATTAGTTGTCCTAACCAATGGTTCAAATTCAGCCGTTTTATTGACAACACTCCTGACATAGTCAGGATTGTGTGCTCAGAAAAAGTCAGTATTTTCAGAAACATATGCCTCACTAGAAACACAGTAGTTGAATGTGTTAATAACATAGCTAATGACTTAGAGGCTAGTTAAGTACTATTAGTAAAATATTTTATAGTTTACTCCATTGCTATTGACAAGAGCACAAATAGTAAAAGTGTATCTCAGCTTTCACCATTTATTCGTTGTTACTAATAATTTTGTAATAACAGAACTTTTGGAGCTATGAGGGGCATATGAAAAGTTTGTGGCCTGAGTATGAAGGTTTATTTGAGGAGTCAAGTAACATGTTCCTTTTCAATGTAGTCCTCTTTGGAGTCAATGCACTTTTGCCACCATTTCTGCAATGTGTTGATTCCAGCTGTGAAGAAAATTTTCTGTTGGGCACTCCTTGCATCCACTGCAGTAGTGACATCACTATCAATGGGAAAATGGATACAAGCCAGGTATTATTTCAAATTAGAAAATAGGTGAAAGTCCAATGGGGCTAGATCTGGTAAATTTGGGGATGGTCGAAGATTTCAAAGCTGCACTCGTGCAGTGCAGCAATGGCATTGACAAAATTGTGAGCTGGCATCTTGTCTTGGTGGAACAAGACTCCTTTGCTGAGTTTTCCTTGGCATTTGTCTTTGATGTTTTCATGCAAATGCCTTACAAGTTCTGCATGATATGCCTCTGTGACTGTCTGGCCTTTCTGAAGGCAGTCCACTAGCAGAGCTCTATCAGCACCCCCAAAGGATTGATGCCCCACCTCCTCCACCTTGCCAACAGAAGGAATAGACTTTGCTTTCTGTGGAGGGGAGAAGAACTGCATTTCCAATGTGTGGGCAGCTCCTTTGTCTCTGGCTGAAAGTGATGGACCCACATTTTGTCTGTGTTCACAAACCTTGCAAGGAAATTTGCTGAATCTGCTTGAAAATGATACAAATGGTCACTTTGCTTGGCAACTTTTGTGTGTTTTTGATCTGCCCTCAACAACTTTGGGACCAATGTGCTGACATCTTTTTTTTTCATAGCAATCACCTCTATTATTATGTGGTACACACATTCAAATCAGATTCCCAAGATGTTGGCAGTGTACGGAACTCTCACTTGCTGATCATTGATCTGTACCAGATCATGCACGTTGTCAACTTCTGGGGTGTGATGGACATTGAAAGTCTTCCACAGCATGGGTTATCATACAGGCTCTCCCTCCCTCCTTCTGGAAACCATGGTGTTTAAGTTCTCAAAAGTTTGAGTAAACTAAATGCCATTGGAATTGTTATCCTTAGTCATATGAATACACAAGGGGGAATAAATTTTAATTGAGAACAGGATAATTCTAGACCAGATGTTCAAAAATATTCCGTATATCAAAGAATGATTGACTGTTGGAATAAATGAATAAATCCATCCCTTACTGTTATGGAGATTAAAAGTTTATCAGGAGGTAGAAGGTGCTCTGAATATGTTCTAGTGAAAGAGACCTTTTATCATCCACAGATTCAATCTGCTGTGCTGACTTTATTTGAAACTTGTATAAATTTAAGGAGAGATTGAATAAATACTTGAAAGAAATAGGTAAATGAAAGGGGTGATTGGTGTTGATTTCTTTATTTATATTTTTTAAATATAATTTAAATTAGCATTGCATTAGTTGAGGCTTCTGATGCAAGCTTATAGATCATCAGCCAAAAAAAAAAAACCCTTCCCATTTCACCCATCTGGTCACTCCAAATGTGTTTTAGTTTAATGTAATTAATTTCATTTTATATTTTGGTTGGTGCTGTAGAAGCTTGCTTTTTTTGCTTAATTTTAATGATATTGATACTGATACCCATCATTACCTTTTTTTGACACAATTTACATAACACTAATTTTTATGTATATTACATGATTCAATTTTATCTTCTGGATTCAAATGCAGTTATTTAATTTCCATTTTTTAGGCACATTAGCACATATGCTAACGTGATAGGTGCTCTATACAAATATGTATAAAGCACCTATCATAATAATTTTTTTATCTATTTTTTAAAATTTTTTTATTTTATTTTATTTTTTATTTTATTTTATTATTATTATTATTTTTTATTTATTTATTTATTTTTTTTTTTTTGGCTGATGCTGCATAAGCTCATACACTTGCTTTCTTACATCACATGCTACTACTACTACTACCACCACCATTTGTCTATCCATATGTAATAATTTGACTGCTAGTGGTTGGATTTCATATTTGGCTCTTTTAGATTATTTTATAATTGGCTCTTTTAGAAAAATTTGTTAAGCCATCTGAAATGTCATTGAAATTGAATCAACAGAAATCCAGAAATTATTACTTGTTTGTCTCTCTCTCTCTCTCTCTCTCTCTCTCTCTCTCTCTCTCTCTCTCTCTCTCTCTCTCTCTCTCTCTCTCTCTCTCTCTCTCTCTCTCTGGCTGGCAGTCGATTCCTGCCATCTGCATATCATAACTCCACTCTTAATTTACCGAGTTTCATGAAATTTTATATATTACTTGATTAAAACAATTTGTTGAGTCTTCTCAAATTTCATTAAAATTATCCCATAGAAATCCAACAATTGTAATTTCTTCTTTTCATACATACATACATACTGCATAGGCTGGTCATATATTTTATATTGTAGCTAAAGCATAGGATATTGTTCTGGCTGCTGTGTCCTCATTGAATTGTCTTTGCATTTCATGTACTGTTGACAACAAAATTTGGGGTTAATATTACACTGGGAGGTATGTGCAGTGATATTATTATTAGTTATATGGAGCAAGGGAGCTTAAGGTTTATGCTGCACCAGCCAAAAAAAAAATTTCTGAATTACCCTGTGTGTGTGTGTGTGTGTGTGTGTGTGTGTGTGTGTGTGTGTGTAAGAGAGAGAGAACAAGGGTCAGAAGTGGAAGGGAACCACCAAGAAATATAAGAATAATGATATCCAGCTCAGGACCCTGGGTGTGCCAAGCCCATACTCACCAGACATGTGAACCCCCTGGGGTTACTTTTTATATATTATTAATCAAACAATTAGTAACAAGATAATTATTGGATGTCAGATGCACTAATGAGACATATGGCAGGGAAGAAAAATAAAATACATGGGATACATACAATACAAATTAACACGTGACACAGAAGCCTATGATAGATACAGGTTGATTTGTAACCAAGTTACAAAGGAGGTTAGGCAGGCGAAGGCAGATTACGAGAAATCTTTGGCAAGGGATGCAAAGAAAAACAGCAAAGAGTTCTTTATTTATGTAAACTCTAGAAGGAAGGGGATGAATCAGATTGGTCCACTTGATATCGATGGGTCAACTGTTGATGATCCTGCTCAGGTAGCTAACAAACTAAATGAATATTTTGCATCGACATTCACGCATGAGGAGTTATTCAGCGAGGAGAATGCCAGAGGTGTATTCAACTCTGTCAGTAAGCAAGAGAATCTTGTAATAACTGAGAGTAAAGTGGAGGAGAGATTGTTGAAGATAAACACAAGAAAGGCACCTGGGGTAAATGGGATCTATCCAGTTATATTAAAGGAGGCAGCAAAGGAAGTAAGCAAACCCTTAGCCATAATTATGAGAGCTTCCTTGGACTCAGGGGAAGTACCCATGGACTGGAGATGTGCAAATGTGACCCCAATTCACAAAGGAGGATCAAAGGGCGACACAAGTAATTATAGACCTGTTAGTTTAACTTCTGTTCCCGGAAAATTAATGGAGGCACTGGTTAAAGAAGCACTGCAGGATCATCTAGACAAGACTTCAGTTATAGCTCGGACACAGCATGGTTTTGTTAAGGGGAAGTCTTGCCTGACCAATTTGATTGGATACTATGATGCAGTCACAAAAGAAGGGAATAACTTTGATATTATATACTTGGATCTTAGAAAGGCTCTTGATACCGTTGCACATGGAAGACTGCTGCACAAATTGGAGCAGTGTGGCATTGGAGGCAAATTGCTACTATGGATAAAGGGGTGGTTGAGGGCGAGAAGACAGAGAGTGGTAATCAATGGACACTGCTCATCGTGGACTAATGTTATTAGTGGAGTCCCTCAGGGTTCAGTATTGGGTCCATTGTTGTTTTCTGTATTTATAAATGATATTGATGATGGTATATCAAGCTTAATGTCCAAGTTTGCAGACGATACGAAGGTTGGCAGGGTTGTCAAGGACACTACTGACACTATGCTATTGCAACAGGATCTGGAAAGGTTGAGCAGATGGGCTTGAGAGGTGGCAAATGAAGTTTAACATTGACAAATGTAAAGTACTACATATGGGAAACAGCAACCCCAGAGCAACGTATCAACTCTGTGGTACTACACTGACAGTGGTAGAGAATGAAAGGGACCTGGGGGTGGTTGTGCAGGCAGATATGAAGTTCTCTGAGCAGTGCAGACGGGCTGCAAGAGTAGCTCATGGTGTATTGTCAATGATATATAGGAATCTTTGTAGCAGGGATAAGGAGGTGATTATTCCATTGTATAAGGCAATGGTTAGGCCACACCTAGAGTACTGTATACAGGTCTGGAGGCCTCATTTCAAGAAGGATGTAGAGATGCTGGAACAAGTACAGAGAAGGGCAACAAGATTAGTGAATGGAACAAAGGGGTGCTCTTACGAAGAAAGGCTTAAGTTTTGCAAATTACAGTGTCTGGAGATTAGGCACCAGCGAGGTGATCTGATAGAGGGGTATAAAGCCTTGAATGGTTTGAGCATGCTCAATGCTGATGGGATTCTTCCTCTTGCTCAGAATAATCACCTGAGAGGGCATAAATTCAAATTGAGGAAAGACAGATGTAGGATAGACGTGAGGAAATTTGCCTTTAGCCAGCGGGTTGTTGGTTGGTGGAACAGACTTCCATCCCTTGTCGTGGAAGTTGATAGCCTAAATAAGTTTAAGGCTCAGCTGGACAGGTATTTCGAACGAACAGAGGGGTGAAGTGGAAGTGGTTATTTATTTATTTTTTTTTTTTTGGTTGATGCTGCATAAGCTTGCTTTCTTGCATCAAATGCCTCTACTAATGCTAATGCTATTTATTTACTTTTCACTTCTGTTAATCACGGAAAAAGAAAAAAGTCAATTAATTTAAGAAATAAAAATTTAAAACCCCTGAAATGTAACACAGCTGCATACATTAATTATTTTAAGTCCAAATCAGATAGCTGAGGCCAGAAGGTATGATCCTTACTTCTGGTTTTCAAAATATTTTAGTAACTTGATCTACAGCTAGTTGGAAGTACAGATGAAAGGATGGCAGCAGCAACACATATAGAAATATTTCAAGGCAATTTGTATATTAGCAGACATTGTTTGGAATAACCTTGAAAACATTTATAAATGTACTTCTAAAAGGGTTAATGTTCCAAAATATTCTTGGAAGAATAATGGAATATATAAATTAAATTAATTCTTTAAAAAAAGCAAATGGAAGTGAAAAGATACACTAGTTTTTACCTCTATATCCTTTAGTATATTTATATAGAATAGCATGTGCCATTTCATTATGAACATTAATTTATTTTATAATAGTAGTTTCTTTAACAGTACATTGTAACATTTATTATGTATTATAAAAAAAATAGATATTAGAGAAATCAATTTATTTCAATAAATGATTTAGGATGAAGCACGTAAACTAGAAGAAGAAGAAAGACAAAGGCAGAAAGAGCAGCAACAACAAGAGAAAGAGCGGTTAGAGCAATTGCAGAAACAGGAAGAAGCTGCTAAAAAGGTATTTATGGAAGTTATAAATATAAGACCACAAAAATTTACTTAATTGCTGATTTAGTCAATTTATCTGACAAAGATCATTACACCAAGGCACAGTAAAAAAATCATTATTGGGTATATGGCTCATGCAAGGAAGCCATCTTATTCAACACTGGATGTGCATAAGTTTGTTACTTTCTTGGACGTCTGCTAACATGTATAAGGCCACCACAGCTGAGCAGCCAAGCATGATGGTACAGAAGTACACTTGTTTTGAGTGACAATAGTTCAAGCTCATGCAACTCTAAATTCTATATATTCTTGTATTGTTTTTATGTTATAAATAAATTTTACTGTTCATCACAGAGTACGAACAGCAAATTTATTTATAACATTGTTACTCAAATATTTGCATCATGAAATATACTATGCAGGCTTCTTTGCTGGCAACTCTGATAAGTAAAAAGTTTAATGATTATGTGATGCTGAGAGAATCCATTATTGTATACATTGATAGAAAACAGTATTTCTGCTATTGAATAGAAATTCTTCCACAAGCTGTGGAAATCTTTACATGTGTTACATTAGTAACTTTGTCGTTACTTTAGTAAGTTTGGGGAGCATTCAGGTACGAGACATGATATTGCCATGGGGGATGTCTTTGTATGTGCGCGCGATGCAAGGAGTGTATCGAAATCAGGCAACAACTCAGCGTTGTTATGGGCCTATATGAGAGCTTGAAGGACAGGGTGGATGCCCTCGAAGGAACTAAATTGAGGGGCCCATCAAGCTCTCAGCTGCCCACATCAAAGCCAGAGCTTGCACTTGGTCATCACGCAACACAGTGGCAACCCCCAAGGCAGAATGCGCTGGTCCCACAGGAACTAGTAGTTGTTGGTGACTCTATTGTCAGGGAAACGGGGAACATGCTTTGTAAAAAGGATAGGTGGAACAGGACCAGGGTATGTCTCCCAGGGGCAAAGGTCGATGACATTGTAGAGTGGATATCATCTTTTAAGGGCACAAAAGGTGATATAGTTGTACACATTGGCACTAATGATATCAAGAGTAGGAGACCGGCAGAATTACTTAACAAGTACAGGTCACTGTTGAAAAAAAGCCGTGAATTAGGGTTGAATTTGAAAGTGTCTGCAAATCTGCCCAGACACAATAGGAGGGAGTATATGATGAGAGAGCCTTGTTGATCAATTCGGCCCTGGAAAGATTGTGCAAGGCTCAAGGGGTAGAATTTTTTTCAGCCTGGACTGTACTTGTTAACAGGAGAGACTGCTTCTACAGGGATGAGATACACTTAAATAGAAAGGGTGCAAGATTATTTGCTGATGCTATCGAAGCAGTGTTAGGTGGGTTGGAAAACTGCTAGCTTGGGGGGAGACAAAGACTAATAGATTAACAGTAGCCACTGGCAGAGGTGAAAGAGATTCTTGCACTGCTTCTATTGGAATGAGCAGAAGCCTGAAAAACAAGATGCAGAATATTTCAGAGACTGCTGGGAGTCATTGTGGTAAAAGTAAACACATGAGTTGTGTTACGGTAGCTAAGAATAGAAACAGGTGCATGTATACTTGCGTTGTACACCAATGCTAGGAGTTTAGTAAATAAATTTGATGAGTTTGAGGTATTGCTCAAAACATCAAAGGCAGATATTGTTGGGATATCAGAGATGTGGTGTCACACAGATATAAGGAATGCAGAACTGGAATTTGGGGAGTACAACGTCTACAGAAAGGATAGGAAGGGAGGGGTTATGCTATTAGTTAAGAAACACATAAAATCCAAGGAAGTGAAGCCAGTTGACATCGCTGGACAGTGCAGTGTCGAGTCAGTTTGGTGTGACATAAGCATTGGGAGATCAAAATTTAGAGTAGGAGTGTGCTATAGGCCTAATGACTCTGATGAGAATAATAGGAAACTGTACAGGAAAATAGTGGGCCAGTAAATCAGAGAGTCCTATAATGGGGGATTTTAATTTCCCAGATATTGACTGGAATTTGGGGGCTGGTCACTCACACACTAGCAAGGCTTTTGTGGATTTATTGGATAATTGTTTTCTACATCAGCATGTTCGAGAGGCAACTAGAGGGAGTACATACTCTTGATTTGATTATCAGTAGTGATTCTTCATGCATTAAGAATCTGCAGATAAATGAACCACTAGGTGACAGTGATCACAGTGTGCTGAAGTGGGATTTACTCAAAGAGGTAACTACCATTAGGGGTAAAGGGAAGGGTTATTGCTTTTGTAAAGGCGACTACGATGGACTGAGACAGTATTTAGATTCTATACAGTGGGGCCAACTGATGATGTTACCAACAGCAAATTCAAAATGGGAAGCATTCAAAGAACTTATCTTGGAAGCTACTAGGCTTTACATACCAACTAAGAAATATTGTTCAAAGTTTAGGCCTAAATGGATGTCAGATGAACTAATGAGACATATGGCAGAGAAGAAAAATGCATGGGATACATACAAATTAACATGTGACACAGAAGCCTATGATAGATAAAAGTTGATCTGTAACCAAGTTACAAAGGAGGTTAGGTAGGCGAAGGCAAATTACGAGAAATCTTTGGCAAGGGATGCAAAGAAAAACAGCAAAGAGTTCTTTACTTATGTAAACTCTAGAAGGAAAGGGATGAATCAGATTGGTCCACTTGATATCGATGGGTCAACTGTTGATAATCCTGCTCAGGTAGCTAACAATCTAAATGAATATTTTGCATCGACATTCACACATGAGGAGTTATTCAGCGAGGGGAATGCCAGAGGTGTATTCAACTCTGTCAGTAAGCAAGAGAATCTTACTGAGAGTAAAGTGGAGGAGAGATTGTTGAAGATAAACACAAGAAAGGCACCTGGGGTGGATGGGATCTATCCAGTTATATTAAAGGAGGCAGCAAAGGAAGTAATATAGCCATAATTATGCCATAAATATAGCCATAACTATACCCTTAGCCATAATTATGAGAGCTTCCTTGGACTCTGGGGAGGTACCCACAGACTGGAGAAGTGCAAATGTGACCTCAATTCACAAAGGAGGATCAAAGGGCGACACAAGTAATTATAGACCTGTTAGTTTAACTTCTGTTCCCGGAAAATTAATGGAGGCACTGGTTAAAGAAGCACTGCAGGATCATCTAGACAAGACTTCAGTTATAGCTCGGAAGTGGAAGTCTTGCCTGACCAATTTGATTGGATACTCTGATGCAGTCACAAAAGAACTGGATGCAGGGAATAACTTTGATATTATATTCTTGGATCTTAGAAAGGCTTTTGATAATGTTGCACATGGAAGACTGCTGCACAAATTGGAGCAGTGTGGCATTGGAGGCAAATTGCTGCTATGGATAAAGGGGTGGATGAGGGGGAGAAGACAGACAGTGGTAATCAATGGACACTGCTCATTGTGGACTAATGTTATTAGTGGAGTCCCTCAGGGTTCAGTGTTGGGTCCATTATTGTTTTCTGTATTTATAAATGATATTGATGATGGTGTATCAGGCTTAATGTCCAAGTTTGCAGACGATACGAAGGTTGGCAGGTTCTCAAGGACACTACTGACACTATGCTGCTGCAACAGGATCTGGAAAGGTTGAGCAGATGGGCTGAGAGGTGGCAAATGAAGTTTAATATTGACAAATGTAAAGTACTACATATGGGAAACAGCAACCCCAGAGCAACGTTTCAACTCTGTGGTACTACACTGACAGTGGTAGAGAATGAAAGGGACCTGGGGGTGGTTGTGCAGGCAGATATGAAGTTCTCTGAGCAGTGCAGGTGGGCTGCAAGAGTAGCCCATGGTGTATTGTCGATGATATATAGGAATTTTTCTAGCAGGGATAAGGAGGTGATTATTCCCTTGTATAAGGTAATGGTCAGGCCACACCTAGAGTACTGTATACAGGTCTGGAGGCCTCATTTCAAGAAGGATGTAGAGCTGCTGGAACGAGTACAAAGAAGGGCAACAAGATTAGTGAATGGAACAAAGGGATGCTCTTACGAAGAAAGGCTTATATTTTGCAAATTACAGTGTCTGGAGACTAGGCACCAGTGAGGTGATCTGATAGAGGTGTATAAAGGCTTGAATGGATTCAGCATGCTCAATGCTGATGGGATTCTTCCTCTTGCTCAGAATAATCACCTGCGAGGGCATAAATTCAAATTGAGGAAAGACAGATGTAGGATAGATGTGCGGAAATTTGCCTTTAGCCAGTGGGTGGTTGGTTGGGGGAACAGACTTCCATCCCTTGTCGTTGAAGTTGATAGCCTAAATAAGTTTAAGGCTCAGCTGGACAGGTATTTTGAACGAACAGAAGGGTGAAGTGGAAGTGGTTATTTTTTATTTATTTATTTTTTTTTTTGGCTGATGCTGCATAAGCTTGCTTTCTTGCATCAAATGCCTCTACTAATGCTAATGCTAACTTATTACTCTCAAAAATTTTTATCCACAAAAGAAAGGTGAAAATTGGAAATCCAACATAGGAAACTTCTGTTTGAATTAGCATTAATAGAGGCATACAATGCAGGAAAGCAAGCTTATGCAGCATCAGCCAAAAAAAAATACCTTCCCATTTTACCCCTCCATTCGTTCCAAATGCCTGTCCAGTTCAGCCTTAAATTTATTTAGGCTGTTAACTTCCACAACAAAAGATGGAAGTCTGTTCCACCAATCAACACCTGCTGGCTAAAGGTAGATTTCTGCACATCTATTCTACAACTGACTCCAAAGTAGGAAGTACAGCTTGTCTGGCATATCTGAGAGAATGTCTGTGACAACCTAAAGGACCAAAGTGGATACTATATTGATAATTGTATAGTAACTGTTTAGAACAGCTTAAGGTTAAAAAATAAATTTTGACATCCTAGAAATGTTTAGAGCTAATGCCGTAGCTCACTGGTGGTAGTCCAGCCCATGGGCTGGGTCTGGGTTACCTAGTAAAAATTATTACCAGGCATGGTCTTGAGATTTAGTATCCTGTGGAAAATTTTCCAACTGAGATATCAAGTTATAGAACTTCCAAATTCTGTGCATGATTCTACAATTTCTTTTAATTTTTGTTACATGCTCGAGTTTATTAATAAAGGCACACGAATACAAGGAAGCTATTAAGCATCAGCTTTAACAAAAAAAAAAAAAAAAAAAAAACCAGTTCTACCAGCGTTATTTCAACCCTTGCTTAAATTGATATAGGCTTTCTTCTAGAACAGGGTTGGGCATCGTTTTTAAGTGGCTGGCCAAATAAAATGTCTATGAGGTACATACAGGCAAATTTTTTTTTTTTTTTTAGTTTTCAAGATTTTTAGGATTATTAATGTGGTGTATAATGAAAAAATTATCATAAACAGTTTTATGTTATTTATTGTAATATTTATACATACTCGTACATATAATTAATTTTATTAATACGAAATTCAAATTCAAGATAAAATTACAAAATTGCAATTATAACAAAATTAAATCAATTTATTTTAATTTCAATGATTAATAAAACCTTAATCTTATATTTTGAATTATGGAATGCGATAGGTTTCAATAATTCATAAAAATAAAAAGGTACGTCCTCTCCAAATTATTTACTTTTATCCTTCGATTATTCACTGACTATTTAGTAATAGTAATGGTGGCATGTGATGCAAGAAAGCAAGCCTATGAGCTTGCGTAGCATCAGCAGAAAAAATTCCATTCCTTTAAAAGTTTGTCCAGTTCCTCCTTGGATTAATTCAAGCTATCAACTTCGACAACGAGAGATGAAAGTTTATTCCAGAAATTAGCCACATGTTGGCTAAAGGCAAATTTCCGCACATTTATCCCACGACTCTCTTCCCTCAATTTGAATTTATGCCACCTCAGGTTCGTAATCTGAGCAAGTGGAAGAATCCCATCAGAATTCATCGTGCTCAACCCATTCAAAGCCTTATACACCTCAATCAGATCATCTTGCAGGTACCTAGTCTCCAGCCGCTGCAATTTGCAGAACTTAAGCCGTTCTTGGTAAGAGCACCCATTCGTTCCCCTCATCAATCTTGTTGCCCTTCTCTGTACACACTCAAGCAACTCTACATCCTGCCTAAAATGAGGCCTCCATACCTGTTACCTGTACACAGTACTGAAGGCATGGCCTAACCATTGCCTTATACAAAGGGATAATCACCTCCTTTTTTCATACTAGCAAAATTCCTGTATATCTTTGACAATACCCCGTGACCTGTTCTGGCAGCCTGTCTGCATTGCTCAGAAAACTCCCAGATTACTCCCAGGTCTTTTTTCATTTTCTATCACTCTAAGTGTAGTACCATAAAGTTGGTATGTTTCTCTGGGGTTACTTCTACCCATAATGCAGTACTTTGCATTTGTCAATGTTAAACTTTAGTTGCCACTTCTCAGCCCATCGGCTTAACTTTCTCGATCCTGCTGCAGTAGCACACTGCAATTACGATCACTAACAACCATGCCAACCTTTGTATCATCTGCAAACTTTGATATTAAGCCTGATATACCTTCATCAATATCATTTGATAAATATACAAAACAAAAGTGGGCCCAACACCGAACCCTGGGGGACTCCACTAATAACATTAGTCCATGAAGAGCAGTACCCATTGATTACCACTCTTTCTTCTCCCACTCAACCATCCTTTTATTCATTGTAGCAACTTACCAATAATACCATACTGCTCCAATTTGTACAGTAGTCTTCCATGCACAACAGTTTCAAAAGCTTTCCTGAAATCCAAGTGTATCATATCAAAATTATTTTTTGCATCCAGTTTCTTTGTAACCACATCATAGTATCCGATCAAAATTGTCACACAAGTCTTTCTCTTAACAAACCAATTATTGCAGCCTTGTCTAGATGATTCTGCAATGCATCTTTAAATAGTGACTCCATTATTTTCCCTGGAACAGAAGTTAAACTAACTGGTCTGTAATTATTCGTGTCATTTTTTGATTCCCTTTGTGAATTGGGGATACATTTGCCCATCTCCAGTCCATGGGGACTTCCCGAGTCCAAGGATGCTCTCATAATTATGGCTAAAGGTTTGCTTACTTCCTTAGCCGCCTCCTTTAATGTAATTTGATAGAACCCATCCACCCCAGGTGTTCTTTCTTATGCTTAACTTCAACAATTTTTCCTCCACTTTGCTCTCAGGTATTACAAAATCATTAAGCACCTTATTACAGGTTGATAAACTTTGCAAGTTTTCTCCCTTAATAACTCCTCATATGTGGATATAGATTTTAAATACTTATTCAGATTATCAGCTATCTGAGCAGAATCATCAACAGTTTTCCTTATCATCCTTTGCCAAAGATTTTTCGTAATCTGCCTTTGCTTCTGTAATCTTCTTTGTGACTTGATTACAGACTAGTTTATATCTGCCATAGGCTTGTGGGATAATTTGCCTGATAATTTATATCCATCCCATGCATTTTTCTTCTCTGCCATGAGTCTCATTAGTTCATCTGATTTCCATTTAGGCCTAAACCTTGGACAATATTTCTTAATGGGTATGAAAAGCTTAATTGTCAAAATTTAGCTTTTAGGATTAGTTCCTTGAATGCTTCATACTTAGAATTTGCTGTTGGTAATCATCAGTTGGTCCCACTGTACAGAATTTAAAACTGTCTGAGACCACTCTAGTCACCTTTACAGAAGCAAAAAACCCTTCCCTTTACCCCTGATGGTAATTATATCTTTAAGTAAATCCCACATCAGTACATTGTGATCACTGCCACTTAGTGGTTCGTGTATCTTCAAATTCTTAATGCACAAATAACCAGACTGCTGATAACCAGATAAATAAACTTTCTGTTTATACTCTGGGATGACCAAACGGTCAGATGAGTTCACAAGATAGACAGAATACAAGAAACAGCACCATATTTAGCAGTCATGGGCTTGAACCTCAGTCGCTCAAGGCACGTGTACTTTTTCACCCACTCAGCTATGGCATCCTATCAAGACCATTACACTCTCTGGTTGCCCCTCAAACATGCTGCTGCAGAACACATCCAACTTATAGGGTACATTAGACTGTATTGAGCCACTGCATGTGTGACCTATGGGGAGGTTGGGAACTCTTTAATCCACAAAAGTCTTTCTAGTGTGTGAATGACCACCCCACAAGTTCCAGTCAATATTTGGGAAGTTAAAATCTCCCATTATAACACAATCTAATTTACTGGCCCATTCTATTTCTTTGTACAATTGTTCATTGTACACATTAGAGTCATTAGGTCTGTAACACACTCCTACTCTCATTTTTGCTTTCCTAGTGCTTATGTCACAGCAAACTCACTCAACATTGCACTGTTCATCTATGTCAATTGGATGCACTTCCTTAGATTTTATGATTTCTTAATTAATAGCATAACTCCTCCTCCCTTCCTATCCTTTCTGTACACATTTTTCTCCCGTAATTCCAATTCTGCATTCCTAAAATTTGTGTGACACCACGTCTATGATATCCCAACCATATCTGCCTTTGATGTCTTGACCAGCACTTCAAATTCATGAAATTTATTTACTCTACTATAATTTGCTGTTGAAACACATGATACACTTGCACTGCAATCACATACTGCAGAGCCAAGAGTCCAGGAACCACTACTGACTGCATGCAAGTCTATGCCTGCTTAGCAGTGCCACCAGAAGCTATACTTTCTTACTGTTTGGCAACACTGCTGCTTTTGTTGTTATTAAAAACAATTTAATAACAGCAAATATAATAAAAAGTACAATAACATAATTTCATGATGTTTCAGTGGGCCATTTATTGTATTTATTTTGAAAACGACTGGGGGCTGTATTACACACCTTCACTAGCTGGAGGTTGCCTACGCCTGTTCTAGAAAACAGGCAGTAATTTATTCCAACAGTTAATAGTCCTTTGGTTAAAAGAGAATTTCCTTATATATCCATCGTACAACTGTACTTCCTCAATTTAAATGCTTGTCTGGTAGTATATTCCACTTGTGAAAGAAAAAAGTTTCAAGCCTTTCAGTAGCTTAATGCCTCGTGCAGACGTCTAGTCTTGAAACTTTGCAGACTACATCTCTCTCTCTCTTTCTCTCTCTCTCTCTCTCTCTCACACACACACACACACACACACACACACACACACACACACACACACACACACACACACACACACACACACACACACACATTTTTGTCAACTTTCATTTTTAATTGAGCATATTGCTCTTTGCTACACCTTTTCCAGCAGATTTGCATATTTCCTTGAATTTGTGTTATACCATCTTCAAAGGGGAGTGAACACGTGTTGAAGACTATTTATAGCCTGGGCAAGTTCCATTGCCATATTTCAAAAGCGTGGTGGGGGTGTTTGAGTAGGCAAAAGGACAATTCCTGCCCCCTCATATTACACTAATAGTTTGTGAATTTGAAAAATTTAGAGGTTTAGAACAACTTAAAGGTTGTTTTTTTTTTGTTTTTTTTTGGAGACAGATATGAATGTTTCCACTTTCATGTCTTTCACACACATGGGTGCGGGACTACCCATCCACATTAGTAGAGGTCCTGGTTGGAGGAGGGATTGTTATGTTTTGTTATTAAATCCCAACTTATAAGATATTCGTTTTAGGTCCTATTCCCCAGAAATTATTATTGGTCTATCTATGTCAATGATTAATAAATATCCATAGACCAATAATTTCAGAGGAATGGGACCTAAAAAAAATATCCTCTAAGTTCAAATTTAATAACAAAACATAACAATCCCTCCCTCCCTCCTCTCATCCAGAGCCTCTACTAATGTGGACAGGTAGTCACGCACCCGGGTATCCGAGTGGAAACTTTCATATCTCTCTTTCCAAAAAAAAAAAAAAAACCTTTAAGCTGTTCTAAATCTCTAAATTTTTAAAATTCCCAAACTATTAGTGTAATAAGAGGGGGCAGGAATTTTCCTTCTATCCTACTTCTCTTCCTTTCTTTCCCTACTCAAACATCACCCCCATCCCACTTTTGAAATATAGCAATGGAATGTGCCTGGGCTATAAATATGGCCTTTGAAGATGGTATAAATGAAAAGCCCTATCAAGCTTCAGGAGTTCATCTCCCTTTATACTTCTAATTA
Organism: Mastigoproctus giganteus; assembly: GCF_048544385.1. Classification (NCBI taxonomy): domain Eukaryota; kingdom Metazoa; phylum Arthropoda; class Arachnida; order Uropygi; family Thelyphonidae; genus Mastigoproctus; species Mastigoproctus giganteus. Next base: position 170,635,323 of record NC_143586.1, on the reverse strand, counting down.
TTTCCCCATGCATGGATTTAGGATCAAAGCTTGCTTTTATGCCTTTGTCCTCTTACTAGGTTTATTTCATTTCAACACTCTTCTAATTACATCTTACCTGGATGCAGCCATTTCTGAATAAATCTTGGGTAAGAGAATTTCTGACTTAAAATATAAAATTTCTAAAATTTAATATTCCAAAATACTTCTTAATAGCCTACACTATCCTATTTGGTTTAAATTCACACCATTGATTTTAAATTTAAAATGAGAACACAGATCCTCTACAAGGGAAAATCACAATAAGTTAGCATTTGTCTGACTTTGCGAAAATTTGTGGGTCTCGACTACACAAATTGTCTGCCCAACATCTCTAATAAAGTTTCGAGATGTTAGGATTTCCATAATTTTTTACTATATGCCATAATGCTAACTTGTACCGAGATGTTGGAGGACTGCTCCAAAATGATATGCCACAGCATAGGAGGTGAAAATTATGCAGGAATGGTGTGCAGGGAGTTCCAGTGATAAGTAGAATCTTCCATGGTTTGCTCTGTCATCAGACATGAATCCCATTGACAATCTGTGGGATCATCTCAGCAGCCAATGCATCTGATGGATTTAAAGGTCATTCTCAAAAAGGAATGGACTGTGTACAGGTTTTGCCTGGGACACCTGTATATATATATATATATATATATATATATATATATATATATATATATATATATATATATATATATATATATCGCGACTGTGGTAGTTGGGATTTTGCAGTACAGTAATACCCCAACTTACGCGAACTCGGAGTTACGCAGTTCTTGATTTTTTCGTTTGGCAACGCTGCCGCCCACTATCTTCAAGGTCGTTTTTCATATGTTATCAATATACGGTGCGACGGCGGAGAATGAGAGCGAAAGATGAACAAAATTCAACTTTGCTGCTTTTATGTTTTTTATATCAGTGAAGGGGAAACACATTTCACCATAATAACGTAAAAACCAACACAATTTCAGCTATTGGTATAATCGCAAATGCAATTAGATCGAGTTTACTACCAGTTTATAACAGATTTCACTAGCAGAAACGCAACTGGATTTTTATTGTTTTATGGTAGTAACCCCTAGAAATGTGAGGTGTTAATAGTGTATCTCTGCCTTTATGGTGTTGTTTATTCAGTTGCTACATGCGCACAGCTTTGTTTATGCGTATCAAGCGTGCCTCCTCGTTTTGTAATTGTGCTTTATTCCCTAAAAATGAGTAAAATACTTAATTAAAAGGTGTGAAAAGGAAGCGTCCTGGTGAAGACACTGCAGATTCAGAGAGAAAAAGAAAAGCAATTATCGATAAACAGAGGCGGACTGGATCAAAAATTCTTACCCGGGAAAATTTATAGTGGCCTCATACTATGGTTTATGGCCAAAATCACACTGGCCCACCGAGGTTTCCCCGGTAAGGCTTATGGCCAGTCCGCCTCTGTCGATAGAGAAAAAATATGAAATTGTGAAACGCTTTGAGCGAAATGAAAGACCATGTGATATTGCACGTGCTACAGGCCTAAATGAAGCAACGGCGAAAAGCACATGACAATTGCGAACTTGAGAGGTTGAAAATTGAAAAGGGCTCAATTGTAAAGGGCTTAAAAATTTTAGAAAACATAGACTCCAACGAAGAACGCGTTATAGCTACAAAGCAAGGAATAAAAAAAATTATTAGCTTGCTACGAAGAAATTCTGCGTGAAAAAAAGAACGCGCTGTGTCGTCAGACGAATTTGTTAGATCCATCGACATCGAAATAACTTTTTAACGTAAGTCATTTGTTTTTTTAATACATATTTTGTATTAATATGTATAAAGAACTGCAATTTTATTAATATTTTTCTTCTAAACTAGTGTTTTTGTTAGTCCTTGGTCCCAATTAAGCAAAATTTATATGTATTTATATGCAAAGTTGTACCCCGACTTACGCGAATTCGACTTACGCGATTTTCGTCGGACCCACCTATCGCGTAACTTCGGGGTATTACTGTACTTTGGTCAACTAATTATTTTCTGCAAAACAGTCCCCACCTATATGCCCATTTCCTTTGTTTTTCTCCATACCTGGAATCAATAATCAAAAATTTTACCACGAAATTTGGTTAACAGAAAATGTTATGTGAAAGTCCTACTCATTTTGTATTAACCAGTTTCCACTGTATTTGGTACACAAATCTATGATTCTATGAAATTTGAACAAAGATTTTCTTCACATTTATACACATCATAAAAACAGCCATGGGCTGTTTTTTTTTTTTTTTTTTTTTATGTGAACCCCAAACACGAGAGGCATTAGAACCTATAGTACATAGTACCGTGCTCGGGTTGGAGGTTGAGAAGACGAAAAAAGATATTTGTTGACATTGGACTTGAACTTCTGTAGATTGTAGTTTTCAGGAAATACGTATGAAGGAAGGTTGTTCCAGAAAACGGCAGTTGAATGAATAAACGAGGAAGATGAAAAGTTGGTTCTGTGATTTTGAAGTTGGACAGTAAATAGATGTTGGCTGGTGGCGGCACGTGTTCGGACTGTTTTGAAAGAAAGGGCGGGAATTATAGAAGCCAATTCAGAAGAACAGTGCCCATGGAAGTATCTGTAGAAGAGGCATGCAGCAGAAACAGTACGTCTATGAGACAGCGAGTGGAGAGACTCTTTTAGAGATGAATCATTAATTAACCTAACTGCCCTCTTCTGAATGGAATCAAGAAGCCTGAGAGAGATTTTGGTGACACCACCCCAGATGTGGGAACAATATTCCATGGCAGGGCGGATTTGCAATTTATACAGAGTGAGCAGCTGTTTGGAAGAAAAGTAACACCGAGAGAGAGAGAGAGAGAGAGAGAGAGAGAGAGATTAGAAGTCAGGGTAATCCCCAAAGCAGATATATCATTTTGCCTAGAAATCAGAGTGTCAATAAAGATAAGCATAGGACCAGAAGAATCCTTTTTGCGAGATATAAGAAAAGACTGAGTTTTAGAAGGGTTGAAATCAACTAAGTTGTCTTTGCCCCACTGGAGAATTACCTGAAGATCGGCATTTAAGGAATTGGTAGCAGATTTTCGAGAAGTTGAAGCTGAGTTAGCAGGACAAGGTTTCTCAAAATGGAAAGTGGAATGCAGTGTGCTATCATCGGCAAAACTATGGATAGGATTTCCAGTCAATGGAAGAAGGTCATTAATATGCAAGAGGAAAAGAGTGGGGGGAAAGAACTCAACCTTGGGGGACACCGGCATTAGTGGAGAAGCTAGAAGACAGAGAGCCATCTACCATCACCCTCGGTGAGCGATCAGAGAGAAAACTGGATAACCAATTACTAAAAACGGTTGGCAAACCATAAGATGGAAGCTTGTTTAGAAGACCTTTATGCCAAACACGATCAAAAGCCTTTTGAGATGTGTTTCACCAAACCTTTCCATTGAATTAGTCCATAAATGGGTAACATAAGCCAGAATATCACCAGTGGATCGACACTGACGGAATCCATACTGGCGATCGTTGATCAGACAGAAGGTTTCTAGGTAGTTTAAGAGTTGGCGGTTAATTGATTTCTCCCTTACTTTAGAAAGAATAGAAGTAATTGCAATGGGACGATAATTGGATGGGAGGGATTTGTCACCCTTTTTAGGAACTGGCTGGATATGAGCAAATTTCCAAGCAGAAGGAAAAACACCTTTGGAATAAGAAAGTGTAAAAAGGCGGCAAAGAATAGGAGTAAGTTAAGGAGCACAGGTTTTGAGAACAAGTGGAGAAATACCATCAGGACCTGGAGCTTTCTTAGCATCGAGATTCATCAAAATCCTTCTGATATCCTTTTGATGGAAGACCACAGGAGGCATTGAATGGAGCATGTTGGGAATGGTGGGAGGTGTTTTACCAAGATCATTAATACATGAGCTGGAAGAAAAATGGGATGCTAGCAGGTCAGCTTTATCCTTGGCTGAAGTGACAACAGAACCATCTGGTTTGGACAGATGTGGGAGCAGAGACGGGGAAAAGTTGCGGCCAATAGCTTTGGCAAGAGACCAGAATGCTTGGTTACCATTAGGTTACCATTACCAAACAGTCTGACGAACACTTGCTTCTACTGGTAACCAAGTTACCAGTAGAAGCAAGTTTTCTACTCTTAGCCTGTTCAAACTCTAGTTTGGACTAATTAATAACTGCTTTACAATTGTTGCGAGCTTTGGTGTAGGCAGAAAATGAAACTGAAGAATTAGAAACAAGCCAATTACGATATGCAACATTCTTCTCTTGAACAGCCTTAGCACATTTATTAGAAAACCAAGGTTTATTTAAATGACGAGATTTTAAAGTGGAGTGTGGGATAAAGGATTCCATTCCTGCAAGAATAATTTCACTGACACGATCTGAGCAAATGTTGACATCAGAAGTTTTGAAACAGTAATTTGACCACGGAAAAGAAGAAAAGAAGTCTCGCAGGTCATCCCATTTTGCATTCTTGTAATGCCAAACAACACGAGGTTGGGAATAGCCATGAGATAAAGGTTCCAGTGGAGAAGAGACAATCACCAAGTTGTGGTCTGAAGTGCCTAAAGGACCTCTCACTTCGACTGTGTACTTAGAATGGTTGTTTGTGAGAAAAAGATCAAGCGTATTGGCTATATGATTAGGATTGTCCGGTATTCTTGTAGGTAAATGAACAATCTGTGCTAGGTCATTAATAATTGCAAAAGCCTCAGCATCTCGACCTGCTGGGTCGGTTTGACTAGAAAACGGAAGCCAGCTGGAGTTGTGAACACTAAAATCACCAAGGAAAATTACCTCACTGTTAGGAAAGTTGAACTGGAGAAAGTCAAGTTGCAAAGAGAGGAAGTCAAAGAGCTCCAAGTGATTAGTGGAGTTGGGAGAATGGTAGAGACAACAGATGTATTTGACACAATGAGGTAGAGAGATTTTAAGCCAGAGAAGATCAAAGAGAGGAGATTCCAAATTGCCAAGTCTCTGACAGGGAATATCAGAATGGACATATGCACAAGTACCACCTTTGAGGCAAAAGGAATCACACAGTGGTAAAAAGGAATCATGAGCAGTAGTTGAATCAACCTATAACTGAGATTCTGTCAGAAAAAGTACATGGGGTTTGGCAGACTTCAAGTGGAAATGGACGTCGTTGAGATTAGAATTGAGACCACTTATATTTGTGAAATGAATTAGGAAGTGTTTACAAAAAGGTCGCAGGCTGCAGATACCTGCAGGCCGCACTTCGTGAATCCCTGCTCTACATTAATTCTCTCTCTCCCAAAGAATTAAAATTAAATAAATGCATATTACTCAGTAAGTAATACATAGTAAGTAATAATATTAATTTTTAATTTAAGAAGAATTAAAAATGACTAAGAATTTAAAAATACTTTTTGCATGCATATTTGATCTGAAACTGCTAAGCATCAAACCTCTCTTAATTGAGATGCAGTGGCTTGCATATCACTGACTGGTCTCAGTTTGGTTAGTGAGATAAGTGTGTTTCAGTTGTTTCTACAGATTGATAAAAAATATATATATATATATATATATATCTTCTGTTACTTAATTGCTGCCCATCACGTATTCACACATTATAAAGATGCAACTGATTTTACCTTCTCAACATGTTAAAGAAATATCTTGTTTATTGCAGGCTATTTGTCGTTCACTAGAAGAACAGCTACCATCAGAACCTCCAGAAATGTGCTCAGATCCAATTAGTCACATTCGTATTCGTCTGCCTACAGGTGAAATAAAGACCAGGCGATTCAAAGCATCTAGTCCTCTTAGTATTCTCCTTATGTATGTAGCATCTCAAGGTTTCCCACCAGAAGAATATAAAGTTCTAGCCAGTTGGCCAAGAAGAGATGTATGATATTTTATATATTTATAGCATTCTCCAACTGGGATAAATTTGTTAAAAATAATGCATTTAATGGAAGTTTATTTTAAATGTCCTTTCTCTGAGTTCATTTTTCTAGGTTTTTTTTGAGTCAGACTTTTTATGGGACATCAGGCAACAGCTGTATTGCATTAGCCAACTAATCCCATAAGATATTTGTTTGTATATTACATTTGAAAACAGCTTGGGTTTCAAAAGTTGGTCTGTTTGTTTGCAGGGCAAGCAATCCTGCATTTCCCTACGAAAAATATTTATATCTACTTTGGACACTAATTTATTACAAAGCAAACCACAGAAAAGTTCCTCTAATCTGTGATGTAATTACTAAATTTTCTTGCCTTCATGAACCAATTATGATACAACATTCTTCTCCTGAAAGAGGCCTCTGAGGTCGGGAAAATCCATGTCTAGGAATAAATAAACTCATACGCCGACCATTAAATAAATTTTTTTATTTTTTATTTTTATTTTACTGTAACTGAAGTTTATACAAATAATATAAAAAAAAAAAAAAAAAATTTACAATAAACTGATGGTTGTATATTACGGAATGCTGAAATAAAATAAAATCATTTACTATAAAATATGCTAAAATATAAAAGTTAAAAGCGCTAAAAACCTGAAGCTTTCGACAGCATCAGCTCCCTTCCTCAACAGTGATAAGACTTCTTGCAACATCTCTTTATATAGCAGGCTCACGGTAGGTCCACACGTGGTATTTCTCCACGTGGTTCTATCGGCACATGGGCGGAAGCGGAAATGGCTTGGGTACGTGGCAAACAAAATTGTTCATCTGACCTTAATACAATTGCTTCGAAAATAGGATGAATATGCATACCTCTGTCTCTATTCATAGTATTCTTACTGGATGAGCCAATCTGTAAACCTTCGAGCCATTTACGCTCCCAGTATCCATGTGCATGATCCATAATAATAGCATCCTCCGGGGAGATTTGGTGCTGCTTCTCCCAAAAATGTTCGGCCACAGCAGACTTATTATACTCAGTGGTTCTTATAGCATTTAAATGTTCCCCCAGACGATCCCTGAGCCGTCGTTTTGTTTCCCTCACAATCCGGGCATTCTATTCTGTAAACAACTCCACTACTGAGATCTTTCGGTATACGGTCTTTAACCTGGGACACCACTCTGCACAGTCTCTGCCCAGGAAGCTGCACACAGCGTGTCTTATAACCCCGTAAAATTCTCGCCAGATGCTCAGTAAGGCCCGGATAGTAGGGGATGTATGTGGTGGCTACCGGGACCACTGACCAATCTTGTTGTGCTTCTCTGTACTCTTTCCAGCAGCTCTACATCCTTTCTAAAATGAGGCCTTCAGACCTGCATACAGTACTCAAGGTGTGCCCTGATCATTGCCTTGTACAAGGCGATAATCACCTCCTTATCCCTGCTAGCAAAATTCCTGTATATCATTGACAAGACTTCATATTTGACTCCAGAATTACCCCAAGATCTTTTTCATTCTACATCACCCTGAGTGTAGTACTGCACAGTTGGTATGTTGCCCTGGGGTTACTGCTACCTATATGCAATAATTTGCGTGTGTGAATGTTAAACTTCAGTTTCCACCTCTCAGCACATCTGCTCAACTTTTCTACATATGTTTCAGTAGTGTACTATTATTTACAGCCCTGTCAACCTTTGTATTGTTTGCAAACTTGGACATTAAGCCTGATATATCTTCATCAGTATGATTGACAATGGAAATTAGTGCGTGTTGCTTTGAACCTATATAATTTTGACAGGTACTTCAAATCTCAACTTATTATTTGGGCATGGATATAAGTGTCGCCATTGTTTGCCATCACTGAATAACCTTACTCTTGAAATAGTCCGGGCTATTTTCAACCAGACTGCCTCCCCACTGAAAAACTTTTAGCCCAACTCTTCGCTGAATTTCTTCTTGCTGACAATCTGCCTACAGGGACTGTCTTTTCTTCGCTCTGCTTGTTCAGAGTGGCTCTTTCAAACCAAAGTGGTGCCATCTGAATTGCCCAGACTGACCTCAACGGTCCAAATTCTACATGTCAGTTAGTGACCATGAAGCAGTGCAGAGAGAGAACTCATGGATGCTATAAATAGAGCTAGTCTACCCTCCACACAGATGAGAACTACAATATGTAATCCACAACCTCAAACAAGTGGCACACTAGAACACAACCACATACTGTTCCTGAGTCACCTTGCACCCTCCCATGAGTAGCGGAGGAAATTACTGTGCATGATGGGGAGACTCTTAAGCCATCCCACACAGTTGAGGAACTTTGGCATTTAGCATTAGTAGAGGCATATGATGCAAGAAAGCAAGCGCTTATTCAGCATCAGCCAAAAAAAAAAAAAAAAACACACACCACTCCAATTTCACCCCTCCGTTTGTTCAAAATATCTGTCCAGTTGAGCCTTAAATTTGTTTAGGCTATCAACTTCAACAAGTGATGGAAGTCGGTTCCACCAACCAACCACCCGCTGGCCAAAGGCAAATTTCCGCACATCTATCCGACATCCGTCCTTCCTCAATTTGAATTTATGCCCTCTGAGGTGATTATTTTGAGCAAGATGAAGAATCCCATTGGCATTGAGTATGCTCAAACCATTCAAAGCCTTATACACCTCTATCAGATCACCTCGCCGGTGCCTAGTCTCCAGACTCTGTAATTGCAAAACTTAAGCCTTTCTTCGTAAGAGCAACCCTTTGTTCCATTCACTAATCTTGTTGCCCTTCTCTGTATCCGTTCCAACAGCTCTACATCCTTCTTGAAATGAGGCCTCCAGACCTGTATACAGTACTCAAGATGTGGCCTAACCATTGCCTTATACAAGGGAATAATCACCTCCTTATCCCTGCTAGAAAAATTCCTGTATATCATTGACAAGACACCATGAGCTACTCTTGCAGCTCGTCTGCACTGCTCAGAGAACTTCATATCTGCCTGCACAATTACCCCCAGATCCTTTTCATTCTCCACCACTGTCAGTGTAGTACCGCAGAGTTGATATGTTGCTCTGGGGTTACTGTTTCCCATATGTAGTACTTTACATTTGTCAATGTTAAACTTCATTTGCCACCTCTCAGCCCATCTGTTCAACCTTTCCAGATCCTGTTGCAGCAGCATAGCATCAGTAGTGTCCTTAACAACCCTGCCAACCTTTGTATCATCTGCAAACTTGGACATTAAACTTGATATCCCATCATCAATATCATTCATAAACACCGAAAACAACAACGGACCCAACACTGAATCCTGAGGAACTCCACTAATAACATTAGTCCACGTTGAGCAGTGTCCATTGATTACCACTCTCTGTCTTCTGTCACTCAACCATCCCCTTATCCATAGCAGCAATTTGCCTCCAATGCCACACTGCTCCAATTTGTGCAGCAGTCTTCCATGTGCAACAGTATCAAAAGCCTTTGTAAGATCCAAATATATGATATCAAAGTTATTCCCTGCAACCAGTTCTTTTGTGACTACATCATAGTATCCAATCAAATTGGTCAGGCAAGACCTGCCCTTAACAAAACCATGCTGCATCTGAGCTATAACTGAATTCTTGCCTAGATCATCCTGCAGTGCTTCTTCAACCAGTGCCTCCATTAATTTACCTGGAACAGAAGTTAAACTAACAGGTCTATAATTACTTGTGTCAGCCTTTGATCCTCCTTTGTGAATTGGGGTTACATTTGCACATCTCCAGTCTATGGGTACCTCCCTGAGTCCAAAGAAGTTCTAATAATTATGGCTAGGGGTTTGCTTACTTCCTTTGCTGCCTCCTTTAATATAACTGGATAGATCCCATCCACCCCAGGTGCCCTTTTTATGTTTATCCTCAACAATCTCTCCTCCACTTTCCGCTCAGTTATTACAAAATCATCCATCTCACTGCCAATGTTTACTTTACCTACATCATTCTCCTTCCTGAATAACTCCTCATGCGTGAATGTAGATGCAAAATACTCGTTTAGATTGTTAGCCACCTGAGCAGGATCCTCAACTGTTGAACCATCAATATCCAGTGGACCAATCTGATTCATCCCTTTCCTTCTCAAGTTCAAGTATGTAAAGAACTCTTTTCTGTTTTTCTTTGCATCCTTTGCCAAGGATTTTTCGTAGTCTGCCTTTGCCTGCCTAATCTCCTTTGGCCCCGAGTGCCAAGCGTTTCTTGAGGCCAAGCGATTTTCTGTGCTAAATAGTACTGCGACTTTCTAAAGCGACTGAGTTTTTCCTTGTTTCATTTCATTCATAAGACTCTCTGTTTATTTAGCTCTACTTTTTAAAAGTATAGAAAGAGAGCCAGAAAAAGGAAAGTACCTTTTTCTTTATTTATTGTATATACTAACTGTACTAACTCCTACGCTTGGCCACAAGCGGCACTGCTCCTGCCTCCCCGTGGCGGGGCCGGTAACCTGGGTGGAAAAGCTAATCCCCCAGGGCGAAAAGGAGCCGACATGGATAAAGAAAATATCCAGCCTTAGAGCCTTCAAGCTCAAATACTAAAGATTGGTATAACTCTGAAGAAGGTAGTGCGCAACATAAGCGCTTAAAAATAGATAATCATCAAACTGAGTATCCAAGTTTCCTGATTATCCATTCCTTAACTAGTCAACCAGTGAGTAAACTCTCTCCATTTATTATACAGAGATTTCTAGAAAATGCTGCTGGATCACCTAAAATGGTCAAAAGGCTGCAGTCAGGGGATTTGCTTGTGGAAACTACACAGTCGAAACACTCAGAATTATTGTTAAAGATGACAACATTTGGTGGTATCCCTGTTAAAATATCTCCCCACTCAACCCTAAATAGTTCCAAAGGTGTTATCTCCGAGTGGGATCTATTGAATGTAACAGAAGAGGAGCTTGTACAAGAACTTAAAGATCAAAAGGTCATACAAGCGAAGAGAATTTTGACTCGTAGAGATGGCAATCTCATTCCAACCCGCAGTGTAATTCTCACATTCAATACTCCAAACTTACCAAATACTGTAAAAGCTGGTTATTTAAATTGCCATATCCGCCCGTATATACCAAATCCAATATGGTGTTATAAATGTCAAAAGTTCGGACACTCTCAGGCAACATGTCGAGGTAACACAATATGCCCAAAATGTGGATCCCAGGATCACACTCAAACAGACTGTACTGCTACATCTCCAGTTTGCCCTAACTGCAGGGAAGAACATCCTGCATATTCTAGAAATTGTGAGTTATGGAAAGTTGGGAAAAAAATACAGAAATTTAAAGTTGAAAATAAAGTGACATATCAGGAAGCGCGACGACAAATACTGAAAGATACTCCTGCACGTACATATGCAGATGTTACAAAGAAATACCGTTCAATTGCTACGCAAACCAATGATTCAGTCCCACCGAACATATCACTTGCTGAATGGGCCAGAGCTCAGCTTTCAGTTCCTCAGCCATCCTTGAAGCAAAACAACAGAGACCAGACTTGCAATACTCCAATCTCCATCCCAACTACTAGTGGCATTAAGTCCCAAAGTGAGACCAGGATGACACAAGCCGAATCTTCTACTAAAACCCAAATTAATACTGCAGAAATGGATACAGATGACAAAACTGAACAAGAACCTATATTAGAAATTCATGCCGAAGAAGATATGGACACTGGACGGCCTACCTTTCCGAAAAAAGATAAAATTAAAATAGATTGCAATAAGCCTACTGCCTCTAAAAGGCAACCGGATCATCCTACCACTAAAACTAAATAATGAAGTGCATTTTACAATGGAACTGTCGAGGACTACGTACTAATACAGATGAACTTTATGACCTAATCCGAGATTTCAATCCAGCAGGCATTTGTTTACAGGAAACATTTTTAACACCACAAGTGACCCCCTCAATAAAGAAATATGTTTTGTACAGGCGTGACAGGAATGCAGCAACTGCAGCCCATGGAGGTGTTGCGGCTTTGGTATCCGTTACTATTCCATCTAGACAAATCCCTTTAAAAACCAATTTAGAAGTTGTTGCTGTAAGAATAGAAATTGGAATATCTTTATCTCTTATTTCTATTTATCTTCCGCCGAACCAAACGTATGTACTCAGAGACTTTGATGAGCTCCTTGCCCAGATACCACCTCCTTTTTGTCTGATGGGTGATTTTAATGGACACCACCCATTATGGGGAAGTCTCCATATGGATAAAAGAGGGCAGCTAATAGAAGCATTACTGGACAAACAAAATCTAACTCTGCTGCACACCGGTGCACATACTCATGTTCATTTTCCTTCAGGAAATACTTCAGCCATAGATCTATCTATCTGCTCCCCGGCTCTGTACCCAAGTATACATTGGGCTGTATTGGATAATCCCCACAATAGTGATCATCTTCCAATTACTTGCAAATTCCAAACTACCACCACCTATCCGGAAACTCGCAGAAGATGGAAATTTACAAAGGCAAACTGGGAAAAATTTTCCTTAAATACAGTTTTAGATAAAAGCTTCATTCTGAACCAGTCAATAGATGAAGCTAATGACCATATTACTAAACGGATACTAGCAGCAGCAAACAAAGCTGTTCCTCAGTCGTCGACTCATCCACGCAGGTGCAAAAACTACTGGTGGAATGATGAATGTAATAGAGCAAAAAAAGAAAAGAACAAAGCTTGGAATATCTTCCGCAAGCATCCCACTATTATAAACCTTATAAATTACAAGAAATTAAATGCTAAAGCACGACAAATAAGAAGGAAAGCCAAAAAAGATTCCTGGATACAGTTCGCTTCCACTATCACCAAAAACACCGATACTAGATTAATCTGGAGGAAAATCCAAAATCTGAATGGCAAATATCCATTGTCATCCTCTCCAATATTGATCTGTAATGGACAGGAACTGTCTTCCTCCAAAGACATAGCAAATGCTTTGGCTGAAGCCTTTGCAAAAATCTCAGCAGCAAATTCATATGATGCTTCATTCCAACAAATTAAAGTGGTAGCAGAAAGGTATAAGTTAAATTTCAACACCGGTCTGTCTCTTCCATATAATCAGCCTTTTACTATATCCGAGTTAACGGATGCTCTTAACAGAGCACCCAATAGTGCAGCTGGCCCTGATGGTATATTTTATATTATGCTAAAACACTTGAATGATACTGCTTTGCAAATTCTTTTAATATTTTTCAACAGAATTTTTGAAGAACATATTTATCCTAGCTCTTGGAAACATTCACTTGTATTAGCCATCCCTAAACCAGGGAAAGACCTCTCTAATCCAGGAAATTATCATCCAATTTCCTTAACTAGTTGTTTGGGGAAAACACTGGAGAAAATGGTTCTGAAGCGCCTCACCTGGTTTCTTGAGTCACATAACATCTTACATAAAAATCAGTACGGTTTTCGGCAAAATAGATCTGCATTAGATATGATGACCAAAGCAGAATCCAACATCAGAAACGCTTTTGTCAGAAATGACCACCTCATTATGGTAAGTTTTGATTTAGAAAAGGCCTTTGATACAACATGGCGTTTCGGTATTCTGCGTGACCTTTACACCTTTGGTCTACGAGGGAGGCTTCCTCTGTTTATTCAGAGCTTTCTCCAGGGGAGAACCTTTCAGGTTAGTCATCTAAATACTCTTTCTAGAATTCATATACAGGAGGAAGGGGTCCCTCAAGGGTCTATCTTGAGTCCAACTCTATTTTTAATAAGAATAAACAAAATCATCCATGATATTCCAAGCACAGTAGAATTATATCACTATGCAGATGACCTCATGATTTCGTGCCAAGGAAAAACTATGAATTCTATTGAGAGACAGCTTCAAATCTCAATTAACAAAATCGAGCTGTGGATGTCTCGCAATGGCTACCGCTTATCAGCACAAAAATCAAACTGTATTCATTTCTGTAAAAAACGTAAGATCCACCCTGAGCCTGAGCTACATCTTACAAATACCACCATACCTCTTTCCAATAGTATCAGATTTCTTGGTCTAATCCTGGACAATAAATTAAACTTCTTACAACACATCACATATCTGAGAACCATTTGCTTGAAAAAATTAATATCCTCCGAGTACTATCTTCATTGACGTGGGGTGCTGACCGATACACTCTGCTTCGGCTATATCGGGTATTAATCCGATCTCGCTTGGATTACGGAGCTCCAATCTATGACTCTGCCAGGAAGAGTGCACTAACTCGGCTAGACACTATCCATCACAGTGCCCTAAGAACTGCTTTAGGAGCATTCAGAACATCCCCTGTACAGAGTCTATATATAGATGCACACGAACCTCCACTCCATCTTCGGAGGAAAATGTTGATCCTGAACTATGCAGCAAAAATACGGAGTCTTCCTTTTCATCCTATCTGGCCATACTTATTTGAGCCCCAGTGGACCACATTTTATCAAAACAAACCTAACGAAAACAAGCCTATTGGGATAAGGTTGCTACAGTTAACACAAAGTTGGAATCTAGACATGGGTAATGTCTTTCAGGAAATGAGCAATCACGACCCTCCGTGGTCTGATTATACACCAGTTTGTGACTTCTCATTCCAACAATGGGGGAAAAAGCAAGCAGCAGACCTCACCATCAGGAAACTCCATGCTGCACATGTAGCAGAAAATTCTCGGTATCTTCAAATATATACCGATGGCTCGAAAACAAGTACGACAGTGGGCACAGCAGCAGTTTCTTCTATCTTTTCTACTTCTGTGTCCCTTCCAAAGGAATGCAGCATCTACTCTGCTGAACTGTGGGCAATTAAAATATCTCTGGATCATGTTATTAATCTGTCTAGTAAGCAAATTATGATCTACTCTGATTCTCTGAGTGCAATAAAATCATTGAAAAATCCATCCAAACCAATCCACCCCATCTTGAAGCAAATTAGATCACAGATAATTGCGTTACGAGCTGCAAACCAATCAGTCCGTTTCTGTTGGATACCGGGTCATGTAGGCATCAAAGGAAATGAATATGCAGATCAAGCCGCTAAACATCCAATCACTGCAAGATCTCCTAACTACCAAGTGCCATATGCAGATTACAAATCAGTCATAAAAAACGTGTGTGAAGAGCAATGGTTGCAAATCTGGCAGGCTCAGTGTGGAAATAAACTGCTTCAATTTAAACAGGAACCTAAGTTGTGGCCATCAAGTATGCGATCAAATAGGCAAGAGGAGGTGATCCTGGCTAGGACGCGTATTGGGCACACGCATCTAACCCATATTTATCTGCTCATGGGGGAAGATCCGCCTATTTGTACATATTGTCAGACTGCACTTACAGTGAAGCATATTCTAATAGACTGCAATCATTATAATAATTATCGAAACAAAATTTTCAAATCGCTTTCACATCTGCAAGAACCTTTGACATTACCCCATCTGATTGGAGACAATGCAAATCTGGCTGAGTTCTTTTATTTCTTAAAGCAGACGGGATTATTTTACAGATTTTAATTGTAAATTGCACTATCGAATAGAATCAGGCACAATATGGCCTTAGCAGCCCTTGTGCCATTAAACAATACATCAACCAACCAACCTAATCTCCTTTGTGACTTGGTTACAGACCAAGTCACAAACCATCTAACCCATATTTATCTGCTCATGGGGGAAGATCCGCCTATTTGTACATATTGTCAGACTGCACTTACAGTGAAGCATATTCTAATAGACTGCAATCATTATAATAATTATCGAAACAAAATTTTCAAATCGCTTTCACATCTGCAAGAACCTTTGACATTACCCCATCTGATTGGAGACAATGCAAATCTGGCTGAGTTCTTTTATTTCTTAAAGTAGACGGGATTATTTTACAGATTTTAATTGTAAATTGCACTATCGAATAGAATCAGGCACAATATGGCCTTAGCAGCCCTTGTGCCATTAAACAATACATCAACCAACCAACCTAATTTCCTTTGTGACTTGGTTACAGACCAACTTATATCTATCATAGGCTTCCATGTCACCCATTAATTTGTATGTATCCCATGCATTTTTCTTCTCTGCCACATGTCTCATTAATTCATCTGACAACCATTTAGGCCTAAACCTTGAACAATATTTCTTAGTTGGTATGTAAAGCCTGGTAGCCTCCAAGATTAGTTCCTTGAATGCTTCCCATTTTGAGTTTGCTGTTGGTAACATCATCAGTTGGTCCCACTGTATAGAATTTAAATACTGTCTCAGACCATCATAGTCGCCTTTATGAAAACAAAAACCCTTCCCTTTACCTCTGATGGTAGTTACCTCCTTGAGTAAATCCCACTTCAACACACTGTGATCACTGCCACCTAGTGGTTCATTTATCTGCAGATTCTTAATGCATGAAGAATCACTACTGATAATCAGATCAAGAGTATTGCTCCCTCTTGTTGCCTCACGAACATGCTGATGTAGAAAACAATCATCCAATAAATCCACAAAAGCCTAGCTAGTGTGCGAGTGACCAATCCACAAATTCCAGTCAATATCTGGGAAATTAAAATCCCCCATTATAACACTCTCTGATTTACTGGCCCACTCTATTTCCCTGTACAATATCTTATTATACTCATCAGAGTCATTAGGCCTATAGCACACTCCTACTCTCAATTTTGATTTCCCTATGCTTATGTCACACCAAACTAACTCGACACTGCCCTGTCCATCGATGTCGACTGGCTTCACTTCCTTGGACTTTGTGTTTCTTAACTAATAGCATAACCCCTCCTCCCCTCCTGTCCTGTCTATCCTTTCTATACACATTGTATTCCCCAAATTCCAGTTCCGCATTCCTTATATCTGTGTGACACCACGTCTCTGATATCCCAACAATATCTGCCTTTGATGTTTTGAGCAATACCTCAAATTCATTAAATTTATTTACCAAACTCCTAGCATTGGTGTACACGCAGGTATATATGCACCTGTTTCTATTCTTAGCTACCCTAACACAACCCATGTGTTTACTTGTACCGTGACTCCCAGCAGTCTCTGAAATATCCTGCATCTTGTTTTTCAGGCTTCTGCTCATTTCAATAGAAGCAGTGCAAGAATCACTTCCACCTCTGCCAGTGGCTACTGTTAATCTATTAGTCCTTGTATCCCACCCAACTAGCAGTTTTCCGACCCACCTAACACTGCCTCGACAGCATCAGCAAAAATTCTTGCACTCTTTCTATTTAAGTGTATCCCATCCCTGTAGAAGCAATCTCTCCTGTTAACAAGTACAGTCCAGGCTGAAAAAAATTCTACCCCTTGAGCCTTGCACAATCCCTCCAGGGCCGAATTGATCGACAAGGCTCTCATCATATACTCCCTCCTATCGTGTCTGGGCAGAATTGCAGACACTTTCAAATTCAACCCTAATTCACGGCTTTTTTTCAACAGTGACCTGTACTTGCTAAGTAATTCTGCTGGTCTCCTACTCTTATATTTGATATTCCCAAATGGTATCCCTGTCTGAAGTTATGTTCATATGGACTGAGCTAGAGGACTTTGTCTCACAGCAGGCAAACTGGTTCACATCTGCTTCCACAAACAAGATTAATATATGGTCTAAAATAGAAACCATAGTGTTAAACCTGCATGTTGACAACAAATGCTGCCAGGCCCGGATTGGCTTACTTATGAATGAGTGAATGGGAAACAAAATGCCACAGCATCCCCACTCATACTTTAATGTACTGAGGAGACTCCGTTGGAAACCATCCAAACCGCTACCATTCCAAAGAAAACCCTGATCAAGGAGCTGAACTTAGTCATCATTTGACCTACGGATGACAATAAACATCATACTAGTGAAACTGTTAAAGAAGTGATGAAGAAACTCATGTCACAAATGAAAAAAAATCCATATAAAAAAGTATATGCAAGATAAGAAACCCAGCATTATCGCAGAGACCATTACTAGGGAGGAAGCTTAAACTATCATGGGGAACTATCAATTGTCCTGAAAGCAAAGGCCCCTTTATGGTCCTCTTTGGTGTGGACAAGACAATCCCGACACAAGAAATTTACCAATGCAATCTCGAAAATGTACTAGACAAGCAAGCTTTCCCAAAGGAGCTTTTGCCCAGATACTCCACCAAATTCAGATTGAATTCTTCATGCAACTGTGTAATAGAAATGTCTCCCAGGGCCTGGAATGCCTTAAATCCGAAGATCGTGTTTATGTTGGCTGGATCAGTCATAAATTCAGAGAGAGCACTTTCCAACCTCAAAGTTTGTTAAGTGCCTCAAGTTCAGCCATACTACATGTACCTACTTACGGAAAGAGAAAGGACACCTGTGGACACTGCACACAGCATGGCCATAAATACAAGGAGTGTCCAAATAAGGACCAACCAACCATCTGTTCCAAAAAAAAAAAAAAAAAAAATTAAGTTGCAATCTGACTACTCATCAGAGTTGCCTCATGCCGTGTATCTGAAAGCGAAGAGAGCCCTTAAGTTAAAATATGATTATGGATCCAAGCCATAACAGAAGAAATAACCACGAACTCAATCTGAAAGACAATCTCCAGAAAAACCAGTGATTTTGTTCAGTTGTGTAACTATGCCAATGCAGCTGCATTTAGGCCCGAGCTTGAAAGGGGCCCATGAAATTTGGAAGGCAGATTCATTTCTCAAGACAATTAATGAATTTCATTAATAAGAGAGCATTTTTTAAAATTAAATGTAACATTCTTATCAGCACAGCGGCTGTCCATCCGAGTATTGTTTTCACTGTGCCACACTTATAGTAGCAAATAAGAGAAAAATTATGAAATATTCAGCAAAACCAGTGCCAAATATAGGTATACATCACATCTGATTTTATTCTAGTGTTGAATTTATTTTACATTTTGTGTGCGTGCGTGCACACTGTTGTCGGAGGGCAGTATGTTTTTATTTTACAATACACAAATTTGTCACATAACAGTCTAGCTATGGCTAGTGTTGTCATTTTAGTGCCTTCGATTTGGCTTTTTTTCTTCCCTTTTTGTTTATCTGAAATGAAAAACTACAAGGACTATGAATGAGTTACTACTATTCTAACCAGAGACACATCTAAATTGCCGATCCTTTGATCCTCGTGTATGTCGATGACATTCTGCAAGTGATAGGTGCATTGGGAGGAACCCTTCGTGTAATTAGCATTTCTCCCATGGTGTTCGGAGAGCAGACTGAACAATGACAAGCGATAGTAAGTCTACTTCAGTCAACCAAAAATTAGTGGGTTTTGATCACACAAGTTGACTGTCCAACATGTCACTCCAAAGCATGCTGTTTCATTACATTTATGGTTTTGGGGTTCATTTGTCATTTTCACAACAACATTCTACCCTTGTCTATTGCTTCTTTCTATACAGCCAGCAATACTGGTCTTTGTCACTTTTAATACATTTTATAACCATTTTATCTGTTCTGTTTTCGCTTGTGGTGGGAAAATTTGTTTCAAAGTTACTTTGAAGGAGAAACTGGGGAAATGGAAAACAAAACAAAAAATTTTAGCCAATCAGATATTTTCATTTTGCTTTATTGGCAAAGAAAGAAAGTTCTGCTTCTCTTATCAAAAATCATGCACTATTCTGTGATTCTAAATTTTCAAGTGTAGTGATTTGCATGAAAAAAATTCACCCATTACCATTACAACCATTCTTTTCTAACCTGTGATAAGAAAGGCTGAAAATGTAAGTAAATATAGTATTCCAGTTTTTGCTAGCTTACATGATGAACCATTCACAAATTTTGAATGATCCATGATGTCTGCAATCATCAAACGTCCAATTTTGATACTAATGTTACTCTACAGCAATGAGTAACATTTTGATACTAATGTTACTCTTTTGTGTAGATTTGTTACTATTCTTTGCATTTTGTTACAAATTGACACAGAACTATCTGTAATTTTGTTACTCTGGTGTCAGTATTTTTTTTTTTTTTTATTAATGAAAACTCATTGATGGATCATTTACATATTAGAGAAAGATGAAATACGAATTTCAAAAATTTATTTTTCTTGTCCTCACGCCTTTTTTTTTTTTTTTTTTTTTTGCCTTAGATTTTTGCAGTCAGTAATCAATGAATGTGCACCACTGAATAGAGAAGTGTGCATTGATTTGCTTTATGTGTGCACTGCATTGCCAACTTTGTAGTGATTTTATGAATGAATTTTCTGTTTATACTCCTGGGCGACCACATGATCAGAGTAATTCACAAAATAGGGAGAATACAAGAAACGACACCATCATGGGTGCCTGCCGGATATTTTTCAAGGTGGTACATGTGGGAATAAATTTTTTGTTCACCAAATTTTTTTCAAAATAAATTAATGAAAACTAGGGGGCTCCGTCCCCTGTGGCGCCTCCGTAGCCAGGTGGGCAGGAGCAGCAGTGCATAGTACACGCTTCTTGATTAGACCGGGGTTTGAGCCCGTCACCACCAAATACGGAGGATGCGGAAAGGTCAGGGAATGACCACCCCATATCCCCGGAGCAATATGGCCTTAGTTGCTAATGCTCCTAAAAAAAAAAAAAACAAACAAACAAACAAAAACAAACAAACCGTCCCCTGCTCGCCAACCCCCACACATGCGTTTCCATGTAATATGTAGAAGTATGACTGAGTAAGTCAAATCTTTTCTACGTAAAAGACACACCTGTTGAAACGCACTGATCGATATCTAATCTAACATATAAAAGAAAATAGAAAGTGTAAGAAAAAACTATAAAAAGTAAAATCCTAGTTTGCATGGTTTTCCTAGTTTGCATGGTGTGCCAAATGCCATTAGGCACACCATGCTAATTACCCTAATGGCTAGTGCTGACACTAGCCATTAGGGTAATCCCCAGGCCAGTGTGGGAAAGAGCTGCAAAAAAGAATGCTCCACCATAGGAACCTCTTACCCTATGTTCTTTTATTCCTACCACCTGGGGTGGTTGAGGCTCCTTCCCCACCCTGTGTGGCCCCTACCCCTTTTGCCTTGTGGGTCACCCACCACCCAATTTCAACTCCCACCCTCCCAGGATGGATGTCCTGTACTAGGGTTTCCTTTACTTTCTCCCCTTTTAAATCAGGTGAGTGCCTCAACTACTGCCCCCTCTGTTCTCTACCCCTTTTATCCCATACGCTTCCTATTTCCCATTTTTTTCTCCTTTCCAATAATTTTTTTGGATCTCCTTGGATGCCTAGTCTACCCCAGGGTTCACCCCGCCAATGCTTTTCTTCTCTCCTAATGTGTCCTGGCCCAAGTCCCCGGGGCGGTGACGGAAACTGGGGTGTTAGTGGCTCTTCACAGGCCCCCAGTTTAAGTGGACAGAGGAACAACACAATCCACACTAATACTTCACAAAAAACACACACACACACACACACACACACACACACACACACACACACACACACACACACACACCCTGGCTTTATGCACAGTATAGTATTCTATAGAGAGTAAAAACACGGAGTTGGGAAAGATCCCCAATTGCTCTCTTATTAGACTTTGGGAAGCTTTTTAAGCACCTCCTCTTTCAACTAATGCCTCACCATCAATATAAGAACATGGACTAAAAAACAGTATGGATTGAAAACTGGTTTCAGTAAAATGGATGCAATCTCCCAACTTTGGTCAGAGAAATGGTAGCTATGTTTTAATGCTGCTAAATGCAAGGTCTTACACTTGGAGTATAGCAACCCACAAATAAATTATGCACTTGATGGGGGAAGAATTAAAAACAGTGGAGGAGGAAAGGGGTTTGGGAGTTACAATACAGGCAGATATGAAGTTTTCTGAACAGTGTAAACAGGCAGCCAGGAAAGTTGGTGTATTATCGATGATTCATCGAACATTATCCTGTAGAGATAAGGAGGTCATAATCGCACTATATAAGGCAATTGTAAGACCACATTGGAATGGCGCCTCCGTAGCCAGGTGGGCAGGAGCAGCAGTGCGTAGCGCACGCTTCTTGATTAGACCGGGGTTTGAGCCCGTGACTACCAAATACTTAGGATGCGGAAAGGTCAGGGAATGACCACCGCCTATCCCCGGAGCAATATGGCCTTAGTTGCTAATGCTCCAAATAACAAACAAACATTGGAATGTTGTGTTTAAGTATGGAGACCTCATCTGAAAAAAAGATATTGAGCTTCTTGAAAGGGTCCAAAAATTGGGCAACTAGAATGGTGACATCAGCAAAAGGACGACTGTATGATGAAAGTCTCCAATTATGTGGACTACAGAACTTGTCAACCAAGTGACCTGATTGAGGTTTATAAGCCTCTGAGAGGGATTAGTAAAATGAATGTAAGTAGAATTTTCACTGGTAAAAATAATTCCAGGACTAGGAGCCACAAATTCAAATTACAGCCTGAGGCCATGGTTTGCTAATTTCAACTGGAGAAGGTAGAGTTTTCCCCCAGTGAGTTGCTTCAGGTTTCCCGGCCCATGCAACATGCAGAGCCCGTGACCACCAAATACGGAGGATGCGAAAACGTCAGGGAATGACCACCGCATATCCCCGGAGCAATATGGCCTTAGTTGCTAATGCTCCTAAAAACCAAAATAACAACAGCAACATGCAGAAGGACCTGAACATGCTTCTGCAGACATAATACACAATGGCACAATATGGTACTATGTTAATTTGCTAATGCATCTAAAAACCAAAACAAGAACTGCTTTTTAACAAGTTGCCTGGTATTGAGCTACTTTGAAACAAATGGCTAATTTACCATTTATTTAAAAGATAAGACACTACTATGAAAGCTTCTTTCATGATTTTCTGATCCCTTATTGAGTACTAGTGGTATTTTATTCTTTGAAATAAAATATGAAAACAAACAGAGAAAAAATACTTTTGCCAATAAAATTTGTTTGAAAGTAGTGTGATAACAGGACAACTTGTTGCAAAGGCAAAGTTTTTTTTTTCTGTTGTAAGCCATTGATTAACTATGCAGTATAAATCCTGATAGCACAAAAAAATGAATTATGCTTATAAGAGATTAAATAAAACAATGATTTATCTGTTTTTGCAATTTTATTAGTCAGAAATGCCAAGAACTCTTCAAAATGTCAATATGTAACTTCAATGAAGAGAAATTTTTAATATGAAAAGAATTTTTTTTTTGGGATACTTTACGTTCATTGAAATTTATATGGAGGGAAAAAGAGTGCTTAGAATGCTGCTAAGCATTGGATGAACCTATCAGCAATGATAGGTTCATCATCATTTCTCTTTTATGATTTTATTTTTAAACAGATACAGAGTGCTGATACACACACACACAACCAGACTGAATGGAATTCATTTTAACACTGACAAAATAAAAACACCTATGTAATTTACTATGTCATGTTACTCATCATGTTTCTGATATTCCTGTCTAGTTTCACACAATATTCATATAGAAGTCATGCTACATATGGGATTTTACAAGCTTGTGTAGCATCGTCCTGAAACTTAATACTGTTCAAGATTTAGACCTAAATGGATATCAGATAACTGATGAGACTTGTGGCAGAAAAGAAAAATACGCAAGATGCATACAAAGTATAAGGCGATACAGAGAAATACAATGCCTACAGTAGATATAAACTGGTCTGCAATCAAGTCTCAAAGGAGATTAGACAAGCTAAGGCAGAAAATGAGAAATCTCTGGCAAAAAATGTAAAGAAAACCAGAAAAGACTTCTTTACATAAACATTAGAAGGAAGGGTATGAATCACATTGGTCTACTAGATATGATTGGTTTAACTGTTGGTGATCCTGCTCAGATTGCTAATAAACTGAATAGATATTTAGCATATATGTTCACACTAGAGGAATTTTTTAGGGGTGGGGGAAGTTCAAAGTTTATCAGATTCTCACAGGGAACTGATGATTTTGTGATAACTAAGAAACTGGTGGAGAAAAAGGTGCACTCTTGTCTGACCAATTTGATTGGATAAAATGATGCAGTAACAAAGGAACTGGATGCAAAAAGTAAGTTTGATATTATATAGTGTTTTGGACTTATGTAAATTTTTTTTACTCCAAATTTTTTTCTTTTCTTTTATTGGATTGTGAAATTTAAAAGAGTAAAAAAAAAAAAAAAAAAAGAATACGCAATCAATAATGATGAACATGGCACGCACAAATTGCACAAGTGAGATAAGGAATAACGAGCTTGGAAAACAGGAATGAAGAGAAGATTCTGAAAATTTATTTATATATATATATATATATTTTTTTTTTTATATGACTGAAGATTTGAGTGAAGGGGACTCACGTTTCACCATAATAATGTAAAAATCCACAGAATTCCAGCTATCGCTATTATTGCAAATGCAATAAGATCGAGTTTACTACCCATTTATAATGAATTGCACTAATAGAAAAGGCCAGTAAACTGGAAAATGCAAATTGTCTTTATTGTTTTATGGTAGTGACCTCCAGAAATGTGTTTTAGTAAAATGTGAGCTTGTGTGAGGTGACAATAGTGTTTCTGCCTTCACCCTGTGAAGTTCTTTACAGAAAATTTCATTTTGATTGTTATCATGGTGCCGACTAAGAATGTGACAGCAGTTACTAGTAAATCTACCAAGAAAAGGAAAGCAATCAATTTGGATCAGAAAATTAAAATAATAAGGATGTATGAAAATGGTCAAACATTAACAAGTATCATGTGGAATTAAATTTGCCAGCCTCAACAGTGATCGCAATAATAAAGGACAAGGACAGAATACGAGAAGCGGCGAAGGGATTGGCACCAATGAAGTCAACCAAGGCTACGAAATACATCAGTTTTTACAGTACAATAACGTTTTTTTTTTTTTTTTTTTTTTTTTTTTTTATGTTTTCTTCTTTTCTCAAGTGCCATTCTGGCTACTTCACCACTGTCTCCAGATAAAGTTTTTAATTGAACTAATTAAAAGAGACTATTTTTTTCTATATAAACTTTTTTTTTTTTTTTTTTTTTGTCCTTGCCTCTTTCCCATTATATAATATATATATGAGGTCAGCGTTTTTACTGTTTTGGCATGAAATTTTTACGGCCAGATGCCCTTCCTGATGCCAACCCTTACCCTTTATCTGGGCTGGGGATATGCGGTGGGCATTCCTTGACCTTCCGTATCCCTCTGTATTTGGTGGTCACAGGCTCGAACCCCAGTTTAATCAAGAAGTGTATGCTACGCACTGCTGCTCCTGCCCACCTGGCTACGGAGGTGCCTTTTCTCTATATAAACTAATATATAAAAATATAACTAATTAATAGAAAAATATATAACTGTTTATCTTCATTCTTCTGAGAATATTATGTGGTTTTCGTAATTTTGGCATATCAGGGATGTAGTAGCAATATTTTATTAATCATTCCCAAGTTACGCAAAACCCTACTTATGCAAGAAGTCCTGGAACTTCTTGCGTAAGTAGTTCTTTCATATCTCTTACTTATGTCCGGGAACTTACTGTACTTGAATTTCAGCTTTATACCATTGCACATAAAAAGACTACTATACAAATTGAAGCAGTGTGAAATTAAGGGAAAGTTACTGCTATGGAGTAACAAATTGGCAGGATGGTTAATGACATTAATCAAGGAATGCTACTGTAACACGATCTAAAAAAATTAGGCAGATGGGCTGAATTAGGCTGTTGTATAAGGCAATAATTTGGCCAAATTTTGAATACTATTGCATATAGGTCTGAAAACCTCATTTTAGGGAGGATATGGATCTGTTGGAATGCAGAGAAACAAGAGTGGTGAGGGAAGCAAAAGAGTGTTCTTAACATGAAAGACTTCAGTTCTGCAAATTTTCTGCATATGGAGACTAAGCCTGTGAGGAGATCTGATTAAGGTGTTTAAGGCTTTGAATGGACTAAATATAAAAATAGCGAAATGCTTAGTGTGGTACTCACCTTGAATATAATCTGCAATAGTTTTATGAAAAGACTGATGGCTAAATATAAGGTGGAATGGTTAAGTTAATGCATTAAGGTGGGATGAGATTTAATTTAACGGAATTTTAAAATAAGCGCAAGGAAGCAGAAGTGCACTACTCCGTCCCTGGTTGTCATAAAGTAGAAAATAGTTAATCTGGAACATAAAAGAATTGATATTGCCAATAGTCGTGACGACAGACTTTCGTTAAGTTATAACGTCTTCAGTTGGCGGTGTTAAATGAGAAGTAATGCGTGCTGTATTTTAAGATAGTATGAATCAGAGCTGTACTGCTCAATACTGCTGTATGCTGTATTTTAAGGAATTTTCTATACTCTTGTGATGCTCTTTGGGACACGTGGGAATTTCAGATGTGAGAGATTCCAAGCCGAGGAAAGGTGAAAGGGAAGTTTTGCGTTTAGGATGTTGAGATTAGTGTTGTGTTGAAACCATTCGATAATGATTGCTTCATATTGAAGAATTTTGTTGCTGGTTTTAAGTCTTATAATCGTGATAGCGGAGTCAATTGAAGGAGTGTGATTGTGGGTTTGGGCATGAATTGTGAGTTCTGTGCTAGACAGAACTCACAATTCATGCCCAAACTCACAATCACACAGAACTCACAATTCATGCTGATAAATGATATTGTATTTTTAAGAATAGTTATTTTAACTAGTTGTTAATATAGATTCACATATAGTTTAATATTTTTGTGGTCCATGACATTCTACCTCAAAGGTTAAAGTGCTAATTGATCTGAAGTCCCTCTCCTCCTGGTGACCTGCTATTCACTGACTCTATACAATATAATGAACCCTTTCAGTAGTGACTTTGCTGCAAGTATCCCCCTCCCCACAGTAAATATTCTATTGTGATAGGCAGTGGGGCAAGTTTTTTTTAGAATTTAAAAAAAAAATTTTGTAAAAATGAAAACTTTATACATAAATGTTTTAAAATATTGTGTTCTTATTTTGATTTTATTTCCAATTTCTCTACTACTCCATTATTAAAAAAACAAATTAAAATTAAAAATATTTTTTAAAAAATTTTTAAGTAAACCCATTGTTACTTTTTTGATGCAGTATCACCTTGAGTACTGTATACAGGTCTGGACTCCTCATTTTAAGAAGGATGTAGAGCTGTTGGAACGAGTACAGAGAAGGGCAACAAGATTAGTGAATGGAACAAAGGGTTGCTCTTATGAAGAAAGGCTTAAGTTTTGCAAATTAGAGTGTCTGGAGACTAGGCACCTTCGAGGTAATCTGATTGAGGTGTACAAAGCCTTGAATGGTTTGAACATGCTCAATGCTGATGGGATTCTTCCTCTTGCTCAGAATAATCACATGAGAGGCTATAAATTCAAATTGAGGAAAGAAAAATGTAGGATGGATGTGCAGAAGTTTGTCTTTAGCCAGTGGGTAGTTGGTTGGTGGAACAGACTTCCATCCCTTGTTGTGGAAGTTGATAGCCTAAATAAATTTAAGGCTGATCTGGACAGGTATTTGGAACGAACAGAGGGGTTGAAATGGGAGCTTTTTTTTTTTTTTTTTTTTTTTTTTGGCTGATGCTGCATAAGCTTGCTTTCTTGCATCATATGCCTCTACTAATGCTATCTCTCTGTATATATACAGTAAGCACCGGTTATAGTGATTATGTTTGCAAATTTAATTTTGCTTGTAATAAGCAAAAATCGAGGAATATTATCCACAGGCTATAAAAATAAAGATATAAAACACAAATTTACAATTTATTACCAATTAAATGATGTGTGAAAATCAGAATAATATTATCCATAGGTTCGCAAAATAAAAATAAATTTATAGTTATGTACATAGCTTAATTAATATATATATTAATTAGACATAACACTTTGTGATATGATTATAATTTTAAATAGTCACTTATTTTAAATTGCTTTAAATTATCATTACAAAGTCTATAGATTTTTCAGTATTGTATAACAGTCTATATTCAAGATCACTTGCACCAGCTTCTTCCAAAGCTCTTCTCAGGATGGCTATAGCTTCACAAGTTTGCTGTTTTGTAGCTGGAATTCATTCGGGTTCATCTTCATTTTTCTCCTCCTTTGCGAAATTATCAGGAGCTGACTAGTCAATTTCTTCTTCTGTTAAAGCTGTAGTAACTACCCATTTGAAACAGATCGTACAAACAAAAAGGCCCAATAAACCGAAAACTGGAAATTGTTTTTATTGTTTTATGGTTGTGACTTTCAGAAATGTGCTTAAGAAAATATCACAGAGGCATTCAAAACTGATTCTTATAACTGAAGATGTGATTCTAATAAACAAAAGTGTAGTGTATTTTATTGATTTGAATTAGTTCTTTGGAATTTGATTCTCTAAAGTGGCTGATTCTAATAACCAGTGATCACTATAACTGCCACTTACTGTATATAGAGGCAATGTGAAAAAAAAAAAAAGTTTGTAGAAGAATAAGAGAAATTTACCTCAATATGATATGTAGAACACTTTCGTATGATGCTCTCCAGAAATCAAAACAAATAAAAGAATAATGCAAAATGATTACAATAAAAAATCAGTTGGAAACAATTCAAAAAACAATTTAAAAATTTATTAAAAAAAATAATAATTTAAAAAGTTTAATGTAAATTTTGAAAAAACGATTTGCCTTCCGATATGAGCTTGAATCTTAAATCGAGAGACTGTTTGTCCTTGCGCATGTGCGTGAAAGGCCACGATTATTTGTCTTCAGGTATGTGCGCAAAAGACCACGAATCGGAGATTAGTATGGACGGCGAACGTTAATAGAATTCTCGTGTGATTTAATTTCGATGGTTTCTACAATTAAGTCTCGTATAATTGTTGGAAATTAAGTTGAATTTCCAACATAATTGTTGGAAATTCAACTTGTTAAATAAAAATGTATTGTTTTCGTTAACTGCATGGAAGGCTAATGGAAGCACACACTGAGAATGCATGCTGTTTTACTCAACTATTTAATGGAAATTGTGTAGATCCTTGTAAGATGAGTTGCAATCACTGCAAGAAATGTTGTATACCAAGTAATTTATTTGTGTTGCAAAAGAGGCAAGGACTGAATGATTGTTCAGTATAGTGTGTAATTTCCGTATTGGTCTGCCCACAATCTTACATTCGATATCTTGAAAAAATCAGTTAAGCTGCTGTTCAACTATTATTGTTGGTTGGTGTAGTTTTTTTGTATCCAAACTTAACTTGTACCCTAATTTGGCTTATTGTAGCAAGAGAGTAATCCCCATTTACAAATCTGCTGGTTAATATTTGTATTTCTGAGTCTAAAGCAGATTCCGTCATTGAATATTTATAGGCATTGAGAAACTGATTAAAAATAATAGATCTTTTGTAGGTGAATGGGTGATAGCTATTATAATGTAGAAGCATACCAGTGTTGGTTTATGATAGATGTTAAATTGGATTTTATTTGCGTCCCGAGTAAGTGTGAAATTTAGAAAATTTATCGACTTAGTATCCATATCCTTGGTGTTTCCCAAGGTTCAGTTCTTTTCCTCTTATATATTAATGACTTTCTTCCATTGACTGGAAATCCTATCCATAGTTTTGCTGATGATAGCAATTGCATTCCACTTTCCAGTTTGAGAAACCTTGCCCTGCTCAATCAGCTTCACCTTCTCGAATATCCGCTACCAATTCCTTAAATGGAATATTGTTCCCCGCATCTGGGGTGGTGCTACCAAAACCTCTCTCAGGCTTCTAGATAATATGATATTATCTAGAAATAGACTTCCATTCAGAAGAGGGCAGTTAGGTTAATTAATGACTTATCTAACAGATTCTCTCCACTCTGTCTCATAGACGTACTGTGTCTACTGCATTCCTTTTCTACAGATACTTCCATGGGCACTTGTTCTTCTGAATTGGCTTCTATAATTCCCACTCTCTCTTTCAAAACAGTCCAAACACATGCTGCCACCAGCCAACATCCATTTACTGTCCAACTTGAAACTCACAGAACCAACTTCATCTTCCTCGTTTATTAATTCAACAGCCGTTTTCTGGCACAACCTTCCTTCATACGTATTTCCTGAAAATTACAGTCTGCAGAAGTTCAAGTCAAACAAATGTCTTCTTTCGACTTCTCAACCTCCAACCCATGCATGATACTAAGTACTATAGGTTCTAATACCTCTTGCGTTTGGGGTTTTCATAAAAAATAAATAAAATAAATTTCCCTTTCCAATGTAAAATTGAGTCTAGGATGAATATTATTAAATGAATGTAAAAATCTTGAATAATGCTATTATCATAATAAACAGAAAATCGTCGGTATAGAATTATTATTTAACATATCCCAAAGAATATCAAATGTGTATTCAACGTTTACATTCGTATATAACAAAGTAACATCCAGTGAGAATAAATTATCGTTATCGCCAATTCAACAGTCCTTAAGGTTATTAAATAATGTCTCAGTTTTTTATCCCAAATTGTATTGAATGTCTAAAGGGTTTTATAATACTATATGTATTATAAAACTGTATATATGTGTATATATATGGCTAAGGATGAAAGTGCTGAGTTTCTGTAAGAAACAATGGGCTGAATAGGAAATCCGGTCTTATGCAGTTTTACATGACCAAAAAGTGCAGGAATGTTGTATGTTGTGGCCTTCAATTCTTTTAACTGAGACATGGTAATGTAGTCATTTTTTCAATACGTGGTTAACATTTTATTGTACTGATTGACCAAATTGGTAAATATCCTGGGTTTCCTACAAGATAAGTGGAGGTATTTGATATAATTTAATCTAACTTATTTATATAATCTGTTTTGTCAAGTATTACAACTGTATCTCCTTTATCTGCTCTCCGAATAATAATGTCTTTATTTTCCTGAAGTTCACATAAAGCTGAACTTTCATGTTTAAGAAGTCACGTGTCTTTTGTGTTATTCACCACTTGGTTAACTTGTGGAATAAATAAATCTTTTTGTGGAACATGTTCCCACATTTATATCTCCCATTGCAGCAGCTTAATAGATTCTTTAAAGATACAGAATTTGATTGTGGCCAGACCAATATGGAAATTACACACTATACTGAAAAATCGCTCAGTCCTTTCCTCTTTCGCGACAAATACATGACTAGGTATACATTTCTTGCAGTGATTGCGACTTGTCTTACCAAGGATCCATGGAGCTTCCCCTCATTGTCTGCGAAAAACAGCACATGTCGTGCTTCCCATGCAGCAGCATCAGAATTGGCCTTCCATACCGTTAACGAAAAACGTACATTTTTATTTAAGGAGGCCAAAATACTTAGTGTCCAACATAATTATACGAAACTATTAATTGTAGAAACCATTTAAATTAAATTACATGAGAATTCTATTAACATTCGCTGTCCATATCTAATCTCCAATTTGTGGTCCTTTGCACGCATGTGTAGAGACAAATAATCTCTCAATATAAGTTCTTGTACTCCGTAATTTCCATTCCTGTGATCACGACATACGGTCAAAAAGCACTGTCTGCTTCAGGAAGGAAAATCGTTTTTTCATTTTTCAAAATTTACGTTAAACTTTTTAAATTATTATTATTTTTTAAATTAATTTTTTAATTATTTTTTGAATTTTTAATTGTTTTCAACTGATTTTTTACTGTAATCATTTTGCATTAATCTTTTATTCATTTTGGTTTCTGGAGAGTATCATACGGAAGTGTTCTACATATCATATTGAGATAAATTTCTCTTATTCTTCTACAAATGTTGATATCAATGTAGAATGTATTGAGCATCATAGCTCTGTTATATACTAAGAAAAAAAAAAGTGGAAAATGAGCAAAGAAACAAATACAGTAAGCACTGGTTATAGTGATCATGTTTGCAGATTGAATTTTGATTTTAATAAACAGTGATTCTAATAAGCGAAAATCAACAAATACTATCCTGAGACTTTAAAAATAAAGATATAAAGCACAAATTTACACTTTATTACCAGTTAAATAATGTGAAAATTGGAAGAATATTATCCACAGGTTAGCAAAATAAAAATAAATTTATACTCATGTGCATAGCAAAGTGACATATTAAACATAACACTTTGTAATATGATTATAATTTAAAATAGTCACTTACTTTAGATTGTTTTAAATTATCACTAAGTCTGTTTATAGATTTTTCAATATTGTATAACAATCTGTATTCATGATCACTTGCATCAGTTTCTTCCAATGCTCTCCTCAGGATGGCTATAGCTTCACGCGTTTGCCATTTTGTAACTGGAATTTGTTTGGGTTCATATTCATTTACCTCCCCCTCCTCGGCAAAATTATCAGTAAGAGACTGGGCAATTTCTTCTTCTGTTAAAGCTGTATTAACTTGTAGATCACCATCTTTGTTCACCCAATCATTAAACTCCTGTTCATCCGTGTCTTCAGGCTTTTCAACGTGATCACTATCGTGACTTAGTTGCCCATTATTAATTAATCCACATTTTTTGAAACAGTTGCTAATCCAGGTTTTGGAAACTTCATTCCAGGCACTCATTGTCCTATGAAGTACATATGGAACAGTTATCTGCTTTGCAATATTGGATGATGTTCCCAAACCTTCTATATACTGGATGATTCTTTGTTCCATATCTGATCTATAAAAGGTCTTATTATTCCCTAGTCGAGAGGGAATCAGTGACGTGGTATTCAAAGGTAGGCCGACCGGGCTAGCCGAGTGGGTAAAGTACCTGCCCGGCAACCCAAAGGTCGCGGGTTCGATTCCCGCCTCGGGCTTGGATCAAAGTACTGCAAAAACCTTGGGAGGTGCAATATGGCCACAGAAGCCGATGCGCCAACAACTACCAAATCAAAAAAATCAAAAAATCATTCAAAGGTAGAAAAACTAATTCAATGATTTTTAAAGTCAACTTTGGACAAGCTGGGCAGTTGTCCAAAAACCAATGCAATTTTTTTGTTTTTCTTATCCAATTGCAAATCCCTTTTACGAAGATAATCTTCAAATAGAGAAGTCATCCAAGCAGTGGCATTATTGGCATATTCAACAGGCAGCTGTTTTATTCCTTTAGAACATCTAGGCGATTTACTCTTGTCTATAATTAACAGCTTTATCTTGATTGTTCCTGTCATGTTGCAAGTTAAAAGAATTGTAATCCTGTCCTTGATCATCGTTCCTGCAGACTCAGAGGAATTTTTAAAAATCATGCAATGGTCTGAGGTAGCCCTGTAGTACAACCCTGTTTCATCTGTATTAAAAATGTCTTCAGGATTATAAGTGCTTAACAAGTTTGCCAAGAGGTTTTCAACCAGGTGTCAGCTGCAAACCATCGGAATCCTGTTTTTCTCTGTGAAATTTTTTGTAAACAATATCATGCCTCTCCCTCCATCTTGTCAGCCATATGTCCATCACCTTAAACTCTTTGTGTAGTTTTTCAGCAAAATCATTAGCTTTTTGAAGAAGAATGCTAGGATTTATTGGTACATTAATTGAGCTGGCCTGTTTGAACCAAACAAACAGAGCTTCATCTACTGTTTGACATTTGCCTTCACGCTTTTTCTGGTTTCACTAATCACATTAGTGTTTAATATGTGACATGATTTTAATAATTTTGATAAAGATGACTGAGGCACTCCTAATTTTACTGCCACTTCCCTTTGAGACATATTGCCTAAGTTTAATTTATCATAAGTTTCTATAATTTGTAACTTATCTTTTATATTCAAATTCACTCTCCTTCTCTTCACTGACATTTTTTTTTTTTTTTGGGTAGTAAAATTTAAAACACAGTAAAAAAGATAAGCACACGGCACACACAGAAGTGAGATGAAGTTTAGATATAGAAGAGAAGAGCAGATTTCAGTGAAGGAAAGCACATTTCACCATAATAACGTGAAAACAGAATTCCAGCTATTGATATGGTCACAAATGCAATAAGATTGGATTTACTACCCATTTATTGCACTAACAGAACTGCATTAATAGAAAAGCCCAATAAACCGGTTTGTTTGTTTGTTTGGGGATTAATTAGGTGCATCAGCAACTATGGCCATAGTACGCCATACATATGGTATGTATGTATTTTTTTGTTTTAGTTAGTTGTTTGTGCATCGGCTTCTATGGCCATAAGGCACCTCCCAAGATTTTTGCAGTACTCTGATCCAAACCTGAGGCGGGATTCGAACCCACGACCTTTGGGTTGCCAGGCAGGCACTTTACCCACCCGGCTAGCCTGGTCGGCGGTAAGTATGTATGTATGCTATTTCTTGTCAGATAGAGATAATTGCAAAAAATAGTACCAGAAAGTTAGTTTTTAACTAGCTAAAGGAGGTGGTATACATCAATCATTTTGAGAAAGGTAAAAATGCTTGAGACATTTGTTTTATTATTCAAAAGTGAAATAAGTGTAAGAGGGTCTTCTGTTGTGGCTGGAGTGTAAAGATTCTGGCATTCTCTTGTATTTTGTGCATTCAGCAAGAAAATGTTTCACTGAAAGCACAGTGTAGAGTGTGTTTAGTGTCAAATGGCACCAGAGGTTCCCCCCCATTTCCTGTAGTATACATTGTGGATGTGAAGCAGAACACTGTCAGTGCCAGAGGTTTAAAGGTGTATGAATTTTGTATATGTATAGTGTTGTGTACCATTGTTCCCCTGGTCATTTAGCTGCTGGGCCCCTAATGGGACCCAATGTTGTCTACACTCTGCCCTGTGGAGGCAAACCAGGTACACCAGTATTATAGTTATTTACTCTGGCAGGTCCTGCCGCTTACTTTACTCAGATTTCAGTGGCTAGGACCTAAAAAAAAAAAAAAAAAAAACCCACTCTAGGTAGGGGTCAGCCAAAAGGAGTACTAGTTATGAGATTTGATGTTAAGTTTTTGGGTGTAGAGCTCAAGCAATATGTAAGTTAGAGGGGGAAACTGAAGGCTGGGGGGGAAGACAGAGATACAGGGCCATTAGAGAAGTGACCCCCAAATCAGTGGAGCATGCTCATGCCTCTTTTCCCACCAGAGGGAAAAGAGGGTCGGAAGACCAGGGGTCAAAGTGGAGGCAAAGGACCACACAAGGGAGTGTGGCTAGAAAGGACCTAATGGAAGCAGCTGAGCTGTGCTGGTGGTTGTGTTACGCCTAGGACGAAGTCCTGCCCTGGTTGTCAGAGTCTGGCGAGTCTGATATGTAATTTCTTGGGTGAAGTTTATGTTTGGCAAAAATGGATGCACAATGTTTTTTGTGGACAATGTTGAAAGCCATTAGGTAGTTTGTGCCCAGGCCTCCGTAGCCGAGTGGGTCAGGAGGGGAATGCAGTAGTACAGGCTCTTTGAGTAGACTGGGGTTCAAGCCCCTGACTGCTAAATACGGTCAATCTGCCAACCTGCACTGGACCAGCATGGCAGATTAGGGTCTATTTCCCTCAGCATGAATTGTTGAGGAGGCTTCAATCCTGCAGTGGGTTGATAATGGCTGCAGTTTACTGTTTTTTTTTTTTTTTCGTTTATGCCCATTATCTATTTATTCATTATCATAGTTCATTATATTCATTATCTTAGTTATTATCCCTTGCAACTGTCTCAACAGTATTAATGTTTTTTGCATGACACCAAATACTAAGATCATCTACAAACAGTGCTTTATCAATAGTTGTTCAGCAATGGTATTTATTGCAATTAAAAAAAGTGTAGAACCAAACAGAGCCCTGAGGAACTTCTTATAAAAATACTTGGGACAGTGAAGTTTTAAATCAAACCTGGAATGTACGCTTGTATAGGAAGTTCTGTATGAAAATCGGGAGGTGACCCCAAAGTCCATGGCGATATAATTTGCAGAGTATTCCATACTTCTATGTGAAATCAGATGCCTTACTGATAATCAAATGCCTTACTGATATTTGTGAAAGGAACCAGGAAGTGTTTGGGAGGTTCAGATCCTTTCGCAGAACATGGTGTTCCAACCTAAGGAATGCGTTTCAAATGGAATTTTCTAGTCTTACTAGTCTATCTAGTGTTGATCTGTTTTGTCGAACACTGAATTGTACAGAAAATAGCAGACTGAAATTTTCAAGGTACTAGATCAGTCGATGGTTCACCATCTTTTCAAGAATTTTGCAAATGCAACTGGTCAAGGCAATAGGTCTGTAATAAGTGTGATTTGTTGGGTTTTTACCTGGTTTAGGGATGGCAAGGACTGTAGCATGATGCCATTGTTTAGGGAATTTATCTTCTAGGTAGAGTCTATTGAATCTGGTCCTTGAAGTTGTCACAGACATTCTCTCAGATATGCCAGACAAGCTGTACTTGCTACCTGAGAGTCTAAAACGCTGATGGAACTGATATTCGGGTGACATTCAAGTCAAGTGGATTGAATTTCAGCAAATTCCGGATGGTCTGTCACAGCCAAATCCTCTGCTTGTACCTTCATGATGGTAGGACTGTTAGTAATCCTAGGTATAACCTTGCATAAGCACACTGTGGGTGACCACTCAGGTGTGAACCAATGTAAGCAGGGGTCGAGGTGTAGTGCCCACACCACATGGAGGAATGCCACCCCTCTGTGTTACCAGGCAATACTAGGTGGTAGATGACTCTCATCAACTGGTGTAATATGACCACTTTGCTTATTGGAGGCTTAAAGTGCTGGAAACCATGTTTAGTCTCCAGAGCTAAGGTTCGGTCAACCTTTCCATCATGAAGTATGATTGATGGCTTTTGATGTTATGATAACATCATGGGGAGATCCAATCTTCCTTAAATTTCAAGGGTATAGCTCTTAAACGGTGTTCGCACGCTGGCCGCTAGTTAGTACACCTGACCGAACCTATTGGTAAATTTTTAGGATGCTTCTGGATCAGCTAGTGTATAATCTTGCTACCTCTACTCTGCCAGATAGTGACTGGAGGGAGTCCGAGTAGTGTGCAAGGGCATTGTCGAGGCCACGTTATGTCAAGGATCTGGGTATATTCTTACCATGCATACTCCATATCAAAAATTTCATTACTTCATACAGCATGTCACACCCACTTTTTCTTACTATTGAATACACCACGAATTGTCAAAGTAATAGAGTAAGCTTATCTGCGAAAGGATCTGAACCTCCCAAACACTTCCTGGTTCCTTTCACAAATATACGTGGTCTCAATTCTAATCTCAACGATGTCCTTTTCCACTTGCCGTCTTCCAAACTGGATGTACGTTTTCTGACAGAATCTCAGTTGATTCAACTACCGCTCATCTCAGATGCCCAAATTATTTGCTGTACGATTCCTTTCGCCTCAAAGGTGGTACTTGTGCACATGTCCTTTCCGATATTCCCTGTCAGAGACTTGGTAATTTGGAATCTCCTCTTTTTGATCTTCTCTGGCTTAAAATCTCTCTACCTCATTGTGTCAAATTCATCTGTTGTCTCTACCATTCTCCCAACACCACTAATCACTTGGAGCTCTTTAACTTCCTCTCTTTGCAACTTGACTTTATCCAGTCCAACTTTCCTAACAGTGAGGTAATTTTCCTTGGTGATTTTAATGTTCACAACCCCAGCTGGCTTCTGTTTTCTATTCACACCGACCCAGCTGGTTGAGATGCTTTTGCAATTACTAATGACCTCACATAGATTGTTCATTTACCTACCAGAATACTGGACAATCCCAACTATACAGCCAACACGCTTGATCTTTTTCTCACAAACAACCCTTCTAAGTACACGGTCGAAGTGAATAGTCCTTTAGGCACCTCAGATCACAACTTGGTGATTGTCTCTTCTCCAATGGAGCCTTTATCTTGTGGCTATTCCCAACCTCGTATTGTTTGGCATTACAAGAATGCAAAATGGGATGACCTGCAAGATTTCTTTTCTTCTTTTCCTTGGTCAGCTTACTGTTTCAAAACGTCTGATGTCAACATTTGCTCAGATCGTGTCAGTGAAATTATTCTTGTAGGAATAGAATCCTTTATTCTACACTCCACTTTAAAATCTCTTTCTTTTCCTAAACCTTGGTTTTCCAATAAATGTGCTAAGGCTGTTCAAGAGAAGAACACTGCTTATCGTAATTGGCTTGTTTCCAATTCTTCAGTTTCATTTTCTGTCTACACCAAAGCTCGCAACAATTGTAAAGCAGTTACAATTCATTTCAAACTAGATTTTGAACAGGCTAAGAGTAGAAAACTTGCTTCTTGCCCTAATGGTAGCCAAGCATTCTGGTCTCTTGCCAAAGCTATTGGCAGCAACTTTTGCCCATCTCTGCTTCCACCTCTGTCAAAACCAGATGGTTCTGTTGTCACTTCGGCCAGGGGAAAGCTAAGTTGCTAGCATCCTGTTTTTCTTCCAACTCATGTATTAATGATCTTGGTAAAACACTTCACAACATGCCCCATTCATGTTTCCTGTGGCTTTCCATCAAAATTATGTCAAAAGGATTTTGACGAATCTTGATGCTAAGAAAGCTCGAAGTCCTGATGGTATTTCTCCACTTGTTCTCAAAATCTGTGCTCCTGAACTTACTCTTATTCTTTGCCGCCTTTTTTCACTTTCTTATTCCAAAGGTGTTTTTCCTTCTGCTTGGAAATTTGCTCATATCCAGCCAGTTCCTAAAAAGGTTGACAAATCCCTCCCATCCAGTAATCATCCCATTGCAATTACTTCTACTCTTTCTAAAGCGATGGAGAAATTAA
Organism: Mastigoproctus giganteus; assembly: GCF_048544385.1. NCBI lineage: Eukaryota > Metazoa > Arthropoda > Arachnida > Uropygi > Thelyphonidae > Mastigoproctus > Mastigoproctus giganteus. Next base: position 170,596,885 of record NC_143586.1, on the reverse strand, counting down.
TTAACTGCCAACTCTTAAACTATCTAGAAACCTTCCGTCTGATCCATGATCACAGGTATGGATTCTGTCAGTGTCGATCCACTGGTTATATTACCCATTTATGGACAAATTCAGTGGAAACGTTCGGTGAAACACAAGCAATTACCCTTTACATCTCAAAGGCTTTCGATTGTGTTTGGCATAAAGGTCTTCTAAACAAGCTTCCATCTTATGGTTTGCCAACTGTTTTTTGTAATTAGTTATCCAGTTTTCTCTCTGATTGCCCACTGAGTGTGATGGTAGATGGTGTCTTTCTTTTAACTTCTCCACTAATGCTGGTATACACCCAAGGTTCAGTTCTTTCCCCCACTCTTTTCCTCTTGTATATTAATGACCTTCTTCCATTAACTGGAAATCCTATCCATAGTTTTGCTGATGATAGCACACTGCATTCCACTTTCCATTTTGAGAAACCTTGTCCTGCTCAAATATCTGCTACCAATTCCTTAAATGCTGATCTCGGTGTAATTCTCCAGTGGGGCAAAGACAACTTAGTTGATTTCAATCCTTCTAAAATTCAGTCTTGTCTTATATCTCGCAAAAAGGATTCTTCTGCTCCTATGCTTATCTTTGGTGACGCTCCAATTTCTAGGCAAAATGATATTTCTCTTTTGGGGATTACCCTGACTGCTAATCTCTCTTGGCACAAGCACATTACAAATATTGCTTCCTCTGCATCTAAAAAACTTGGTTTTCTCTTTCACTCTCGTCATTAATTTTCTTCCAAACAGCTGTTCACTCTCTACAAATTGCAAATCTGCTCTATCATGGAATATTGTTCCCACGTCTGGAGCGGTGCCCCCAAAACCTCTCTCAGGTTTCTAGATTCCATTCAGAAGAGGGTAGTTAGGTTAATTAATGAGTCATTTCTAACAGAGCCTCTCCACTTGCTGTCTCATGGAATATTGTTCCTACATCTGGAGCGGTGCCCCCAAAACCTCTCTCAGGTTTCTAGATTCCATTCAGAAGAGGGTAGTTAGGTTAATTAATGAGTCATCTCTAACAGAGCCTCTCCACTTGCTGTCTCATAGAAGTACTGTTTCTACTGCATGCTTCTTCTATAGATACTTCCATGGGCACTGTTCTGCTGAATTGGTTTCTATAAATCCCACACTCTCTTTCAAAACAGTCCGAACACATGCTGACACCAGCCAGCGCCCATTTGCTGTCCAACTTCAAACTCACAGAACCAACTTTTCATCTTGCTTGTTTATTCATTCAACTGCCATTTTCTGGAACAAGCTTCCTTCATACTATATTTCCTGAAAATTACAGTCTACAGTTCAAGTCTAATGTCAACAAATATCTTCTTTCATTTTCTCAACCTCCAGCCCAAGCATGGTACTAAGTACTATAGGTTCTAATACATCTCCTTGGTCCTTGAGGTTGTCACAGACATTCTCTCAGATATGCCAGACAAGCTGTACTTGCTACCTGGGAGTCTAAAACGCTGATGGAACTGATATTCGGGTGACACTCAAGTCAAGTGGACCCAATTTCGGTGAAGTCCGGACGGTCTGTGACAGCCAGATCCTCTGCTTGCACCTTCACGATGGTGGGACTGTTAGTAATCCTGGGTATAACCTCCATGCACAAGCACATGGTGGGTGACCACCCAGGTGTTAACCAACGTAAGCAGGGGTCGAGGTGTGGTGCCCACACCACATGGAGGAACGCCGCCCCTCTATGTTACCAGGCAGTACTAGGTGGTAGATGACTTTCATCAACCGCTGAAATACCACCACTTTGCTTATTGGAGGCTTGAAGTGGTGGAATCCATGGTTAGTCTCTAGAGCTAAGTTCCGGTCAACCCTTCCCTATCTCTTCCATCATGCAGTATGATTGACGTTTGAGGTTATGATGAACGTCGTGGCGAGATCCAATATTCCTTACATTTCGAGAGTACAGCTCTAAAACGGTTTTCGCAGGCCAGCCGCTAGTTAGTACACCGGACAGAACCTATTGGTAACTCTCTAGGAGGCTTCCGGATCAGCTAGTGTATAATCTTGCTACCTCTACTCTGCCAGATAGTGACTGGAGGGAGTCCGAGTAGTGTGTATGCGGGGAGCATTGTCGAGGCCACGTTATGTCAAGGATCTGGGTATATTCTTACCACATGTACGCCATATCCAAAAATTTCATTACTTCCTACAGCCTGTCCCACCCACTTTTTCTTACTATTGAATACACCATGAATTGTCAAACTAATAGAACAAGCTTATCTGTGAAAAGATCTAAACCTCCCAAGGACTTCTTAATTCATTTCACAAATATACGTGGTCTCAATTCTAACCTCAACGATGTCCATTTCCACTTGCAGTCTGCCAAACCCCATGTACTTTTTCTGACAGAATCTCAGTTATCGGTTGATTCAACTACTGCTCATCTCAGATGCCCAAATTATTCGCTGTATGATTCCTTTCGCCTCAAAGCTGGTACTTGTGCATATGTCCGTTCTGATATTCCCTGTCAGAGACTTGGCAATTTGGAATCTCCTCTCTTTGATCTTCTCTGGCTTAAAATCTCTCTACCTCATTGTGTCAAATTCATCTGTGGTCTCTACCGTTCTCCTAACTCCACTAATCACTTGGAGCTCTTTGACTTCCTCTCGTCGCAACTTGATTTTCTCCAGTCCAAATTTCCTAACAGTGAGGTAAATTTCCTTGGTGATTTTAATGTTCACAACTCCAGCTGGCTTCCGTTTTCTAGTCACACCGACCCAGCAGGTCGAGATGCTGAGACTTTTGCAATTACTAATGACCTAGCACAGATTGTTCATTTACCTACAAGAATACCGGACAATCCGAATCATACAGCCAATATGCTTGATCTTTTTCTCACAAACAACCCTTCTAAGTACACGGTCGAAGTGAGAGGTCCTTTAGGCACTTCAGATCACAACTTGGTGATTGTCTCTTCTCCAATGTAACCGTTATCTCATGGCTATTCCCAACCTCTTGTTGTTTGGCATTTCAAGAATGCAAAATGGGATGACCTGCGAGACTTCTTTTCTTCATTTCCTTGGTCAGATTACTGTTTCAAAACTTCTGATGTCAACGTTTGCTCAGATCATGTCAGTGAAATTATTCTTTCAGGAATGGAATCCTTTATCCCACACCCCACTTTAAAATTTCGTCCTTTATCTAAACCTTGGTTTTCCAATAAATGTGCTAAGGCTGTTCAAGAGAAGAATGTTGCATATCGTAATTGGCTTGTTTCTAATTCTTCAGTTTCATTTTCTACCTACACCAAAGCTCGCAACAATTGTAAAGCAGTTATTAATCAGTCCAAACTAGAGTTTGAACGGGCTAAGAGTAGAAAACTTGCTTCTTGCCCTAATGGTAGCCGAGCATTCTGGTCTCTTGCCAAAGCTATTGGCTGCAACTTTTGCCCATCTCTGCTTCCACCTCTGTCCAAACCAGATGGTTCTGTTGTTACTTCAGCCAAGGATAAAGCTGACCTGCTAGCATCCCATTTTTCTTCCAGCTCATGTATTAATGAACTTGGTAAAACACCTCCCACCATTCCCAACACGGTCCATTCAATACCTCCTGTGGTCTTCCGTCAAAAGGATATCAGAAGGATTTTGATGAATCTTGATGCTAAGAAAGCTCCAGGTCCTGATGGTATTTCTCCACTTGTTCTCAAAATCTGTGCTCCTGAACTTACTCCTATTCTTTGCCGCCTTTTTTCACTTTCTTATTCCAAAGGTGTTTTTCCTTCTGCTTGGAAATTTGCTCATATCCAGCCAGTTCCTAAAAAGGGTGACAAATCCCTCCCATCCAATTATCGTCCCATTGCAATTACTTCTACTCTTTCTAAAGTAATGGAGAAATCAATTAACCGCCAACTCTTAAACTACCTAGAAACCTTCCGTCTAATCAACGATCACCAGTATGGATTCCGCCATTGTCGATCCCCTGGTGATGGACTACTTCAATGGACTACTTCAATGGAAAGGTTCGGTGAAACACAAGTAGTTGCTCTTGACATCTCAAAGGCTTTTGATCGTGTTTGGCATAAAGGTCTTCTAAACAAGCTTCCATCTTATGGTTTGCCAACTGTTTTTAGTAATTGGTTATCCAGTTTTCTCTCTGATCGCTCACTGAGGGTGATGGTAGATGGCTCTCTGTCTTCTAACTTCTCCACTAATGCCGGTGTCCCCCAAGGTTCAGTTCTTTCCCCCACTCTTTTCCTCTTGTATATCAGTGACCTTGCATTGACTGGAAATCCTATCCATAGTTTTGCCGATAATAGCACATTGCATTCAACTTTCCGTTTTGAGAAATCTTGTCCTGCTCAATCAGCTTCAACTTCTCGAAAAGCTGCTACCAATTCCTTAAATGCCGATCTTCAGGTAATTCTCCAGTGGGGCAAAGACAACTTAGTTGATTTCAACCCTTCTAAAACTCAGTCTTGTCTTATATCTCGCAAAAAGGATTTTTCTGCTTCTATGCTTATCTTTAATGACACTCCAATTTCTAGGCAAAAGGATATATCTCTTTTGGGGATTACCCTGACTTCTAATCTCTCTTGGCACAAGCACATTACAAATATTGCTTCCTCTGCATCTAAAAAACTTGGTTTTCTCTTTCGCTCTCGGCGTTACTTTTCTTCCAAACAGCTGCTCACTCTGTATAAATCGCAAATCCGCCCTGCCATGGAATATTGTTTCCACATTTGGGGTGGTGTCCCCAAAACCTCTCTCAGGCTTCTTGATTCCATTCAGAAGAGGGCAGTTAGGTTAATTAATGACTCATCTCTAACAGAGTCTCTCCACTCGCTTTCTCATAGACGCACTGTTTCTGCTGCATGCCTCTTTTACAGATATTTCCATGGGCACTGTTCTTCTGAATTGGTTTCTATAATTCCCGCTCTCTTTCAAAACAGTCCGAACACGTGCCGCCACCAGACAACATCCATTTACTGTCCAACTTCAAACCCACAGAAACAACTTTTCATCTTCCTCATTTATTCATTCAACTACCGTTTTCTGGAACAACCTTCCTTCATACGTATTTCCTGAAAATTACAATCTACAGAAGTTCAAGTCCAATGTCAACAAATATCTTCTTTCGTCTTCTCAACCTCCAACCAGAGCACGGTACTAAGTACTATAGGTTCTAATAGCTCTAGTGTTTGGGGTTCACAAAAAAAAAAAAAAATTTCGTGTTTGGGGTTTTCATAAAAAAAAGAAAAGATGAAGTGACTGCAAGGATTCAATTCTTAGTTCCTGTATCAGAGTTAATGCATCTAGATGTTCATTCAACTGCCGTTTTCTGGAACAACCTTCCTTCATACTGTATTTTCTGAAAATTACAGTTCAATTCTAATGTCAACAAATATCTTCCTTCATCTTCTCAACCTTCAACCCAAGCATGGTACTAAGTACTGTAGGTTCGTAAAAAAAAAAAATACACAAAAGCACACCAAGAAATGGTCTATACTCACCAGAAGATACAAAAAAATCCCCAACAACTCGGTTGTTAACATTTCTACACAAAAAGTTTCCCCTAATGAACTTTCTAGTTTAGAATATGGATTTAATTTTGCCATTGACAGCAATCACTATCCAGTTAAAGATGCCATGATTGAAATACAAAAAGCTTGATCACCACCCGAATAAATATCGGATTATACATGAAACCAATGCTGTTTTTAACTCCTTATTAACTAGTAAACTTAATATTCATCAACAACAATTAACCCACATGTGAGACTGCATGAAAAATCCGAACATTATAATACAAAAGGCAGACAAAGGCAACACCATCGCAAACACGGGCAAAATATATATAAAGAGAAAATAGTAGTAGTAGTAGTGGCATGTGATGCAAGAAAGCAAGTGTATGAGCTTACGCAGCATCAGCAAAAAAAAAAAAAAATCACACCATTCCCTCTAAATTGTCCAGTTCCTCAAATTTATTTAACCGATCAACTTCCACAATGACAGACAAAACTTTGTTCCAGCAATTAACTACCCGCTGGCTAAAGGCAAATTTCCGCACATTTATTCTACATCTGTCTTTCCTCAATTTGAATTTATGCCCTCTTAGGTTCGTAATCTGAACAAGTGAAAGGATCCCATCAGAATTCAACATGCTCAACCCATTCTATGCCTTATACACTTCAATCAGATCACCGTGCAGGTGCCTAGTCTCCAGCCACTGCAATTTGCAGAACTTAAGCCTCTCTTGGTAAGATGATCCCTTCATTCCCCTTACTAATCTTGTTGCCCTTCTCTGTACACGCTCAAACAAATCCACATCCTTCCTAAAATGAGGCCTCCAGATCTGTATGCAGTACATACTCTGTATAAGGCATGGCCTGACCATTGCCTTATACAGAGGGACAATCACCTCCTTTTCCCTGCTAGCAAAATTCCTATATATCATTGACAAAACCCCATGAGCTGCCCTGGCAGCCTGTCTGCATTGCTCAGAAAACTTCATATCTGACTGCACAATTACTCCCAGGTGTTTTTTAATTTTCTACCACCTTAAGTGTAGTACCACATAGTTGGTACGTTTTTCTGGGGTTACTTCTACCCATATGCAGTACTTTGCATTTGTCAAGATTAAACTTCAGTTGCCACTTCTTAGCCCATTTGCCTAAATTTTCTAGACCCTGTTGCAGTAGCACACTGCCATTACTGTCATTAACAACCCTGCAAACTTCGACACTCAGCCTGATATACCTTCATCAATATCATTGATAAATATACAAAACAACAGTGGACCCAACACCGAACCCTGTGGGACTCCACTAATAACATTAGTCCATGAAGAGCATCACCCATTGATTACTACCCTCTGTCTTCTCCCACTCAACCATCCTTTTATCCATTGTAGAAACTTACCCTTAATACCATTCTGCTCCAATTTGTACAATAGTCTTCCATGTGCAACAGTGTCAAAAGCTTTCTTGAAATCCAAATATATGATATCAAAATTATTTTTTGCATCCAGTTCCTTTGTAACCACATCATAATATCCTATCAAATTTGTCAGACAAGACTTTCCCTTAAGAAACCCATGCTTAGTCTGAATTATTGCTGCAGTCTTGTCTAGATGATCCTGCAATGCATCTTTAACCAGTGACTCCATTATTTTACCTGGAACAGAAGTTAAACTAAATGGTCTGTAATTACTCGTCACCCTTCGATCCCCCTTTGTGAATTGGGGATACATTTGCACATTTCCAGTCTGTGGGAAACTCCCCTGAGTCCAAGGATTCTCTCATAATTATGGCTAAGGGTTTGCTTAGTTGCTTTGCCGCCGCCTTTAATACAACTGGATAGATCCCATCCACCCCAGGTGCTTTTCTTATGTTTAACTTCAACAATTTCTCCTCCACTCTGCTCTCATTTATTACGAAATCATTAAGTATCCTGCTACAATTTGATAACCTTCTGCAATTTTCAAACCTTAGTAGTTCCTGATGTGTGAATGTAGATGCAAAATACTCATTGTTTGCTTGCTATCTGAGCAGGATCATCAATAGTCGAACCATCGATGTCAAGTGGACCAATCAGATTCATCCCCTTCCTTTTAGAGTTTATATAAGTAAAGAAATCCTTGCTGTTTTTCTTAGCATCTTTTGCCAAAGATTTCTCGTAATCCGCCTTTGCCTGCCGAACCTCCTTTGTGACCTGATTACAGACTAGCTTATATCTACCATAGGCTTCTGAGTCGCTTGATAATTTATATGCATCCCATGCATTTTTCTTCTCTGTCACGAGTCTCATTAGTTCATTTGATAACCATTTAGGCCTAAACCTTGAACAATATTTTTTAATAGTTATGAAACTTTTAGTAGCTTCCATGATTAATTCCCTGAATGCTTCCCCAACTAGAATTCACTGTTGGTAACATCGTCAGTTGATCCCACTGTACAGAATTTAAAAACTGTCAGAGACCACTGTACTCACCTTTACAGAAGCAAAAACCCTTTTCTTTACCCCTGATGGTAATTATATCTTTAAGTAAATCCCACATCAGTACGCTGTGATCACTGCCACCTAGTGGTTCCTTTATCTGCTAATTCTTAATACATGAATGATCACTGCTGATAACCAGATCAAGAGTATTACCCTCTCTGGTTGCCTCTCGAACATGCTGCTGCAGAAAACAATCATCCAATAAATCCACAAAAGTTTTACTAGTGTGTGAGTGACCAACCCACAAGTTCTAGTCAACATTTGGGAAGTTAAAATCCCTCATGTTACACATTCTGTCAGATTGAATGATATACAGAGTTTACCATACATTTATCATTAATAAACGATGGGATTCTAAGGAGACTCAGAGCCAACAAACAAATTAATTTACACACCCTCCAACAAATAGGTATATGCAGTAATATTCTTCCACATATTTTTGGAATAGTTAAACTCCATAAACAAGATTATCCTTTGAGTCATTTGTTTCCTTTAAACAGTCCTCTTATGCTAATCTATCCATGTTCCTCATCAAAATTATTTCACCTTTAATGAGATTTTCTCGGTTCAGGGTTTACAATACTAAGCAGGCACACGAACGTATAACTTCCTTGACCATATCTGAAAATGATATTCTCGTGTCCTTCGACGTCGTCTCCCTATATACAAACGTGTACATCGAAACCACGCTTCTAGCTCTTAAAGGACAACATTAATTAAGGACGACACTTTGACAAAACATACTGACTTAAATTTTAATGACATTTTCAAGCTCACTTCACTGTTACTTAATGCCAAGCAATTTAGATTTCAAAATAATATCTATGAACAAATTTTTGGCCTTCCTATGGGCCTCGGTATCTCTGTCCCTTTATCCGAAATCTGCCTCGCTTTTATCGAAGAAAAAATACTTCAACCTCTTCCTCTAGGTATCAAATTGTATATGAGATATGTGGACGACGTCCTTTTAATAGGTAACAAAACAACTATTGACTCTTTATTTAATACATTTAATACAACGCATGAGAGACTCCAATTTACCCTCTAAGTAGAAATCGATAATAAAATTAATTTTCTAAATCTTACTATATATAAAATCAGTACATTTTTAGGCACCAAAATATACAGAAAGAACACACATTCAGTTAAGTTCTTACATTACTACTCACACCATCCTCTATACATCAATTGTCTTGGCGCATTATAGCCTTAGTAGCTAATGCGCCAAAAAAATCCAAACAAACAAACAAACTATACATCAAAAAAGCAGTTCTTTATAATCAGATATATAATGCTGTTAAATATAGTCACACACAAACAGATCTATCCAAAGAATTTCAATACCTCCCTAAAAAATTTATCAACAGGAAATACCCGTTACAACTAATAAAAGAAACCATTACTAAAGTTCATAATAGTATTAATAACCCTAACAACATTAATAACCATGTGAATAAGATACACAAACCCCTCATTGTCCTTCCATACCATCAACAATATGCTAGACAACTTCAACAGGTTTTTAAGAATACAGGTATCAAGTTGATATTTACATCTTATAATAAATTGTTTTAAATTTAATTCATACAAGACAACATATGAATATGTGCCACAGGATTATAATAACATTATATATTTGATTAGATGTCAATCAGATTGTCAAACATGTTACATTGGTAGTACAACAGCTAAATTTGGGACTTCAAAAATTTCTAACACACGTGCCTACTACCCCTTTTTAATAGCTTCAAATCTAATTTATCAGGTACAGAACTAACACAACATGTTCAGGCGCCTCCGTAGCCAGGTGGGAAGGAGCAGCAGTGCGTAGCACACGCTTCTTGATTAGACCGGGGTTCGAGCCCGTCACCACCAAATAAGGAGGATGCGGAAAGGTCAGTGGGAAGACCACCGCATATTCCCGGAGCAATATGGCCTTAGTTGCTAATGCTCCTAAAAACCAAATAACAAACAAACAAACAACATGTTCAATCTTATAATCATAACCCGCATATCAATTTGGCTATTACAGTAGTTAAACTGAATTCCAGTTATAAAATTCTTCAAAATGAAGCTCTTGTCATTGAGTGGTTTAAGTGCCACATGTTGTTCAACATATTAAACAAGATGATTCCAATCAACCCCTATTTTCTCCCATATTTGGAATTTAGCACGTATAAAGTTTCCACGTGCACTGAAATGCATTTCGGGAACTTAACCAGTATATAACATACTTCGCGTATTCTTCTCTTTCCACTATAGCTAACTGAAGACGGTCTCGAAAGTCGCTCGTGCGTGGCTATTAGCTTTTATCTCACTTTTATTTTATTTTTTAATACATTATTTTATTTAGACAACTATAGAATGGAATGTGCACTTTCCCTTTTTTAGGCAAATTTTAACAATTTTTAAAACTCATTTAGTAATTCTAATTTTTTTTTTTTTTCCCCTTTTCAAATTTGTAATTTCTTTAAGTTAAAAATAGCTACTGATCAGAATTTAAAAGTTTTATAACTACTATGTATGTGTTGAAACTTTCATCAAACTAAGCAGATTGCTATGAGGTGAGTGCTGATAATTAAGCTAAGCTATACCTACGATCTAGGATTGTAAAATTTAAAACAGTAAAAAAAAAAAAAAAAAAAGCAATCAATAATGAAGAAAACGGCATGAGCAAATTGCACAAGTGAGTAACAAGTTTACAAAGATTAAAAAATAAGAATGAAGAGAAGATTCTGAAAATTTATTTTTATTTTATTTTTTTTATATAATGTACTGAAGACTTCAGTGAAGGGGAAACACATTTCACCCTAACAGCTTAAATAGCCACGGAATTCTAGCTATCGGTATTATTGCAAATGCAGTAAGATTGAGTTTACTACCCATTTATAATGAATTGCACTAATAGAAAAGCCTAATAAACTGGAAAGTGCAAATTGTTTTTATTATTTTATGGTTGTGACCTCCAGAAACGTGCTTTAGTAAAATGCGAGCATGTGAGCTCACATGGGGTGATAATAGTGTGTTTCTGCCTTAACTCTGTGAAGTTCTTTACAGAAAATCTTATTTTGACCATTATCATGGCGCCAACTACGAGAATGCATTGGCAGCAGTACTAGTAAATCTACCAAGAAAAGGAAAGCGATCGATTTGGATCAGAAAATTAAAATAATAAGGATGAATGAAAATAGTCAAACATTAACAAGTATTGCATGGAATTAAATTTGTCAGTGTCAACAGTAAACACAATATTTTTTTTTTTTTTTTAGGAGCATTAGCAACTAAGGCCATATTGCTCCGGAAATATGCGGTGGTCATTCCCTGACCTTTCCGCATCCTCTGTATTTGGTGGTGACGGGCTCGAACCCCGGTCTAATCAAGAAGCGTGTGCTACGCACTGCTGTTCCTTCCCACCTGGCTACAGAGGCACCAACACAATAATAAAGGACAAAGAATACGAGAAGCGGCAAAGGGATTGGCACCAATGAAGTCAACTATAATAAAAAAGGCTACGAAATACATATCAGTTTTTACAGCACAATAACATGCATTCTTTCTTCCTTTTATGTTTTTTTTTCTTGTGTGCCGCTCCAGCTACTTCATTGGCCCCAGATAAAGTTTTTAATTGAACTAATTAAAAATATATAACTATTTTTCTTCATTCTACTGAGGATATTATGTGGTTTTTGTAATTTTGGCAATATCAGGGATATTCAGTCATTCCTGAGTTATGTAAAACTCGACTTACACAAGACGTCCTGGAACGTAACTCTTACGAAAGTCAGGGACTTACTATATATATACAGGGTGTCTCAAAAATATTGGTACAAATGTTTAGGGGCGGTAGGTAACATCTAAAGGAATGTGAATCGCACAGGAACCCATAACCGGAAACGTCACCGTAAGTCGGTACATGGCGCTGTTCATCAGTTTGCGAGAGGAAAAATTTCTGGTTTACTCATTCAAGCAGTAGTCACTGCACGAAGAGCATGCATCGATATACGAACAGTGGGCTGGCAGACATGCACCTAGCGTATGGACGAGCCAGAGCCGCTCAACAAATTTATGGAGAACGCTTCCCAGACAGACATGTACCGGACCACCGTTTGTTTGCGCGTGTGCATCAAAATTTGTGCGATTATGGGTCATCTAGAGGTAACAAGAGTAGTGCGGGCAGATCACGTTCGACGCAAACTCCTGCCATGGAAGAAAGTGTGTTGAATGCCGTCTAGAATAATCCTATTACCAGCACATGTGCCTTTGCCTCTGCCTTAGGAGTGTCTTGTTGCAGTGTACAGCGCTGTCTGGCACAACGATTCCTTACACCCCTTTCATCTCCAAAGGGTTCAGTTACTGCTCCCCCAAGATCATCCTGCATGTCTGGCTTTTGCGCAGTGGTTTCTCCAAGAAAGTGTTCAAGATTTGAATTTTCCAGCCTATGTTTTGGTTTTGTTCACGGATGAGGCTTATTTCACTCAGGCAGGCTTATTCAATCAGCACAATGCTCATGTGTGGGCTCACGACAACCCACATGGTGTGCGCCCCCATGTGGCAAAACATTGCTTCGCAATAAATGTGTGGGCAGGTATGGTTGGTGACTGCTTAGTTGACCCATACCTGTTACCATCCTGCATGAACTCCGCTAAATATCAGATCTTTCTTGAACAAGTTCTACCAGGGTTATGTGACGATGTTCCAGCAAATGTGAGATGCAACATTTGGTTTCAACGTGACGGGGCGCCTGCCCATTATGGAAGGTGTGCTCGTGACCATTTGAACAGGCATTTTGGGCGTCGATGGATTGGCCGTGGTGGACCCGTTGCCTGGCCCCCACTCTTGCCTGATTTATCGAGCCTTGATTTCTTTCTGTGTGGGGCCCTAAAATATATCGTGTATGCCTGTGGAGACGGAAAGGGATCTCGTGGCAAGACTCGTCTGTGCTGCTGCTATTGTCAAAGAAACTCCAGGTGTGTTCGACCGTGTCTGCCAATCCATGCTGCATCGGTGTCACGCATGCATCGCGACTCATGGTGGAACCTTCAAGCATCTGTTGTAACATCATGAAATGCATCCATTTTGTACTTCATTGTTAATATGATGTCAGATAAATGTTTGCCACTAATTACTATCTTGTGTCATTTCTGCTTCTTGTGCCTCTGCTACTACTTTCCTGTGACGTTTCCGGTAATGGGCTCCTATGTGATTCACATTCCTTTAGATGTTACCTACTTCCCCTAAACGTTTGTACCAATATTTTTGAGACACCCTGTATGTGTATATATATATATATATATATATATATAAAGTAATACATACAGATCATGGATGATCTGTATGTATTACTTTATCAACACAATTTTGTATTGTCAAACTTTATTCTAAATTATATTCAAAATTTATATTAGTTTTACCACGTGGTTTTTCTCACGTGTAACCTGACATACAGAACATGTCGGAAACAGAAGTAAGAGCATTGCTGTCTTTTTCATCATTTTGGTGGATGACCTCTGAAGAAGACACTAAAATTATGACTGACACCGCAATGCTATTTCCACCTTGGTTGTCTCTTCAAAATTCCATTTGGTTTATGTTTTATTCATTTTTTTCTTTTGTTATATTTATTTTAATTTCGATTCCTATCTTTCCCCCCCCCCCTTTCGGTCAACACGTATATCGCTCCCAGGGTACACCGTATTTTCATTAGTCTAATTCTAAGCATAAATATCTACCTACTATATTTTACACTAATAATAATAATTCTTTATATATACATTATGGTTGTAGGGTATTTTTGCATTAGCAGTGACCCTGATCCATATTTCATGTTATCGTAATACTGCTTATCTAATTTTATCTAAATCTTAATTTCCTCCCCCCAGCATATACCAATAGCTTCTCCATTCTATTATTCTATAAGATTATATATATATTGGAATTATGTTTGACAATTAATTTAAATATTAAATAGCGTAAATGAGGGCATTGGCTTCTGTGACAATTAGACTATTGTCCTGTGACAATCAGACATTATACGTGCATGGGTTATATATGTACTTAACTTATTTATACATTATTACTTATTAAATTATGGTATTACTTGGGAGCATCAGGTTTATAGAGCACCTGGGATTTACTCAAGGAGGTAACTACCATCAGAGGTAAAGGGAAGGGTTTTTGTTTTCGTAAAGGAGACTATGATGGTCTGAGACAGTATTTAAATTCTGTACAGTGGGACCAACTGATGATGTTACCAACAGCAAACTCAAAATGGGAAGCATTCAAGGAACTATCTTGGAGGCTACCAGGCTTTACATACCAACTAAGAAATATTGTTCAAGGTTTAGGCCTAAATGGTTGTCAGATGAACTAATGAGACATGTGGCAGAGAAGAAAAATGCATGGGATACATACAAATTAATGGGTGACATGGAAGCCTATGATAGATATAAGTTGGTCTGTAACCAAGTCACAAAGGAGATTAGGCAGGCAAAGGCAGACTACGAAAAATCCTTGGCAAAGGATGCAAAGAAAAACAGAAAAGAGTTCTTTACATACTTGAACTTGAGAAGGAAAGGGATGAATCAGATTGGTCCACTGGATATTGATGGTTCAACAGTTGAGGATCCTGCTCAGGTGGCTAACAATCTAAACGAGTATTTTGCATCTACATTCACGCATGAGGAGTTATTCAGGAAGGAGAATGATGTAGGTAAAGTAAACATTGGCAATGAGCTGGATGATTTTGTAATAACTGAGAGGAAAGTGGAGGAGAGATTGTTGAGGATAAACATAAAAAAGGCACCTGGGGTGGATGGGATCTATCCAGTTATATTAAAGGAGGCAGCAAAGGAAGTAAGCAAACCCCTAGCCATAATTATTAGAACTTCTTTGGACTCAGGGAGGTACCCATAGACTGGAGATGTGCAAATGTAACCCCAATTCACAAAGGAGGATCAAAGGCTGACACAAGTAATTATAGACCTGTTAGTTTAACTTCTGTTCCAGGTAAATTAATGGAGGCACTGGTTGAAGAAGCACTGCAGGATGATCTAGGCAAGAATTCAGTTATAGCTCAGATGCAGCATGGTTTTGTTAAGGGCAGGTCTTGCCTGACCAATTTGATTGGATACTATGATGTAGTCACAAAAGAACTGGTTGCAGGGAATAACTTTGATATCATATATTTGGATCTTACAAAGGCTTTTGATACTGTTGCACATGGAAGACTGCTGCACAAATTGGAGCAGTGTGGCATTGGAGGCAAATTGCTGCTATGGATAAGGGGATGGTTGAGTGGCAGAAGACAGAGAGTGGTAATCAATGGACACTGCTCAACGTGGACTAATGTTATTAGTGGAGTTCCTCAAGGTTCAGTGTTGGGTCCGTTGTTGTTTTCGGTGTTTATGAATGATATTGATGATGGGATATCAAGTTTAATGTCCAAGTTTGCAGATGATACAAAGGTTGGCAGGGTCGTTAAGGACACTACTGACGCTATGCTGCTGTAACAGGATCTGGAAAGGTTGAACAGATGGTCTGAGAGGTGGCAAATAAAGTTTAACATTGACAAATGTAAAGTACTACATATGGGAAACAGTAACCCCAGAGCAACGTATCAACTCTGCGGTACTACACTGACAGTGGTGGAGAATGAAAAGGACCTGGGGTAATTGTGCAGGCAGATATGAAGTTCTCTGAGCAGTGCAGACGAGCTGCAAGAGTAGCTCATGGTGTCTTGTCAGTGATATACAGGAATTTTTCTAGCAGGGATAAGGAGGTGATTATTCCCTTGTATAAGGCAATGGTTAGGCCACATCTTGAGTACTGTATACAGGTCTGGAGGCCTCATTTCAAGAAGGATGTAGAGCTGCTGGAACGGGTACAGAGAAGGGCAACAAGATTAGTAAATGGAACAAAGGGTTGCTCTTACGAAGAAAGGCTTAAGTTTTGCAAATTGCATAGTCTGGAGACTAGGCACCGGCGAGGTGATCTGATAGAGGTATATAAGGCTTTGAATGGTTTGAGCATGCTCAATGCCAATGGGATTCTTCATCTTGCTCAGAATAATCACCTCAGAGGGCATAAATTCAAATTGAGGAAGGACGGATGTTGGATAGATGTGCGGAAATTTGCCTTTGGCCAGCGGGTGGTTGGTTGGTGGAACCGACTTCCATCACTTGTTGTTGAAGTTGATAGCCTAAACAAATTTAAAGCTCAACTGGACAGGTATTTCGAACGAACGGAGGGGTGAAATGGGAGTGGTTTTTTTTTTTTTTTTTTTTTGGCTGATGCTGAATAAGCTTGCTTTCTTGCATCATATGCCTATGCTAATGCTATAGTTATCCCAACCAACCAACTAGTTATATATAAATCTAGCCCTGGTATGGATAGCCTTATATATAAATATATAACATATAAAAACAACAGATTAATGTAAATTTAAAGAAGATTAGAGAAAGCTGGAGAAATTGGAGAAAATTAGCAAAAGTTGGTGAAGATTAACATTCTCCCTCGTGGCCATACCTCTGCTACTTCCTTAGGGTCTTTGGGCAGACACATAGCCATACTAGAGGAATGTATTATACATAGCCGTTTCTGTAATCTCTATACCAGTTTTGCTAGGTTAACTTTAGGTAATTACTTGGTGGATAATTTGGAATAATGAGAATAATCTTTTTGAATGTATGTACTTAATTTTAAATAAACAGGGTGGTTTGTATGACACGTATATGACAGCAAACTGTGATAGGAGATTCAAAGCCCTATGGGTGTTTCTGTTATGAAGGAAAATACAAATTATAAAAAATCTATATCACAACCACATACTTACCAGCGACCTTAAAATTATTGAAGACAACACCCTACAAGAAGTGATGAGCAAAGAAACAAAATTCAGACCCAACTCCAAATTTCCTTAAAGAACATACACAACTCCATTGAACCGACCGGGCTAGCCGGGTGGTTAAAGTACCTGCCTGGCAACCTAAAGGTCGCGGGTTCGAATCCCGCCTCGGGCTTGGATCAAAGTACTGCAAAAACCTTGGGAGGTGCATTATGGCCACAGAAGTTGATGAGCCAACAACTACCAAAAAAAAAAAAAACCAACTCCATTGATATGGATCTATTGAAATTTGCTTTGAAAACAGCATACAACACCCCAGTGGAAGCATTTCAAAGATAGATTAATATTACCATAAAGCTAATCTTAACTAGATTCAGAGACATGACACACCAATATACAATTTAAAAAGTATTAAACAAAAAATCAAAAACCTACAAAATAAGTTTGTTATCACCAATATATAGACAAAGCTAATAATAACTTCAGCATCATTTGTAAGAGATTCTATATAGACACCCTAAAACAGGAATTAGACCACAGTGACACTTATAAGTTCATCAGCTCCACCCCTAATACAATCACTAAAAAACTAATAGCATTACAAAAGAAAATTAAATTAAAAATGGATAACACCCAATATCCATACATTTACTGGATTCCCAAATTTCACAAAAAACTCTACAGGGAAAAGGTTCATCACCACATGCAGGAACAGCTACAACAAAATGTCTAACAAAATAATGGAAACCAAATTAAATATAATAACCAGCAATCTCACAAACACAAAATTCATCTCCAATAACAGGCAGTACATTGAATATATTAGAAACAACCATATTAACAGATTGTACACATATGACTTCAAAAACTTGTTCACCAGCATATCACATGACAAATTGATAAAAGTACTATCTGAATATTACATAGAATATCAAGATAATCTAGGATGTAGAAAACAGTACTGGATAGACCTTGTCAACCTTAATGTGAAAAATAATTACATACAAATGGGTAATAGCATCTATGTGCAAATAAGAGGCGTGGCTATGGGTTCAAGTAGTTCTTGCTCCATAGCCAACCTCTATTTGCACTTTTATGAAAATAAGATTAAAGAAGACATCACATACTACAGGTACATTGGCGATGTACTGGTCATCAACTATGCAGATTTCGACAACAACAACAACATAGCTAAGAAAATTTATCCCGAAGAACTGACTATAGAAAGCAACCTACGAGCCACTTACCTAGATAGTCAAATCACAATAACAAACGACTTCGTATACACCAGATAAAAGAGACCAGTTTAGCTTCCCAGCTATTAAACTAACTAACTGCGAAACTAAATTAGCCAAAAATATACATGGAAACGTGATCAGAAACCAAATCAACAGAATTATACACATATGTAATACCTAGAAAGCATGATGGAAGCTTTAATAAAACTGAAAAATACCCTCATCAAAAACAATATACCTGACAATTACATCAGACACCACATAAACGCAGCTGCACAAGCTAAATTCAAACTGCAACCCACTAACATTAATCCTAATATTATCTTAGAAAAAAATCTTTTCCACGGAACATAAACTGCAACCTACTAACATTAATCCTAATAGTATCTTAGAAAAAAATCTTTTCCACGGAACATAAACGCTCCAGTTAGAGCTGTAAATTGGCCCTCATTTGAACCCCAGGTTAATTGCTCATAGGTGAAGCTCATCACCTATCCACACAGTATCTGGATGTCCAAAACCAAATCCCCATTAACAGAGTTATTAACACCATGAATGTAAATACACAGGTCCTGCAGATATATTGCATTCCACTAAAACGAGATTTATTTACAAGCACAGAATATAACGAGAAACCACAGGGTTAATATTCACAATGAAAGAGGCTGTATATATTTGTAAATAGTTATCCCCAAGGGCACATACAGGGGCCCTCATGCCTTAGTAAAGTTTTGCCAGTCCACCCCCCCCCCCCTTACAGATAACAAGTTTAATATTAAGATCTATCATTTTAGTTTAATTTTAATGCTACCAAGTCAATTTATTTCTGTTATTTTTCATTTTTGGCTTAAATTGATATCATATTGTATCTGCTTCCCACAATAATACAAGCAAAAATATACAATTCCCCAAGCTTTAAATTACAATTAACATCCAGCCCACTCACAGGAATGCAAAGCATTAGATTTTGCCTACAGCAAGGTAAACTATTACGGCACGGATAAAACCTGGTACATCTGCACAACAAATAGTACTACACACACAAAACCTAATGAAGGCGGGAAAATTGAAATTTTCAGACTGACCACCACAGGATATGGAAGTGAGGTACTATGATATTTAAATCTGATATGTAGGGCTTTGAATCTCCTATCACAATTTGCTGTCATATACGTAAACCACTCTGTTAATTTAAAATTAAGTACATACATTCAAAAAGATTACTCTCATTATTCCAAATTATCGAGATTACAGAAACGGGTATGTATAATACGTTCCTCTAGTATGGCTACATGTCAGCCCAAAGCCCCTGAGGAAGTAGCAGAGGTATGGCCATGAGGGAGAATGTTAATTTTCACCAACTTTTGCTAATTTTCTCCAATTTCTCCAGCTTACTCTAATCTTTAAATTTACATTAAATTGTTGTTTTTTCAATGTGTGTGTGTGTGTGTGTGTGTGTGTGTGTGTACACACACACACACACACACACAAATATATATATATATATATACACACACACACATTGGGACTAATGCATTTTGGCCCAATTAAGCAGCTGCCCCAATTATCCGAAGTTTCACGTAAAAAAGCTAAAAATACAAGGGAATCCCGCTTTACAATTGGTTCACTACACAATCAAATCACGTTACGATGGACTCACCATAGTAAAGTAATGTTCACTATACGATGTGTAGTAAGTGCCGGTCATTGTGATCACGTTTGTGAATTGAATTTTAATTCTATTAAACAGTGATTCTAATTATTGAAAATAGGAGGAATATTATCAAGAGGCTATAAAAGTAAAGATATATTAAGCATAAATTTACCTCTTATTACCTTACCAATTAAAAAATTAAATGATACGTGAAAATCGGAATAATTAATACATACTGTAATATGTACATACTAACTAGTTGACATTTCTGTTCACTGACATTTGTGGGTGGGGATTAAAATTTAAAACAGTAAAAAGATAAGCAAACAATAACAAAGAACACGGCACACACAAATTGCAAGTAACATGATACGCGCAAGTGAGAACAGAGTAACAAGTTACGAAGCTTAAAAAATAAGAATGAAGAGACGATTCTGAAAATTAATTTTTTTATACAATTGAAGATTCCATGGAAGTTTAAATACATTTCACCATAATAACCCACATAATTTCAACTGTCGGTATTATCGCAAATTCAATAAGATCGAGTTTACTATCCGTTTATGATAGATTGCACTAACAGTTGACTGCTAATTGTTTTATGGTTGTGACCTCCAGAAATCCAACTGAACCATGTGGTACAGTCGGAGATAATCGTAGGGTAATCTCCAGTGCTGCGGTCTCCTGCCCCGATTAAACGACGTTGTCCCAATTAAGCGAAGTAAACCCTGGCTATTTTCTCGATTGGGTTTTGTTTTTTAAGATTTTCCCCAAATAAACAGCTGCCCTGATTAACCGGTGGCCCAAATAACTGGAATCCATTGTATATATATATATTTACTTGATTCAGTAGTACATGTTTAGATGTATATCTTTAATTTGCATTTATTAATGTGAGTCTTTACTTTTCAGCTTACAACTTTAAATCAGGCAGAAACATTGGAAGTGCTTCATCTCTATCCAAAAGAAACATTAACTTTAGAAGAAAGATGAAACCTTAGCAGTAAATTGTAAATTTCGAACTCAACACAACCTCTACCATCAGTGCTGTTCTTAAGTACAGCAATGGCCAGCCTCCACATGATTTTGACACATTTTAAGTGACTGCTGAACTACTTATGATTGACAGTCAGTCAGAGGAAGTATCTTGCAGACCCTGTGATGCATTACTGTTCGCTTGTGGTTTGTAATGTGACTCGTGTAAACTAGAAATGACAATCTAGGTGGCTCGTGATTGAAAACTCACTTTTCTGGGAATATTTATGCTGTGGATGCAAGTCATTACTGCAGAACATTGCTTTTGTATTCTGTGTAGTTACTGCTTTAGACACCTAAAATAATAAAAGATTTCAAAAAAAGGAAAAAAGAACTGTACCCTAATAATTAAATAATCAAGATTTACTTATATAATTTCCTATAATGTTTGTGATAAGTGCCTTCTATAACTTGTTTTTTTTTTCTCTATTTTCTTAATTAAGTTCATTTTAAAATTCTGAAATTCTTAAACACCTGAAATTCATCTGAATATTCTCAGCACTTCATGAAATAAGTACCTGAAAGTTAATATGTACAGCATTACTCAGAAATTAATATAATCAGTTATGGAAATAATTTGCATGTGATTGACTTAAAAAAAAAAAAAAAAAGCAAGTTCTGGATTCGTAAATTGTGAAAAAAAATTAATGTTCATTGAATAACTAATTAGAGAAAAACAGTAAAGTTCCCTATGCATCCTGAAATAAAATATTTCTCATTGGTGATTTAAGTTGCAAGTTGGTGAGTTAATTTTTAGGTATATTAAAATCTTGGAAATTGTCATATTTGCTATCAGAGTCAAATTAATGAAATATTTAGTGAAAAGTTTAAATTCATTTTAAATTAAATGAAATAAATCCTCATCTTTGTGTTATTAGTAGCATTACAAGAATATTTTTTCCAAAATTAGGTAGGTTTTTTTGAAATTATACTTGTATGTGCAACTGTGAAAAACTCTTTCATAGCTGTGCATTCATTTGGCTTTAAGACCCATTGGCCAGTAACTTCAACGATTGTTTTTCTTGGTAAGTGCATCTGTTAATCCATCAGTTTCATGTTGAACTTCTAGGCCTGAAATGTTCTGTTAATTAAGAACCATCCAGTAAGCATGAAAATTAAGCACTGTGGAAACTATAAATTATATATGACCAGGGGAAATATATTACGTAGGATGTTTATTTTATAAGTAAAATAAACTCAAAAATGATCAAAGGAAAAATGCGGTTTATTACCAGAATAATTAATAAATTATAGTTGATGCTGGAAGTGTCCTCCATTGTTAGCAATATACATTCACTGTTTTGATTGAACTGCAATATTATCATGAAATAGATATCAATTTTATCCTAAAACAGAAGCTCACGCATACTGTGGATTCAATATAAAAGTTTTAGGTTTTTCTTACAAAATGAGCTAAACTAATTGATATTTCCCTTTTGGAAGCTAAGTTTCCATACAGATTTGTTTGGAGATTTCAAATTTGTCTAATGTCATCTAAAGTGTCATATGTAAGAGAACTCTTTCTTCTTTCATGTTCCTTATTCCCATGACACTTCTTTGTTATCTTGAAAATTTCAACTTTACGTGGAAGGGTAGTTCCATGTATATACATGGAACTATGGTATATAGTATGATATTTATTCACCAATAATGATCAGTGTGACTTCAAACATGGATTGCAACAAACCGAGCACTTAAAATGCAAAATTGTCACTTCCTCCACTAATTTGCTTATACAGTTTCAATCATTGTTACTTGGTAGCATTGTACTTAATACAAATAATGTAGGTTTACTTTTAAAATGAAGATCTACACCGATTGAACACTTCAACAACTATTCCACATCATACTGTATTTCTGAGCCCAAGTGGCAAGTGTTCTAGCGATTGAGTGATTTTCAGATTTTTTTTTTTTTCTCTCTTGTATTAACAGACTAACGTCTGATATAATAACTCTTAGCTATTTGGTCATTAGGTGGCACTGCTCCTGCCTCCTCATGGCAGTGCTGTTAAAACAGGAAGAAATTCTGTCACTTCTGGGGTTAAAAGGAGCCACCAGAGACTTTACAGAATTAGTGTGTGGATAATCAAAACTTGCTACCAGACAGCAAATTTATCTGAATCTTTCTGCTAACAAATGACAGCCAATTGGGCAGGTTGTTTGAATTTACTATTCAAACAACTTGCCCAACATTTTTCATTATATATTCTTTGACAAAGCAGCTAATTAGTAAGCACTATCCATTCTTAATTCAAAAGTGCTTAGAGAGTGCTGTTGGCCCACCAAAAATAGTATGATAATTAAAATCAGGAACTTCTTATTAAAATATCTAATCATAAGGCACTCTGAACTGCTCTTGAAAATAATAACCTTTTAAAGTATTTCTGTAAAAGTCTCCTCTCATCCATGTCACATATGAGGAAATTGACCAAGAATTAAAAGATCAAAATGTCACCGATGCCAAAAGTTCTGACTCAGGGAGGTACACTTGTACCAATTTGAAATATCTTACCTTCAGTTCACTAAATCCTCCAGCCATTGTAAATACAGGATATCTAAACCATCAAACCCTATGAGATGATTTAAACGCCAAAAGTTTGGTCATTCACAGACAGTATGCAGATGGATTGCAATATGTGCCAACTGTTGATGGAAAGAACATGTCCATACTGCTTTCCCCATAGTGTTCAAATTGTGAAGATAATCATACTGCTTACTCAAAAGATTGTCAAACATGGAAAGGGGAGAAAAAAAATCCAGAAATATAAAACTTGAACATAGTCACATACTGTATTTGTAAGCAAAAACAAAAAAAAAAAAAAATCTCCCGTTAATTACTATCACATACTTATATGCAACAGCACTCACGAATACCTCGACACCAAATCCAAGGACAAACTCTAAAGGCAAAAAGCAGTTGCACCATGACCATATGGATGTTGATGATAATGTAAATCTGGATGATTCAGTTCTGGAATTATATTCTGAAAATAACATAGATTCAGGTCATTCTGTATTTCCCTAGAAAGAGAAAGCAAAAGTTGATCAACGAAAACTCTAAACCAAAGTAATAACATATACTTGTTCAATGGAACTGCAGAGTTTTCCAAAGTAACAGATGACATTCACAATCTCATTGCCCTATATACTCCTGCTGCTATCTGTCTTCAACAAAGGAATTTAACTTCAAAGGTAAATGTCACAGTGGAAGATTACAGTATATATAGGTAAGATAAAATCTCCTCTAATGGTACTCATAGAGGATTATCCATTTTGGTTGATTCCAGGGTTCCCACTCGAAACATACATATTCCTCTACAGCTTCATTTGGAAGCAGTTGCAGTATGCATTGTGATTCACCTAGCACCAACATTAGTATCACTATATCTTCCTTGGCTTCTCTGAATATGAGGACCTTGAAAATCTAGTGCTAGAACTACAACCTCTTTTCTACATTTTTGAGGACATAAATGTCCATCACTCTGTATGGATCCCATCATACAGATACAAGAAGTCTTATGATAGAAAAACTACTAGATAAACAAAATCTTACAGTGCTAAATAATGGCAGTCACACTTGCATTTTCCTGTTGTTTACCAATTCTGTATTCACTTTTCGAATGGACAATTACTAAAGATCCACCAAACAGTGATAATTTTCCTGTGGTATTCAGGATATTAACAGATGATGCTCCATGGCATAACACAAGAACAGAATAAAATTTTCAAAAGCTAACTGGGAAAAATCTCTGCATTAGATGAAGCAATGCAGCTGTAATTAGCTGCATTACTTCTGTAATTTTTCAATCCACAGACAATGCTGTAGCATATATAACTAGTTAGATGCTAATGGCAGCAGAAGCTGCAATCATTATGCATCCATGAACAAACGTACTACTTATTGGTGGAATGATGAATGTAGCACAGCAAAAAAAAAAGCTTGGAACTCTTTTTGCAAGTATCCCACTACCCACAATCTTAATTGTACAAAAGCAGGAGCTAAAGCCTGCCATTTATAACATAAAGCAGAAAAGAATCCTGGATGTATTTTGCACGATCAACAGAAATACAGATAATCATGCAATCTGAAACAAAACAAAACAAGTAACAAAAAAATAAAACAAACGATTAAATAAATCTTTTGTTGTACCAACTTCAGTAATACACTGGAATGGAGAGGATATTACTATACCCGATTTAATTGCAAATGCTTTTGGGGAAATTTTTGCAACATTATCAGCAATCTCCTTGTATGTGCAGATCTTCCAGAAACACAAAGCTGCAACAGAAAAATGCAAACTGAACTTTAATTCCACCCAGCAATAACCCTATAACCAGCCTTTTGCCTAGAACAGTTGCAGCAAGCACTAGCTAAGAAGAAACAATATGCTGCTACCTTAGATGGAATATGCTATCAGATGATCCAACAACTTAGAGCAAAATATCTACACTTGCTGGCAATGTACAACAGAATTTTCACAGAAAACTATTATCCAATTACACTGCAATACTTAAAAGCACTTGCCTTTCCCAAACCAGGAAAGATCATTCCAACCCAGTGCATAATTGCCCCTGCCAACTGTATAAGAAAAACAGTCAAAAAAATGGTTAACAACAGCTATCACGGTTCCTGGGCACGCAACAGTTGTTAAACATGCATCAATATGGAGCTTTCATAAAGCCAGGTCATCCTTTGATCTTATGGTAAAAGCAGAGGTAAAGATCCATAATGCCTTCTTTCAATATGAACACTTAGCTATGATCTGCCTTAACAATGGGCACGATACTGTGGTGTTATGGCATACTACAAGATCTTTATGGCTATTGTCTGAAAGACCATCTTCCAAAATTAATTCAAAACTTCCATAGAACCATTTAGGTCATATATATATAAAACATATACTCAAGAAGAGGAAATCCCTCAGGGATTGGTCCTCAGCACAACTTTGTGATCAGAATCAACTCCATAACTAAATATATACCAGACACAGTTGAAATGTATCAACTGTGTTTTTGTATGCAAATGATGTTTCCATATCTTGCACTTATGGAATATGCATATGATCAAATTACAGTTGCAGGAAGCAGTAAACAAAATAGAATGGACCAATGGTTACAGGATATCAAAAGGGAAAATTGCAATCCAATTCTGTGGAAAATGCAAAATCCAACCTGAACCTGAGATCGTGTTAGGATCTTTCTTACAAATAATATTTATTTTCTTGGTTTAATTCTTGAGAGTAAACTTAACTTGGAGCATGTCTCCAAGTTAAGTTTACTCTGCACAGTCTAGCTAAAAAAAACCTTAACATTCTCAGAGTGAAACCTGCAATGACATGGGGGAGCTGGCGTCACACTATTATGCCTATACCATATGCCAATCATATTCAGACTGGATTAATGTGGTCCTGTCTACAGCTTTGGTAGAACCAGTGTTTTTCAGTGGCTAGATTCTATACATAATGGTGCTTTATGCATTGCCTTTGGGGCTTGTAGAACATGACTTGTGCAAAATTATATGCAGAAGTCTACAAGCCTCTGCTTCACCTCTGAGATATGCTCTTTGCATCCCCGCATCAGCTACTTTGTTCGTAACCATTAGGATGGTTAAGAAGACAAAGTTCATTTTGAAAGAAGGCATTATGGATCTTTACCTCTGCTTTTACCATAATGACAATAATTTGATGTGGTTACAAAGGAACTGGATGCAAAAAATCATTTTGATATCATATATTTGGATTTCAGGAAAGCTTTTGACACTGTTGTGCATGGAAGACTATTGTACAAATTGGAGCAGAATGGTATTAACGGATAAAAGGATGGTTAAGTGGGAGAAGACAGAGGTTGGTAATCAATGGGTGCTGCTCTTTGTGGACTAATATTGTTAGTGGAGTCCCACAGGGTTTGGTGTTGGGTCCTCTGTTGTTTTGTATATTTATCAATGATATTGATGAAGGTATATATCAGGCTTAGTGTCAAAGTTTGCAGATGATACAAAGGTTGGCAGGGTTGTTAATGGCAGTGTGCTACTGCAACAGGATCTAGATAATTTGGGCAGATGGGCTAAGAAGTGGCAACTGAAGATTAACCTTGACAAATGCAAAGTACTGCATATGGGTAGAAGTAACCTCAGAGAAACGTACCAACTGTGTGGTACTACACTTAAGGTGGTAGAAAATGAAAAATACCTGGGAGTAATTGTGCAGTCAGATATGAAGTTTTCTGAGCAATGCAGACAGGCTGCCAGGGGCTGCCCTGGCAGGTCATGGGGGTTTTGTCAATGATATATAGGAATTTTGCTAGCATTGAAAAGGAGGTGATTGTCCCTCTGTGTAAGGCAATGGTCAGGCCACGCCTTGAGTACTGCATACAGGTCTGGAAGCCTCATTTTAGTAACGATGTAGATTTGCTTGAGAGTGTACAGAGAAGGGCAACAAGAGTGGTGGGGGGTATGAAGGGATCCTCTTACCAAAAGAGGCTTAAGTTCTGCAAATTGCAATGGCTGGAGACTAGGCACCTGCACGGTGATCTGATTGAGGTGTATAAGGCCTTGAATGGGTTGAGCAAGCTGAATTCTGATGGGATCCTTCCACTTTTTCAGATTATGAACCTAAGGGGGCATAAATTCAAATTAAGAAAAGACATATGTAGAATAGATGTGCGGAAATTTGCCTTTAGCCAGCGGGTGGTTAATTGCTGGAACAAACTTCCATCTGTCGTTATGGATGTTGATAGGTTAAATAAATTTAAGGAGGAACTGGACAGGCATTTGGAGGGAATGGTGCGTTTTTTTTTTTTTTTTGGCTGATGCTGTATAAGCTCATACACTTGCTTTCTTGCATCACATGGCACTACTACTATTTGGTAATATCATTTCAGTTCATAAGGGGATAACCTATATAAAAATAAACCTAGGATGAATAACGCATCTAGAATGAGATTACAAAATGTTATATCAGAATGGTGATTTAATCTTGATAGTGCATTCCAAGAGATCACTAAGATAAGGCCACCATAGCAAACATGACTGTGATAACTACTTCCAGCAATGGGGAAAAAAACAATCTTACTAACTTAAATGTCGAAACAGATACATGTAGCTTATTCTGTTCATCACAGTACTCCCATTATTAATAGAGATACACATGACTTCAAAACAGTTAATAAGGTAGGTGCTGCAGAAGTCTCTCCTGTTATCACAATATTTGAAGTCCTCCCAGTTGATGCAGTTATACATATTGCACATGGGTAATTATACATAATTATACTTATAGGTAGTTTCTCTCCTGAACTATCTTATACACTGAGACTTGCTACATGCAATAAATGATCTTCAGTGTAAACTTTTAGCTACTCATCTAATAGTGTGTCAAATTAAAACATACTATTGATTTACAGAACTGACTATACAACTTAAAGAAAGAAAACAGTTATTTTTTTTTCTGGATTCCTCAGAATACAAGCATATAAGGTAATAAGCAGTGATGACTGTGAAAAGCTAAACAAATGCATTTTCCTTTTTACATCAGGTTCTATATATTGATTATAAAACTGTAATAAAACAAGTA
Source organism: Mastigoproctus giganteus (assembly GCF_048544385.1). NCBI lineage: Eukaryota > Metazoa > Arthropoda > Arachnida > Uropygi > Thelyphonidae > Mastigoproctus > Mastigoproctus giganteus. Next base: position 170,568,570 of record NC_143586.1, on the reverse strand, counting down.
AGTAAAAGCCACTGGCCACAAGTGTTGCAGAGACAACCTAATAAATTGTTCTTCCACATAAAGCATGTACTAAGCTGTGGAAGTCAAGTTTTTTGAGCTAATAGATATGAAGTTATTCTTGTGAGAATATGTATTGGACATATCTGCGTAATGTCTATATCTGCTCACAAAAGATGATCCTCTGGCATGTCCCAAACAAATACCTATGTTTAGATTGCCCCACATGTAAGCTGGCATGATAAGGGGCTCACATCTGGTGAGTATGGGCTTGGTATACCCAGGGTCCTGAGCTGGATATCATTATTCTTCTCTTTCTTGGTGATTCCTTTCTACTTCTCTCTCTATCAGGGTAAGCCAGCAATTTTGTTTTTTTTTTTTGGCTGGTGTGCAGCATAAGCCTCAGGCTTCCTTGTACCATATGGCTGATAATAATAATAAGCAGCTTTTCATCTCCTGCACAGCTATTGGAACCTGTGACCCTGAGAAAATTCAAATGCAGATGAGCTGTTTATGTTCCTCTGCTTGCTTGTTTTTGCAATATACATAATGAACCAAAAACTAAAAAATAACCCTTGTTAGCTTTAAAGTTGTTGTTTGTGTGCCAGACAACTCTAGCACAAACAACAAAAGGAAACAGCCATGTTTTCTCTACTTGGTTTCTAGTAATTGTGAATAACACCCACAGTAAATTATACTGTATTTGGAAAACAAATTGTTTCAGTATTGTGTAATATTTGGTATCAGGAAACTTTTCCTACTTTTTAGTTGAGGCCCCCCCTTTGCAAGTACCTGCCTTTACCTGCTTACTGAATTAAAAGTAATTATTCTATTCGAGAAAATGTAGTCCATAGATGGAAACATGTATAGTACATATTCTTTAAAAAATAGATAATATGCTGGTTTGAATAAAAAATAAACTTAATGAATCTTAGGAGACAACAACCCATTCCCCAAACTTCCAAGTAAAAACTTATCCAAAAAGGTTGATGGGAAAACAAGATATTAAGGAAATCCAGTTTTCTCTCGTGCACACAGAAACAAAAAGAGGATGCATTCTTGTTAGAAGCAATAATACCAGAAAATTCAAAAATAAAATCCAGATCTTCATAAGAGTAATATAACAACAATTTAAATAGGAGAGATTGCAATTCCCAAATCATCCCAAATGGCATGAGGATTTGCTGTAGTCCACATCCAAGTGTATTTTGTCAGTTCACATATCTCAAGGTAAAATCATGATTCATCAAAGAACTATGCCATGTCCAATGTATCATGGTTTTGTGCAGCAAATATGTGTGGCAAGCAGTTCGGAACTCCAACTGCTTGCTGTACCATAAATCCTTTCCTTTCTGCTCTTTGAAAGTAGATTCTAACTTCTTATCAGAGTTGATGTAATGATTTGGATATTAATGTCCATAAAATTATTGGACAATAGTATTAGTAGTGGCATATGATACAAAAAGCAATCCTTCACCTGTCACATCTTTCCAATAATTTATCTAGTTCTTCCTTGAATATATTCAAACTATCAACTTTCCGAAAAACACCAAATGGAAGTTTTTTCCAACAATCAACTGCCTGCTGGCCAAAGGCAAACTTCTGCATATCCATCCTTTCTCAATTTGAATTTATGCTCCCTCATTTATGTGTAGTTTGAGCAACAGGTAGAATGCCATCAGCACTGAGCTTGTTCAATTCATTCAAAGCCTTAAACACTTTGATCAGATCACTTCATAGGTGCCTAATCTCAAGATGTTGCAGCTAACCATCTTAGTGCTGTGTGTATGGGGTTTCTTAAGTCTTCGATGTTCATCTTCTGGATACCTCTCCCACTGTGCAATCACATAGAAACAGTTTCTGAAAGCCAACTGACATTAGTGCCTCCGTGGGCAGGAACAGCAGTGCGTAGCACACGCTTCTTGATTAGACCGGGGTTCAAGCCAGTGAACACCAAATACGGAGGATGCGGAAAGATCAGGGAATGACCACTGGAGCAATATGGCCTTAGTTGCTAATGCTACTAAAAACCAAACAACAACAACAAACCAACTGACATTGTGTAATTTATTGTGGCATTTGTCCCACCATGTGAGAAATATACGCTGTTGGATTGTATATATTCTGCTGCACCACAATGATCATTCACAACACATTTCTGAAAGAAATGGCACAGAATGCAGGTGGCAAAGAAATTGCAGAGACCAAGCAAACTTTGGTTAGCATTGCCATTGTTGGAACACATTGTATGAAAGTATGTCCTTGCAGATTTTTTTGGATCAGTTTATTACTGCATTTATAATTATTTATTTGGTACCAACTGTAAGTGAAATATCCTGTAATCTGTAAGCAGCAGTTAATATGATAAATAGCCTGCCAAACATTGAACTTTGCAGTTAAAATATGTTCAGGATAGATGTCCTTCAGAAAATTTGAAAGAAGGTACCATAATGAAGAAATTTGTACTGTTAACACCACATTTTCTTTATTTAAAATATTTGAAAAGCTTAATATTAGCAATTATTGAATACTACTTCATTTATAGACTAACCTACCTCCATAACATCACACCTACTCGACGCCTCTTCAAAGAATGACAGGCGCCTCTGTAGCCAGGTGGGAAGGAGCAGCAGTGCATAGCACATGCTTCTTGATTAGACCGGGGTTCAAGCCTGTCACCACCAAATACGGAGGATGCGGAAAGGTCAGGGAATGACCACCGCATATCCCGGAGCAATATGGCCTTAGTTGCTAATGCTCCTAAAAACCAAAATAAAAAATAACAACAATTCAAAGAATGACAGAACTATGTTTTTTTTTAATATTCGGTCAGCGTCTAATATCTTGATTCCTTTTTAATACACAGTGTGAGAGAATACTTCACGGTATCCTGGAGCCTTTACTACAATGTAGATGGTTAATCGCATGCAGTTGATCTGGGTGCTCCGTAGCCAATTGGGCAGGAGCAGCAGTGCGTAGCACACCTTTCTTGATTAGACCGGGGGTTCGAACCCGTGACTACCAAATACAGAGGATGCGGAAAGGTCAGGAAATGACCACCACATATCCCCGGAGCAATATGGCCTTAGTTGCTAATGCTCCTAAAAACCAAATAACAAATAAGCAGTTGATCTGACAGCAAAACCATCTACATAATAGTGTGTGTAAGCCCCAAGGCAAGGTGACATATGGGCACTTTTTTGCAGTTAGCCTTCCTCTGTGAGAGTATAGTGGGGGGGGGCCTTATTTGAAGAGGTATGGATTTGAATCCATTAAAGATGGGGCAGGGGAAATGGGTATTCCTGATTTTATGTCAGGTTTTTAAGCTCACAATATGTAGATTAGCCCACAAACATATACTTGTACAGCCGACCGGGCTAGCCAGGTGGGTAAAGTGCCTGGCAACCCAAAGGTCGCGGGGTTCGATTCCTGCCTCGGGCTTGGATCAAAGTACTGCAAAAACCTTGGGAGGTGCATTGTGGCCACAGAAGCCTATGCGCCAACAACTACCAAAAAAAAAAAATATATATATATATATATATATACTTGTACAGACTTAATTAAATATTGCAATATAGCCTAAGATGCTGACGATGAAATACTGAAATAGTTGGACTACTTAAGAGGAAAGAATCAGTTAAACAGTTTGAGATGTGCAAGTTTTCAGGCTATTATCCCAAAAAGACCTTTTAGGACTAAAATTCTCAGTTTCACATAAAAGAAAAAAAAAATATTCAATTAAAAAATAAGATTGATTTTACCATATTAAGCAAAGTTACATGATTGCTTTTATTTTGGTATAGACAATACTGTGTTGCAAACTACAATGCCATCTCAATGGAAGTATTTCTGATAAACTTTTTGTTTCCAAGAACTTGATAGTATGAACCAGAGCTATAATGGTCAATATGTTCTACGCAGAGGTGTATTGCTTAAAAAAAAAAATAGTACTGGAACACCCATTCTCCAGAAGACTATATGATAATGACACATCGACTGTACAGTAACTGATTCAGACTCACGGTTCATAAAACAACCAGTTCTAGCATTCAGCTCATGGCGAATCAGAATGCAGCGTTCACACGCATCACAGTATATCTCATTTGTTGGATCTCTTTTATCTAACACATTGTACTTTAGTAAGAAATGTTCAAGTTTCATTGCAAAATTTATATATTTTTTTTAAATAATTTTTTAAAGAAATCTATTAATTTTAAAGATTACTATTAATATATATTTTTAGTAGCAATGGGTAAAATAGATATTTCTTCCTCCCCTTTGATTATGCCATTGTTTCATAATATTAGGTGTATAAATTTAATGATTTTATATTATGACATTTAGAAAAAAGTACCAGAATGTCGTTCAGGCCCGAATCCACTGGTTCTACGTTGATATCAATATTTGTAAAACAATGAGAGAAGTTTACCTCAATATGATACGTAGAACCCTTCTGTATGATACTCTCCAGAAATTAAAAGGAAAAAATCTAAAATCTTACATTACAGTAAGAAATAATTAAAAATCAAATGATGAACACAATTAAAAATTAATTTAACAAAAAATGAAACAAAGAAGGAAAATTGCTTTGCAATTTTTTCGTTAAATAAATTTTTACTGTAATGTTAGATTTTCGATTTCTTAATTGGTTTCGTTATAATTTCTGGAGAGTATCATATGGAAGTGTTCTATGTATCATACTGAGGTAAACATCTCTTATTCTTTTACAAATGTTTCTAAGAATGTAGGGTCTTATAGTAATTTCTCAGCACAGTTAATAAAAAACATTATGGGAATCCTATTGTCTTGAAGGGATGTTTTCCCTCAACATGAATTGTTGAGGAGGCTTTCATCCTAATGGCTGCAGTTTGCTTTACTTTGCCTTGAAACTTGATTCAAGACATGTTGGACAGACAACTTGTGTAATCGAGACCTGCTAATATTCGTAAAATCGGATAAATGCTTATTTATTGTGATTTTTTTCTTGTAGAGGATCTGTGTCCTCATTTAGAATTTAATTTAAAATAAAAATAGAATATATAGGATATTAACAAATATTTTAGAAATTTTAAGTCAGGAATAATTGCATCCAGGTTAGATGTAATTAGAATAGATGTAAATAGTATTGAAAGACCAGGCGCCTCCATAGCCAGGTGGGAAGGAGCAGCAGTACGTAGCACACGCTTCTTGATTAGACCGGGGTTCGAGCCCATTACCACCAAATATGGAGGATGCGGTAAGGTCAGGGAATGACCACCGCATATCTCGGAGCAATATAGCCTTAGTTGCTAATGCTCCTAAAAACCAAATAACAAACAAAACATTGAAAGACCTTAGCATTAGCATTAGTAGAGGCATTTGATGCAAGAAAGCAAGCTTATGCAGCATCAGCCAAAAAAAAAAAAAAAAAAAACCACTTCCACTTCACCCCTCTGTTTGTTCAAAATACCTGTCCAGCTGAGCCTTAAACTTATTTAGGCTATCAACCTCCACCACAAGGGATGGAAATCTGTTCCACCACCCAACCACCCGCTGGCTAAAGGCAAATTTCCGCACGTCTATCCTACATCTGTTTTTCCTCAATTTGAATTTATGCCCTCTCAGGTGATTTTTCTGAGCTAGAGAAAGAATCCCATCAGCATTGAGCATGCTTAAACCATTCAAGGCTTTATACACCTCTATCAGATCACCTCGCTGGTGCCTGGTCTCCAGACACTGTAATTTGCAAAACTTAAGCCTTTCTTCGTAAGAGCACCCCCTTTGTTCCAATCACTAATCTTGTTGCCCTTCTCTGTACTCGTTCCAGCAGCTCTACATCCTTCTTGAAATGAGGCCTCCAGACCTGTATACAGTACTCTAGGTGTGGCCTGACCATTGCCTTATACAATGGAATAATCACTTCCTTATCCCTGCTGGAAAAATTCCTGTATATCATTGACAATACTCCATGAGCTACTCTTGCAGCCCGTCTGCACTGCTCAGAGAACTTCATATCTGCCTGCACAACCACCCCCAAGTCCCTTTCATTCTCTACCACTGTCAGTGTAGTACCACAGAGTTGATACGTTGCTCTGGGGTTGCTGTTTCCCATGTGTAGTACTTTATATTTGTCAATGTTAAACTTCATTTGCCACCTCTCAGCCCATCTGCTCAACCTTTCCAGATCCTGTTGCAGCAGCATAGTGTCAGTAGTGTCCTTGACAACCCTGCCAACCTTTGTATTGTTTGCAAACTTGGACATTAAGCCGGATATACCATCATCAATATCATTTATAAATACAGGAAACAATAATGGACCCAACACTGAGCCCTGAGGGACTCCACTAATAACATCAGTCCACGATGAGCAGTGTCCATTGATTACCACTCTCTGTCTTCTCCCCCTCAACCACCCCTTTATCCATAGCAGCAATTTGCCTCCAATGTCACACTGCTCCAATTTGTATAGCAGTCTTCCATGTGCAACAGTATCAAAAGCCTTTCTAAGATCCAAGTATATAATATCAAAGTTATTCCCTGCATCCAGTTCTTTTGTGACTGCATCATAGTATCCAATCAAGTTGGTCAGGCAAGACCTCCCCTTAACAAAACCATGCTGTGTCTGAGCTATAACTGAAGTTTTGTCTAAATGATCCTGCAGTGCTTCTTTAACCAGTGCCTCCATTAATTTTCCTGGAACAGAAGTTAAGCTCACAGGTCTATAATTACTTGTGTCAGCCTTTGATCCTCCTTTGTGAATTGGGGTCACATTTGCACATTTCCAGTCTATGGGTACCTCCCCTGAGTCCAAGGAAGCTCTCATAATTATGGCCAAGGGTTTGCTTACTTCCTTTGCTGCCTCCTTTAATATAACTGGATAGATCCCATCCACCCCGGGTGCCTTTCTTGTGTTTATCTTCAACAGTTTCTCCTCCACTTTACTCCCAGTTATTTCAAGATTCTGTAGCTTACTGCTAGAGTTGAATACACCTCTGGCATTCCCCTCGCTGAATAACTCCTCATGTGTGAATGTCGATGCAAAATATTCATTTAGTTTGTTAGCTACCTGAGCAGGATCATCAACACTTGACCCATCAATATCAAGTGGACCAATCTGATTCATCCCCTTCCTTCTAGAGTTTACATAAGTAAAGAACTCTTTGCTGTTTTTCTTTGCATCCCTTGCCAAGGATTTCTCGTAATCTGCCTTCGCCTGCCTAACCTCCTTTGTAACTTGGTTGCATATCAACTTGTATCTATCATAGGCTTCTGTGTCATGTGTTAATTTGTATGTATCCCATGCATTTTTCTTCTCTGCCATATGCCTCATTAGTTCATCTGACATCCATTTTGGCCTAAACCTTGGACAATATTTCTTAGTTGGTATCTAAGCCTAGTAGCTTCCCAGATAAGTTCTTTGAATGCTTCCCATTTTGAATTTGCTGTTGGTAACATCATCAGCTGGTCCCACTGTATAGAATTTAAATACTGTCTCAGTCCATCGTAGTCGCCTTTACGGAAGCAATAACCCTTCCCTTTACCCCTAATGGTAGTTACCTCTTTGAGTAAATCCCACTTCAGCACACTGTGATCACTGCCACTTAGTGGTTCATTTATCTGCAGATTCTTAATGCATGAAGAATCACTGCTGATAATCAAATCAAGAGTATTACTCCCTCTAGTTGCCTCCCGAACATGCTGATGTAGAAAACAATCATCCAATAAATCCACAAAAGTCCTGCTAGTGTGTGAGTAACCAGCCCCCAAATTCCAGTCAATATCTGGGAAATTAAAATCTCCCATTATAAGACACTCTGATTTGCTGGCCCACTCTATTTCCCTGTACAGTTCCTTATTATACTTATCAAGAGTCATTAGGCCTATAGCACACTCCTACTCTCAATTTTGATCTCCCAATGTTTATGTCACACCAAACTGACTCCACATTGCCCTGTCCATCGATGTCAACTGGCTTCACTTCCTTGGACTTTGTGTTTCTTAACTAATAGCATAACCCCTCCTCCCTTCCTATCCTTTCTGTAGACGTTGTACTCCCCAAATTGCAGTTCTGCATCCCTTATATCTGTGTGACACCACGTCTCTGATATCCCAACAATATCTGCCTTCGATGTTTTGAGCAATACCTCAAATTCATCAAATTTATTTACTAAACTCCTAGCATTGGTGTACACACAAGTATACCTGCACCTGTTTCTATTCTTAGCTACCCTAACATCTTGTTTTTCAGGCTTCTGCTCATTCCAATAGAAGCAGCGCAAGAATCTCTTTCACCTCTGCCAGTGGCTACTGTTAATCTATTCGTCTTTGTCTCCCCCCAAGCTAGCAGTTTTCCGACCCACCCTAAAGATAGATGAACCTTGTATCAGGACAAAGCAATGAAAGCAAGCTTTGACACTAAATCCATGTATGGTGAATAATTAGAAGTATAAAGGGAGATAAGTACCCGAAGCTTGATGGGGGCTTTTTGTTTATACCACTTCAAAGGGGAAGTGAACACTTGTCGAAGGCCATGTTTATAGCCTCGGCACATTCCATTGTAGTATTTCAAAAGTAAGGGGGGGGGGGGGGGCTTTAAGTAGACAAAAGGAAGAGCAGGAGGATAAAAGGAAAATTCCTGCCTCGTATTTCACTAATAGTTAGGGAATTTGAAAATTTAGAGATTGAAGAACAGCTTAAAGGTTTTTTTGGAGGATGGGAGTGAAAGTTTCCACTCGGAAATCCGGGTGCATGACTATGCCCCCTGTTAATAGAAGTTCTGGATGGGGGGGGGGGGTGTTATATTTTGTTATTAAATTTGAACCTGTAGGATATTTGTTTTAGATCTCACTCCTCAGAAATTATTATTGGTCTATGTATATTTCTTATTGCTAGTCTCACAGGTTTCTAACTTAAACTTTTTGCTTTGTTAATCTAATATTATGGTGTTTTCAAAGGATGGGTAAGTAGTGAGCTACCAACTCAGAACTAATTTTTTTTTGTCCAGTCTATTTTTTTCTTTATTATTTGAAGCTACTTTTAAGCTGGTTTTGTGCTTTTGGATTCTCGTATATAATGATGTTCTTGTGCTGCCTATATATACAAAGGGTACTAGGAAAGTTTTGCAATACAGCTTTGTTTATTTAATTTTTTCAAAGTAATTTCCTCTACATTCAATACACCTCTCCATCCTCCGAAACCAATCTTTAAACCAGTTCTGCCAAGTTTCACTAGGGAGTAAAGCACACTCGTTGTCCCAAGCCCGTAGAAGGTCCTCATCACTGGAAAACCGCCTCCCTTTTAGCTTCATTTTCACATGCGGGAACAGTGCAAAGTCGCAGGGAGCAAGATCTGGGCTGTAGGGAGGGTGCTCGAGAAGTTTCAGTCCTGTCGTGGTCAAATATTCGGTGCAGGCTTTGGCGCGGTGAGCTGGAGCATTTTCGTGGTGGAGGTACCAGGTGTCCATTCTTGACTTTGGCCGCAGGTTCTTCATAGATCCAATGACTTTAGTCAGGCATTGTTCAGTATATCACTTAGCTGTGACTGTCTTCTGCGTGTCCAAAACGACACGTTCCACAATTCCACTCGATTTGAAAAATACAGCTATCATTTTCTTCTTTACAGATCGGGATTTTCTGACAATTACGGGTGTGTCGTCATCATCAAAGACCCAAACTTTGTTTTGAGCCTTGGTCGGCAGATCGTAATAGTACAGCCAAGTCTCGTCACCTGTCACGATGTTGTTCACATACCGAGATTGTCCCTTATCAAACTTTTTTAACATCTCCCGGCACCAAGTCACACGTCGTGTCATCTGCTCTTCATTCAGTTGATGCGGCACCCAGAGAGAACAAAGTTTCTTCACGTGCAAATGATCTTGCAGAATCGAACGAATTGCTGGTGCATTTAGGCCCAAAGTATCCTCTATTTGTTGGTAGGTCACTCGCCTGTTTTCGTCAAGCATTTTCCTCGCAGCAGTAACGTTTTCCTCCGTAACTGACGTTCGTGGCCTTCCCGGCCTCTCAGAATCCTCCAGAGTGAAATTTCCCCTTTGGAATTCTCTATACCACCTGAATATCGTTGTACGATGTGGACATTCATCATCTAGTGCAAGAGTCATTTCTTCTAAGCACTGGTCTATGGTTAAACCACGCACGAAATTATACCGCAAAACTGTCCTTATCTCATTTCGTGATTACGATGCCATCGCAAGCACTTTACACTCTCACTACTAATGAATAACTGAGCCCATCGACTTGGCGCGGCGGCTACTATGCACGTATGAACATGTCTCAACATGCAGCAACAAGCAGCTTCCTGTGATTCATTGTTGCGTCATATTGCAAAACTTTCCTAGTACCCTTTGTACACACACACACAGTCAGACCTCTATATAACAAAATCAATTGTTCCCTTGAAAAAATTTGTTATATAGAAATTTCATTATAAAGAAATATGACCTTTTCAACAATGAAAAATACTGTAAATTCAGAAATATAGTAAAAGACAGGAAAGAAGTGAGAATAAATAAATTTTCTAACATTTAAAAACAATTTTTTAATACATACATAATAAGAAATGACTACTTACATGATGCCCACAATTTATTAGTACAATTTTTTAAGAATTATGTCGTAAAATATTTGGTTTATTTTTTGTTGTACTTTACACCGTTCATAAAAATGTTCACATTTGTTTAACACTCAGATATACTTTCCGTTACATTTTCTTCCCACTGAAGGCTTCTATGCAAAGTTTCAAATGTTATCAACATTTGTTTGGAAGGTTTAATATTGCCCTAATTTTTCAACCAACTCCTTGTCGATATTGTCACTAGTTCTTTCAATATGCTCCAAAATGTTGGGAGTCACTCAAATTTTCAACTACTATGACATCATTATCAACTCCTAAAAATTCGTCAAGAACAATTTCTCCGCTGATCAAACTTCGCTTGGAACTCTACCCAAGATTGCTCAATGTCTTCTAGCAGTTCATCCCTCTCACCCCTGTTAATTATCATTTTAGCAAAACCTGCTTTTGCGAAACAATTCTTAATCGTTGTTTCCGTGACATCTTGACTCCACACTTTCACCAACATGCACATCCACAAATCTATAGGTTGGTTGGTTTCTATTCTCAGTATAATTTTTTCACTATGCGCCTTTGGTTGTACATTTTCAAATTCTTGATAATGCCTTTGTCCATTGGCTGCAGTTAAGACGAATTATTCAGAAGGAAGAAAACAAGCTTCACACTTGTAAGTTTTCAAATTACCAAGTGAAGGTGGGCAGTGCAGTTGTCAACAATCAACAATTTTTCTGTTTTCCTTTGTCATCTTTCTATCGAAATTTAAAATCCACTGCTCAAAAAGTTCGCTTGTTATTCAAGGATTTTTGTTGTAGTTGTAGTCCAACTCTAAAGATTTGTTTCTTTAGAAACATTGGGGTTATTTACTTTTGCCTGTTACCAAAAGCTTCAGCTTTTCATTACCAGCCATGTTTACAACCAAGAGTGTAATTCTCTCCTTACTATTTTTACCACATAAACATTTATCACCTTTAAAAGTCAGTGTCTTGTTCGGAAACTTTTAAAAAAACAGACATGTTTCTTCAATGTTGAATATGTCTTTGGATTCGTAGTCCTCCATAATTTTTTCAAAACTGTTTCTTTCCAATGGGTATAGTCTTCTTCGATTGCAACTCCACTTTCATTAGAAATAACTTTTTCGAGTAAGCCATGATGCTGTTTAAATTTGTCCAGCCAACTAGAACTGGTTTGGAATGTTTTGTGCCCCAGAAAAGATGTGTACTCCATAGCCTTTTATTTTATTAATAGCCCTTATATCAGCATGTTTTGGTCTTGAATCAGCTTCATCTACATCTTCCCAAAGGCATAATTTTGCACGCTTCCGACTGGGTTCCGTTTCCTCAAACAGTTTGAGAATCGAAATGGTTTTTCGGAATGGTTGACATACTACTGGTGGTGGATATCAAATTTTAAAGCGATTTCTTTTTTTTTTAACCTGCGATCTACGCTATTAAGCACTTCCACTTTTTCACACTACACTCAATGATTTCCTCTTAGACACTAAGGTTACTTGCACAGCAATTAAAATATAGCTGAAATTAGGGACCACTTGTAGCTACCATGTAAGCAATGATAGGTGAAATTTAGTGAAAGTGTGGATTACTCATTTCTTCGAAACAGATGACTTTCTAAGATAAAGGAAAATCACTCTTTCCTAATTCTCTAATAGGATGCTTACGGCAGAAAATAGGTTGACCAGAGCCAATGCTCGCCTCGGGAATATGCCTTAACCTTTCCGGCTGTGGACAGCTGACCAGCGGGACTTCTCGGCATAGTTGTGTATAGGTTTCACTTCTTTTTTGCCATTGCAGACCTACTTCTGGGCAAAGGCCTCTCCCACACTTCCATCTTTTTCTACCCTGTGCCATGGCTTGCCAGTTTCTGCCTGCATGGTTTTACAGGCACCATTAAATTGTAAAATGTTTTAGCTCTTAATTCATGGAATTAAAGCCTTTAGTTATTAAAAGCTAACGGGACTAATGCTTAATCCTTTTAATTCATGCTTTATTGCCTAAAGGCCAGAGGTGCAAAAAATGCGTACACAGGTCTCTCAAAATTAGTTCGTTATATGGAAACTATTTTCAATGTAATAACCAAAGGGAAATCAAAAAATTTTGCTATATGGAAGTTTGTTAAAGAGAGGTCTGACTGTGTGTGTGTGTGTATATATATATATATATTCACACAATCGCAGTCTGGTGTGCAAGGAATTGTATAAACTATGTTTTTCATTTAAAATCTATTGTTTTATTATTATTTGTTGAATTTTGAATGTATGTTCATAGTTTCTTGGAGCTGCCGAAGGCTAAGTTTACTGCAGAATCTTTGAAATTTTTTTTAAAAGATTGTTAGTATGTTTCAACATATGGGGAGACCTATCCCCATATGGTAGCTACATGGCGTAGCTAAAGTATGTTTAGTAAGTTTTTTATGTCAGTGATTTCTAATTTTGTTGTTTTTTAGTGTGGGATAATTACGTAACAAATCCTAAATAGTCTTCACTGCTTTTTGAGGATGTACATTGGTATATAGTGATTTTTTATTGAAGGAATATAATTTGTCAGGTTCTAATTCTATATTGTTGACTGACGAAAATAGGTGTTCCATATTCTTTGTGATATTTGGAATAATTCATTAAAGGTTTTAGTAAGTCAACTACAAATTTTGCGAAGTTTGCTGTTGACATATTTTTGAAACTAACTATGGGCTTAATGGTTTGCCGGGTTTATGTAACTTTATGACACCAAAAATGTAAGGCAAACTTTCTGTATGGGCTAAGAGTCTGTGTGCAAATTGCATGAAATCTTTTCTTCGGAGTGTAATCTTTTTAATTCTTTTTCGATCGGATGGTGGGAATAAGATTTTTTTATAGTTTCTGGTGTGTTTTTTTTTTTTATCTTATAGGAGGTTTGTCAGTTTGTTATCATAATCGAATTTGTTTATTGATACTATTGAGTTGCCCTTATCAGCCTTTTGAATGATGATGTTTTTATTCTGGCTGATTTTTTGATGCATCAAAACTCCTCCTTTGAAAGGTTAGGAGTAAGATTTGGTTTTTTATTTATTACATTATTTATTTGCTTAATTAGTTTTTCCTATTACTGTAACTATGTAAACCTGTTTGGACTCGTATTACATATTCATTGTATGGAACCTTTTTTGGGGTCACACTGTAATTGAGGCCTTTATGGAGGATTTTTTGTTCATCTTTTGTTAAGTTATAGTTGGAAAGATTGGTTACGAATTCACCAATCGCGGAACCTGTTTAGCACATACCTACAGATTGTGGTCTCTTATGACAACTATGGAACCCTTTCTCACAAAAAAATCAATTTTAATAGCCCAGTTCAGCAATGCTTTCAAGTATGCATCTATAAAGCATTAATGTAAACAGGAAATAAGATTATTTAAGGACAGATTCTCCAACTGCAGTTACCCGAAATGGCTCATCCATAGTGCCTTAAATACTGCTGAAAGAATTAGTAAAGAAAAACCAAAACGAGAAGTGATGAAACAAGAAGTTTTTTTTTTTATGTTGATCTCTCATGTGTTTCAACCTATATGTTGAAACATATGAGAGATCAACATAAAAAAAAAAAACTTCTTGTTTCATCACTTACATACCAACAACCTTTTTAAAAATTTTTTCAAAGATTCCGCAGTAAATTTAGCCTGCAGCAGCTCCAAGAAACTATGAGCATACCTTAAAAATTCAACAAACAATAGATTTTAAGCAAAAAACATAGTTTATGCAATTCCTTGCACACTAGACTGTGATTGCGTGTGTGTATATATAGGCAGCACAAGAACATTGTTACCTACAAGACTCCAAAAGCAAGCTTCAAATAATAACGAAAAAAATAGACGACAGAAAAAATTAGTTCAGAGTTGGTATCTCACCACTTAGGCACAGAACATTACCCATCTTTTGAAAACATCATAATATTAGACAAACAAGACAAAAAATTTAAGTTAGAAACCGGTGAGACAAGCAATAAGAAACATACATAGACCAATAATAATTTCTGAGGAGTGGGATCTAAAACAAATATCCTACAAATTCAAATTTAATAACAAAACATAGCAACACCCTATCCAGAACCTCTACTAACGGGGATGGGTAGTCACACACCTGGATTTTCAAGTGGAAACTTTCCTATCCTTTCCTCCAAAAAACCTTTAAGCTGTTCTAAATCTCTAAATTTTCAAATTCCCAAACTATTAGTGAATATTTTGTGAATTTTTCTTTTATCCTCCTCTTCCTTTGCCTACTTAAACAGCCTTCCCCCCATGCTTTTAAACCACCCCAATGGAATGTGCCAGGGCTATAAATACGGCCTTTGACACATGTTCGCTTCCCATTTGAAGGTGGTATAAACCCCCATAAAGCGTTGGGTATTTGTCTCCCTTTATACTTCCAATTATTCGCCACGAATGGATTTAGGGTCAAAGCTTGCTTTCATTCCTTTGTCCTATTACAAGGTTCATCTATCTTTAGGCAGGTCTTTCAATACTATTTCAATTTATTCTAATTACATCTAACCTGGATGCAGTTATTCCTGAAAAAATCTCAGGTAAGAGAATTCCTGTCTTAAAATATCTATAATATTTCTTAATATCATATATATTCTATTTTTATTTGTTTTAAATTCAGAATGGGAACAAGAGAAAATCACAATAAGTTAGTATTTGTCCCATTTTATGAATATTAGTGGGTCTCGATTACACAAGTTGTCTGTCCAACATGTCAGAGTTAATAAAATGACCATATGGACAGTAATTGGCTAGACTGTCAAGCATTTTTCTCTTCTATCCTGAAACAGGAAAGTATCAGGGAAAATGGCCAGAAAAGCTGATAATTGCCAGTTTTTTTTAAAAAAATTTTAAATATCCATTTACAGGAATGGATACATTTGAGTGAACAAGTCTTAAAAATTTGTGTCCCAGCAGGCGGTTGATAAATTGGTAGAGCACATTATTTTTCATTTCCCAAAAGGTCATGGGATAGAAGAAAGTGACTTTTTTTTTTAAGTTAATTATGCAAAAAAGTATGTCATTGATTTTAAAATAAAAGTGTAACAATGAGAAAATTTCTAAAGATGTCGGATGGGTTGTAGTACATGAACATTTTGATAATGAGAAAGTTTATAAAAATATTTAAAGAATAGTTGAATTTTTTCTATGTTTGCCAGGGACAAAATGTCACCACTGAAAGAATATTTTTGTTAGAGAATAAATTATGGACTGCATAGAAATGGCCAACAATAAACCTGATAAAGGCCATTCTTATACAATTTAGTAATTTCATTTATTATTATATTATACAATTAGGTAAACTCTTATAGTTTCTCAATATTGAACAAGGGTGATATATTAACCTTTAATTCCTACCCATATTTTTTGTTTCTTAATCTTTTTGTATTTTCTCTGTCTTGTGATCACCTCTGACCTTACGTGGTTGTCCCAGAATATAAACAGAAAATTTATTTTATTTATATATTTTTTTTAACTGGTGTATGTGTTAAATATTTTGTGTGTGGTATTATTGAAAAATAAAAGTAAAATATTTATTTGTCATATATTTATTTAATAAAGGAAATATTTCATATCACAAATAAAAAATTAGGTTATTATTCTAAGGCAGTGATTTTCAACCAGGGTGCCACGTAATTTGGGTTTAAGTTACTTAAATTTATATGTTTATTTCATTATAAAAAGGTGTACAGTATCTTTTTAATTTTGTGGTGATCTATAATCGATGTTTACTTAGTACCTCTATATAAAGAATAAAATTATATACTGTATATATATATAATTTGTATTATGAAATGTAATTATTGTAATAAATATATAACATGTATATTTTTTAATATTATATATATACAGAGAGAGAGAATCGGATCTGACAGGCAGAAAATTGAGTAGGGATGCCGCAAAATAAAATAAATTACTTTTTATCTTAGGGGTGCCGTTATTAAAAAAAGGTTGAAAACCACTGTTCCAAGGGGTAGTGCACTTGTGGCATAAATTACTTGATACTCATTATAGTTAAAAGTTTTGCACTTCCAACAAACAATTTTACCTTTATAACCCTTTTGTGATGGAAGACAACTGGCATGTTCCTCTCCTGGATGCTACTGAGTTGTCTTGTGTTTTTTTTTTAATTTCTGCCACCATGTTTTTTTTATTATCAGAGTCAACATTTGGTCATGCACATTGACAAAGACATAACTTGGGCATGGTGAATGTGGCCATGGGTACCGATTCATTGGAAGCACTGAATGAAGGTAAAGACAGATAATTTATTTTTATTTTAAAAATCAATTATTATTATTATTATTAGTCATATGGTGCAAGGAAGCCTGAGGCTTATACTGCACCAGGCAAAAAAAAAAAAAAAAAAAATTCCCTATTACCCTGACAGAGAGAGAGAAAGTAGAAAGGAATCACCAAGAAAGAGTAGAATGATGATATCCAGCTCAGGACCCTGGGTGTGCCAAGCCCATACTCACCAGATGTGAGCCCCTGGGGGTATTATTAAAATAAATCTGTCCCTTTTATGTAAACATACCATTGGGGAATTATTAAAATAAGTCTGTCCCTTTTATGTAAACATACCATCTTATAGTCAATAACCCCAAAATAACTTGGTTCATTTAACTAAAAACAGTAGAGGAAGAAAGCAGTTTTAGAGTTAGTGTTGTTGGATGTGAAGTTTTCCAAGCAGTGTAGACAGACATCGAGGAAGACCCATGGTGTCCCATCAATGATTTATTGTACATTTGCTTTAGAGATAAAGAGGCCATAATCCTGCTGTATAAGGCATATAGTGGGATTATGTAAGACCACACACTTAGTATACTGTAAGTATAGAAACTGCACCTAAAAACAGATATTGTGCTTTTTGAAAGGGTTTGATGACAGGAAATGTGCCCGATAAGACTGACAAATGGGACATTCATCTGAGGAAAAACTTGGAATATATGGACTATATTTCAAACCTTAGAAGCCAGAGTTTGGAAACCAGACACCTTAGAAAAGACTTGACGTGGTTGAGTCTAGGAACCGTAAATTAAAATTATGGGGGATAGAGGTTTAGGCTGGATTGGAAGTTTTCTTTTAGTCAGGTGGATTATTAATTACTGGAATAAGATGTCTGGTGACAGCTTGAGGAAATTCAAAGGTCAGCTAGAGGATAGAGTTAAATGGGTAATTTATTTTACTATTTATCTGCCATTGTTTTTATTTATGTTTTTGGCAGGTGCAACAAAAGCCTAGGGCTTCCTTGCTAATACTAAAATCTAATAATTTAATAACTTTTTTTTAAAAATATTATATATTTATCCCTCTTAATGTCTGGAGCATTTTGAGATATCCACCGATATGTGCTTGGGATAGCAATCAGTGCTTGAAATATGATGCCCCCCTCTTTTTTTTTTCTGAGTTCACAAGTGCTGCTTTCCCTTGAAAAGATGCTTATTCTTTGGGGTGTGGCCATGTGTCTCTTTGGGAGATGAGCAGTGGATTCTCTCCTCCAATGGTTCCTGCCAGTTTCATTTATCGTTGTTGCCACATTAGAGCCTGGGTAGTTGTAGTGCCAGTAAACCCAAAATCAATCCAATCCTCCAACAGCAAGTGTTGCTTTGATCCTTTTCTTTTCTATTCTTAATGTTTGTTTTTTTTTTATTATGTATATTTGATTTTATTTATTTTTGGTTTGATATAGGAGTGGTTAGATTCATAGGAGCAAAAAAGCATTTTGCCATACCTGTAATTTCATTAACTGCATTTATTAATTCTCAATTTATTTTATGTAAGGGTGTTTTTTCCTAAGTTCAATTTAAAAATCACTGAAGCTTTTAAAATTTAGTCACTTTAGATTAATAAAATGATTGTTAAGGTATTTAAGGGCAAAGGCCTCATGCTACGAGGTAGAATGACTAAAATGTAGGTTAGTGCAAATAAATAACACTTCACCAGTGGAGTGTTATTTATTTGAGGTAGT
The DNA here is from genome assembly GCF_048544385.1 of Mastigoproctus giganteus. Lineage (NCBI taxonomy): Eukaryota > Metazoa > Arthropoda > Arachnida > Uropygi > Thelyphonidae > Mastigoproctus > Mastigoproctus giganteus. Next base: position 170,550,005 of record NC_143586.1, on the reverse strand, counting down.
ACAATGCCATGGCAACCCGTTGTGAAGGCAGTCACAATATGAGATATAACCAAAACGATGCCAATTTAATTAATTAATTTAACTACTTTGGTAGATAGCTATGTTAAAATGATGCATTTACACTAACCTACATTTTAAAATGATTGTGTAGTGTGGAAATGCACCATCTTTTCCAATTGTACACAAATAAATGTGTATAATTTGTCCATCGAAATATCTGATAAATATTAATTTGAGCTAATTAACACACAGTACTGCTAATGATGAATGATAGTTTCTATCATTCATCATTAGCAGTACTGTGTTTTAACCTGTCAGCACATGCATGACAACTTGATATATGATTGGAGTAAAATTACTGCACACAAATATATTTATCATTATGCAAGGAGCTGTAAATCAAAAAATATATGTATTGGGTAGGAATGGATAGGGATTAACCACAAGTGATGTATTTTGACAGACTTTTTTTAACACATTGGGGTAAAAACTGAATCTTGAAAACGGTACAACTTCAAAATAGGAGCACATAGTCTTCCCCACTCTTCAAGAACAGTTCCATCCATGGCATGCTGAGGGAGAGGTTCTTGATTGTCCTTGTAACTCCTCTCTAAACACCTGTTTGTTTAGCCTGGTAAAAATTTACCTCACAGGTGTGTTAACATTTTCAAATAAGAAAAATTGATCAAACCTGAGGTGGTGCTTGAAAATTATTTGCAAAGGCTGTATATTTCTAGTTTATTATTATTTTTTTTATCTTTATGGCTTTTTTTTTGTAATGCAATGCCTGTTGTGTTTATCTAAATTAATATTTATCAATATTTTAAATTAATTAATGAGGTTGAATGGTAACACACTTGGAATTGAAGTAAGATAAAATAAACTTAACACAATTAAAATAAATTTTGAGTATTATTCCATCGCAAAACAAGACAAAAAATTCTTCCTTTACGTCTTAAAATATTTTTTCTTTTTTGATCCACCCCTACTATTATTAATATTACCTTTAGCCATATGGTCCAACAAGGAAGCCTAAGGCTTTTGCTGCACCAGCCAAAAAAAATAATAATAATAATTCTGAATTTTCTTTGGTAATTGTTGGCGCTTCGACTTCTGTGGCCATAATGCACCTCACAAGGTTTTTGCAGTACTTTGATCCAAGCCCGAGGCGGGATTCTAACCCGCGACCTTTGGGTTGCCAGGCAGGCACTTTACCCACCCGGCAATTCTGAATTACCCTGAGAGAGAGAGTGAGTCAGAAGTAGAAGGGAATCACCAATAAACAGAATGATGATTTCCAGCTCAGGACCCTGGGTGTGCCATGTCCGTACTCACCAGCTATGAGCCTCCGGGGTTAAACTGTATCAATTGTTTTAACTAAACATTTTTTTTTTTTAAATCGTACAATGATTATATATATTTTTCAATTTATGGAATATATATATTCCACAGGTTTTATATCTCAACATTAACGTTTATCAACAAATGTGAATAGGTCAATGGCGGCATTCTGAAGGGGCGATGGAGGTGGCAGAATCCGTACATCCGATTGCCATGAGGTAACAACGGCAATCTGGCTAAAAGCCGGATCGCCCCCTTTTCTGAATCTCTGCCCTAAACTTTTGTCCCGCTTTATTCTAAAATAGCCCGTTTATGACTTACATTCTGTATTTTTTCTACTATGGACATTACATTGAGAACGACCCTCTACGAGGTTGTAAATAGATTGTGGGGACTGCATAAAGGAAACTAACTGGCTGTTTCGTGTACTAAAAGTTATACGCGTCTAAATAGACCACAGTAAGTAATGTGATTGCACAGAGGTTATTTTTAATAAAAAAAAAGTGGACCGAGGAAGGAATTTAAATATTTATGTAATTAATTTTATGCATAATGAAACTATACTATTAGATTTTGCTGCTTTTTTTTTTTTTTCGTCCGTCCTTTTTACTTTTGAAAGGTGGCAACTCTACCCCATACGAAGAAGAAAATTGGGTAGTTTCAGGAGTCGAAATGGAAAATTTTACTTTTTACTAATATTTTATTTTGTAATAGTTTTTGGAAAAATCCTGGTTGTGCCACCGGAATAGGTAGCATAAAAGCTTGTATTTGTCGTTTATTCACCGCATTTTATCATATTATTGTACAAAAAAAGCGAACTTAATTATATTTATTATTGTGGTAATTATACCTGGTATCGTATAATAGTTTACAGAGCCACTATACATTTCTGCAGTACCGTAAAGCAAGCATTCAGAGACACGCAACGCAGCTCGATTTCTTTCCTACACGTAAAGAGCTGTTATGTTTCCACGTGAATCACTTTCGGCGTGGTGAGTAGCGATTGGAGGGAGAATCTTAACCAATCATAGAGCTCCAGCTGTCGACCACCACGTGGCTAGCAGATTCACATTTATTCTGTGACAGGCAACGCTAGATCGTTTGGTTTTTGCGAATTGTGGTTTTGGTGTGTCCGCTTGCTACCAATCTCAAGTAAAAATAAATATGAGGCGAATATTTCTTTTTTCATTTATTGTTACAGTATTATCAGAACCAACTATTTACTTCAAAGAAGAGTTTGCTGATGGTAAGCTTATTAGTGTTTTTATTATTTTTTTAAAAAAGTTTTATTTTAATTAATAACTAGTGGAACAAGGAAAATTGGAATTAACTGTCGTTCTAATAAAGTAATAATTAAATGTGTATTTTCTTCATTTTGTTTCGCGCTGTACAATGAATTTCTCTTGAAACAGTCGCCGTTTTTGCGAATAACTTGTTACCGGGAGTGAGTGGAAATTAAATATTTCTCGCGGTTAAAGAGAGAGGGAGATTATTCTATTTCTTCCCAATCGATTGCATTATAGTCATTTGTTGAGTGAAAATCTAAGTCTTTGTATAAATCGAAGGGAAAACAGATATCACATATTTCATGTTTCTGTTTTATGACTATTAAAAAACACGCACACACACCCCTTTAATGATTTTTCACAAGTAATTCCCTGAAAATTTTGTAATTTTATTAAATTGGGGCAGTATTTTAATTAAATTCACAAAAAATATTAGTCATTGCCATCTTACTGATTTTGATGTTTTTCGTGATTGAAAAGCTGAGAGCGCTGCTGTGATGGATGAGTTTAATGTTATATATGTTGTTTTAAAGCCGTTAATTATTGGGTTGGTGTATTAGATATCATTTATTATGGAGGTATACGGTCGAACAGAAATTTTGCCCTGATAATTTTCTATTCAGTAAATGGCGAAAACAAACATGTTGACCAGATGCGCTTAGCAACATTAATCAGGGTATTTTTATATAGTAAGGTATGTGCCATAATGTAGGAGCAAAAATTATTAATATTCTGGATGGCAGAATATAAGAATTCTGCATATGTGTATTAGTAGTGAAAAATTATGCAAAAAAGCGAGTACAGCATCACCAAAAAATACCCTCTACCATATCACTCCAATCTGATAGATTATTGTTCCTTTAATTCAAACTACCCACGCCGACCGGGCTAGCCGAGTGGGTAAAGTACCTGCCCGGCAACCCAAAGGTCGCGGGTTCGATTCCCGCCTCGGGCTTGGATCAAAGTACTGCAAAAACCTTGGGAGGTGCAATATGGCCACAGAAGCCGATGCGCCAACAATTACCAAATCAAAAAAAAAAAAATCAAACTACCCACTTCCACAAATAGTTTTTTATAATAGTAATGTGCCTACTAGCTGCAGGCAAATTTTTTCCTGCATCAATTTGGTTTGAGCTTATTCAATTCATTGAAGGCCTTAAGTAACTCAGTTTGCTTCCATTTTCAGAACTGAAGCTCTTTTGTTAAGAGTATCCTTTTGTTCCCCTTGTTAATCTCATTGCACCTCTCTTTGTCCATTGCATCAGATCCACATCCTTGCTGAAAAAATTCCTCCCCCTGCATTGCTCAGAGAACTTTGTCTCTGTGCTTAGTTACCCCATGCTTGCATTCTCCACTCCCCTTACTTGCATTCTCCACTCCCCTGAGTATGGTACCACATAATGACAAGCCCTCGGGGTTAGTATAGTTGGTAGGATCACAATCCTCTCCACATCCTAGTGGAAAAGACCAGAGTTTGAAATCATGTTGTGTGGCTGAGTTAGTTGGTCTCAGGCATGGGGTGCCTCCATAGCCAGGTGAGCAGGAGCAGCAGTGTGTAGCACATGCTTCTTGATTAGACCGGGGTTAGAGCCCGTGACCACCAAATACGGAGGATGCGGAAAGGTCAGGGAATGACTACTGCATATCCCCGGAGCAGTATGGCCTTAGTTGCTAATCCTCCTAAAAACCAAATAACTCCGGCAGCATAGTTTTTTCTCCCGGAAACTCTGATTTTCCAGCAATCAGAAAATCTACCTCAGAACACGGAATTTACAAACAATATACACGGAGCAATATTGCCTTAGTCGTTGATGTGTCTAAAAACCCCACAACATAGTGACTTAACAGTATTTTATATTCATATGTGACTTGACGTGGTAAATTACACTTATTTGCAGTACCTTGCATTTCCACATTAATTGCTACTTCTCAGTCCATCTGCCTAATTTTTCTAGATCTTGTAGAAGCATATCCTGATTAGTGTCAGACATGCTAAGCTTGATTTCCTTTCATCATTAACATTAATACAGAAGAGAACAATGGGCTGAGCATTGAAGCTGGTAGTAGTGAACACACCAGTTCACTTAAAGGTTTGGGGCACATGTAGATAGTGTAATTTGTACCATATGGTGCTCAAAGTGAGTCTTTAGACCCAAGAGCAGATGTAATATTAAAACTTGAGCATAAAAAAGTACAAAGCGGACCATTAGGCAAAAAGAACCTGTAAAGACTTAAGATGGCCTGTGCTGGTTTACTTTGCTATTCCCTAGAAATAAATATATAGTTAGCTATAGAATAAAATAATGATTGAGGTTAATTGACAATTATTGGATATTTGAATGGCACTTTTTTGAGGGCTGGCACCACTCGATATATCCAATCAATAATTAGTAAGGCTATCTGTTCCGATTGTTTAACTAGGTCCAAATTATAAACATTGTGGCTATCTATACTTAAATTTAATATCAAACAGACAAGATAACAGTTAGCCCAATGTGATGTTTTGTATTAAATTAAGTATGCATAAATGGATGTGACCGTTACACATCCATTAGTGAATAAAGTAGAAAAAGAATAGTACATTAGTGAAAGAATGTTAATGTCCTTGAGGTTATGATGAATTAAGTAAATTGAGCTGAATTGCCAAGCCAATATGGAGTGAGGGACTAAAGTAAAATTAGTACAACAAAATACTAATAAAATTAATAGTATATCTGTCATCAGATATGAGAGGGAACCATTTTTATTAAATGGTCAAATATAGGTAAGGCAAATAAGCTTGATCTGATGTCAGCTGAAATAAATATTGATACATGATCAGGTATTTTATCAGGGGGCTACACCTGACCAAGTATCAGGAATTGTTTCTATACTTGTCCATAGTAGTGGAAGAAAAGTGAAAGGCCAAAAAGGAATGAAATGAAATTAGCACTTTCTAATACAATATGGACGAGGTAGTCCCAACACAGTGGGGACTACCATGATATTTAGGTAAAAATAAGTATTGAGTTGGGATGAAAATTATTAATATCAAAACCCCATGAACTGTCCTAGCAGGACAGTTGATGGGGTTTTGTCAGTGATACATAAGCAAATTGCCAGTATGGACGAGGGGGTGATTATCATGTATAAGATGATGGTTAGGCTTTATCTAGAATACTGCATGCAGGTCTGGAAGTCTTATTTTAAGGTGTGGATCTTTTGGAATGACAGCAGAGAACAAGATTAATTAACGACACAAAAGGGTAGGTACATTTACCCGTGGAAAACTCCAATTATGCAAATTTGAGTTGAAACTAACCACCTGTGAGGAGATAAGTGTTTTAAGGAATTAAAGTGAGTATAAATTGAATGTTGGTAGTGTCATTACACTTTCTCATAGTGCATGTAGGTTATAGGGTAGAAGAGCAAAAAACTCCTTTGGCAGGAGTGATTGAATATAGGAAAAAAACTTCCATCTGGTGTTACGGAAGTGGATAAAATTGAATAGTTTTTTTTTTTTTACTGATTCTGTATAAGCTTGATTCTTTGCATCGTTTGCTAATATTAATCTAAAGTCTTTCATTAAGAATGTAAAAGGATTCTTTTGTGATGCTAATACTAGAATGAAAGGGATGAACTGCATTGCCCCACCTGATATTATTATCATTAGCGATATGGTACAAGGAAGCCTGAGGCTTTTGTTTCACCAGCCAAAATAAAAGAATTCTGAGTTACCTTGAGAGAGTGAAAAATCACCAAAAAAGAGAAGAATAATGATATCCAGCACAGCCCCCAGGGGTATATGAATGGTATCACTTGATCCTGTTCAGGTTGCTGGTAGGCTAAATATAATAAGGCAAACTGGAGTTCCGTAGTGGGTAGTGCAGTTAGTGGGATCGCTGTCTCCTCCACTAAGTCGAAAAGACCTGAGTTCGAATCCCATTGGTGGATGGAAGGAATTTTTATGGGTCTTTTTCAGAATGTGGCTGAGTTAGTTGGTCTCAGGCAAGGGTGGCATGGTTTTTTCTCCCATGTACTGAACTTTCGATTTTTTGTCCAGCAAACAGAAAATCGACCTCAGAACACAGCAATTTACAGACAATGTACATGGAACAACTTGCTTTAGTCGCCAATGCTCCTAAAACCCAACGACAACAGCACCTGGAGCTGATGTGATCTATCCAGTTATAGTCAAAGGAGTTGCAAAAGAGGTAAGCAAATCTTTAGCTTGGACACAGCATGGTTTTGTTAAAGGGGAGTCTTGTATGACCAAGTTTGCAGATGATACGGAGGTTGGCAGGGTAGTTAAGGACACAAATGACAGTACGCTGCTGCAACAGGATCTACAAAAGTTGAGCCGATGGCTGAGAGGTGGCAAATGAAGCTTTTAACATTGACAATTGTAAAGTACTACATATGGAAAGGAGTAACATATCAACTCTGGTACTACACTGACAGTGGTAGAGAATAAGGACCAGGGGGTAATTGTGCAAGCAGATATGAAGTTTTCTGATCAGTGCAGACGGTCTGCAATAGTAGCTCATGGTGTCTTGTCAATGATATACAGTTATATCCCGAAGTTATGCGATAGGTGGGTCCGACAAAAATCGCATAAGTTGGGGTACAACTTTGCATATAAATACATATAAATTTTGTTTAATTGGGACCAAGGACTAACAAAAACACTAGTTTAGAAAAATATTTAATAAAATTGCAGTTCTTTATACATATTAATACAAAATATATCTATTAAAAAATGAGTTACGTAAAAAATGTCGATGGCTTCATAAAATCTAACATTCGTCTGACGACACAGCGCCTTCTTTTTTTCACACAATTTCTTCATAGCAAGCCAATAATTTTTTTTTTCCCTTTGTAGCTATAACGCATTCTTCGTTGGAGTCTGTTTTCTAAAATTTTTAATCTCTTTTCAATTGAGCTGAGACCTTCTGTCAAGCTTCCAATTGTCATGTGCTTTTCTGGTGGAACTGGGTCTGAAATGTCGGATACTTCAGTGACGTTTTGCTCACATCTCTATGAGCTCATTCATTGTCAGCTCCTGACTATGTGAATCCAACAGCTCGTTAACGTCATCACCATTGACTTCCAAATCTAATTGCCTGGCAAGATTAACAACTTCTATCACATGAGCGACATGATCAGTTTCTGGCATTGTTTTCATCTCATTTTTGAATGGACAAAAAAAAAAATTGACAAAGTTTCTTCCAGGCACCATTCAATGTTTTTTTGTGAATTTCATCCCAAGATTCTTCAATAATTCTTACGGCATCTAAAACATTGAATTGTTTCCAAAAGTCTTAAACGTATCTCAGTATTTTGCCTCAGCTTTATTGAGACGTGCAAACGAATGCATCGTGTAGTAGGTCTTGAATGTTTTGATGACTCCCTGGTCCATCAGTTGAAGAAACTGGTTGTGTTTGGAGGCAAAAACACAACTATCACACATGGGTCGAAATTAATTAGGGTGGCAGGAGGGTGACCAGGTGCATTTTCAATAAGAAGCATCACTTTAAATGGAATCTGTTTAGACTTGCAATAAACGTTTGACTTCGGGTATGAAGTGGTGACCAAACCAATCCCAAACAGAGGCTGTCACCCAAGCTTTGATGATTTGATTTCCAAATCACTGGTAAGCTAATTTTAGATATATTTTTTAAAACTCTTGGGTTTTTGGAGCGATAGATTTAGAGGTTTTAACTTGCAGTCACCAGCTACATTCCCGCCAACCATCACTGTCAGTCGGTCTTTGGAAACCTTAAAGTCTGGAAAGTTTTTTTTTTTTTTTTTTTCTTCGTGAAAACGATGTAATTTCCGACAAAAGTTGAGCAAGAATTCGAACGTACACATATAAATATGACAGTTGGAATGCAAATTCTTGTGTGCAGCTCATGCTGCAGCAAAGTTAAATTTTGTTCATCTTTCACTCTCCGCCGTCGCACTGTATATCAATAGCATATGAAAAACATCCTTGAAGATAGTGGGCGGATTGTTGCAAAACAAAAAAAATCGAGAACCGCATAAATCAGAGTTGGGGTATTACTGTATAGGAATTTTTCTAGCAGGGATAAGGTGGTGATTATCCCCTTGTGTAAGGCAATGGTCAGGCCACACCTTGCGTACTGTATTCAGGTCTGGAGGCCTCATTTTAAGAAGGATGTAGAGTTGTTGGAACAAGTACAGAGAAGGGCAGCAAGATTAGTGAATGGAACGAAGGGTTGCTCTTACAAAGAAAGGCTTAAGTGTTGCAGATTAGTGTCTGGAGACTAGGCACCTGCTAGGTGCTAGTCTCCAGACACTAATCTTTATACACCTCTGATTGAGGTGTATAAAGCCTTGAATGGTTTGAGCATGCTCACTGCTGATGGGATTCTTCCTCTTGCTCAGAATAAGCACCTGAGGGGGCATAAATTCAAATTGAGGGAAGATAGTTGTAGAATAGATGTGCAGAAGTTTGCCTTTACCCAGTGGGTAGTTGATTGGTGGAATAGACTTCCATCTTTTGTTGTGGACGTTGATAGCCTAAATAAATTTAAGGCTCAGCTGGACAGGTATTTGGAATGAACAGAGGGGTGAAATGGGAGTAGTGTTTTTACTTTGGTCCTGTGGAGTCATCACTTGAGTAAGTGTTTGCTCAAGTGATGACTCCACTACCCGTTTTGTCCACATTAAAAACTAAATAAGGGTGGTAGTTGCCTTCGTCTAGTAGGCATTTAAATTCGGAAGGATGCTCTTCCACAACTGCAACGTCAGCACTAGCAGCCTCGCCAGACACTCTCACATTGTGAATTTTACAACAGTTTTTAAACTGATGAAACCATCTTTTGCTGGCTGTAAGTGTTTCAGTGCTACCAGACTCTTCACTTATTGTCAAAAAGCAATTTTTGCCTTGTCCAGAATTACCACCTGTGTAACAGGAATGTTATTTTGGTTCATATCATCAACCCACAACACTAACAATTTTTCCATTGTCTCACTGCATGAATAAGTTCTGGAGGATGACACACTTGTTATCCCTGTATGTGTGCACTTTATTTTATTGACATTGTTCATAATCGTTGATACAGTAGAAGGTGATAAACTCAGTGCCTTACACACACATCCAACTGATGCTCACCAGATTCCATGTGACGATCACATCCGTTTTCTTCTTAATTGTTAGTGTTTTACTCTTTTTGCCCCCCACCCCGGCACAGAAACTATCCTACGCTTAGAGCTCATGGTTACACAAAAATTATTATTAATGAGAAATAACACTGTGTAACCTGTTAACAATTGAGGGAAAATTTACAATGAAACAAACATGGCACAGTGAATGTAAACAAAGAACCCCGGAGGCTCAAAACTGGTGAATATGGGCTTGGAACACCCAGGGTCCTGAGCTGGATATTGTTTTTTTTTTTTTTTTTTTCTCCCCTGGTGCAGCCTTAGGCTTCCTTGCACCATATGGCTATTAATAATAACTCTTGGCGTAGCTATCATTCCACTCGCAATGCACCACAAAAACACCTAGTGCATGTTTGGACTTTTTTTTATGTAAACCCCAAACAAGAGAGGTATTAGAACCAATAGTCCTTAGTACCGTGCTTGGATTGGAGCTTGAGAAGACGAAAGGGGGATATTTGTTGACATTGGACTTGAACTTCTGTAGACTGTAATTTTCTGGAAATAAGTACGAAGGAAGGTTGTTCCAGAAAACGGCAGTTGAATGAATAAACGAGGAAGAAAGGAAAAGTTGGTTCTGCGAGTTTGAAGTTGGACAGTAAATAGATGTTGGCTGGTGGCGGCACGTGTTCGGACTGTTTTGAAAGAAAGGGCGGTAATTATAGAAGCCAATTCAGAAGAACAGTGCCCATGGAAGTATCTGTAGAAGAGGCATGCAGCAGAAACAGTATGTTTATGAGACAGTGAGTGGAGAGACCCTGTTAGAGATGAATCATTTAATTAACCTAACTGCCCTCTTCTGAATGGAATCAAGCAGCCTGAGAGAGGTTTTGGGGGAACCACCCCAGATGTGGGAACAATATTCAATGGCAGGGCAGATTTGGGATTTATAGAGTGAGCAGCTATTTGGAAGAAAAGTAACTCCGTGAGCGAAAGAGAAAACCAAGTTTTTTAGATGCAGAAGCAATATTAGTAAGGTGCTTGTGCCAAGAGAGATTAGAAGTCATGGTAATCCCCAAAAGAGATATATCATTCTGCCTAGAAATCAGTGTCAATAAAGATAAGCAAAGGAGCAGAAGAATCCTTTTTGCGAGATATAAGACAAGACTGAGTTTTAGAAGGGTTGAAATCAACTAAGTTGACTTTGCCCCACTGGAGAATTACCTGAAGAATGGCAATTTAAGAAATTGGTAGCAGATTTTTGAGAAATTGAAGCTGATTGAGCAGGGCAAGGTTTCTCAAAATGCAATGTGCTATCATCAGCAAAACTACGGATAGGATTTCCAGTCAATGGAAGAAGGTCAGGCGCATTTAGGGCTAGAGCCTCAAGCTGCGAACAATTTTAGACTATGTATATAAAGTGCTTAGCATCATAATACACAGCCATTTCTGTATAAACAGAAAATTTTTAAGGTGGCATCGTTTTAGGTTATATCTCATATTGTGAATACCTTCACAACGAGTTGCCATGATATTGCACTACTTCGAATAAGTAACGCTTCACCTAAGGAGAAGACTAGTGTTACTTATTTAACACTAGTCTTCTCCTTAGGTGAAGCGTTACTTATTCAACACTGTTACTTATTTAACACTAGTCTTCTCCTTAGGTGAAGCGTTACTTATTCGAAGTAGTGCAATATCATGGCAACTCGTTGTGAAAGTATTCACAATATGAGATATAACCTAAAACGATGCCACCTTAAAAATTTTTTGTTTATACAGAAATGGCTGTGTATTATGATGCTAAGCACTTTATATACATAGTCTAAAATTGTTCGCAGCTTGAGGCTCTAGCCCTAAATGCGCCTTAGTCTAAATACATCATACACCATCAGGCATCTCTCATATTGTGGAGTTATACTTCATAACTGTTTTTGCCATCATTGCATCACTTGGGTACCTACCCACTCACTGACGAAGGGCCAAATAGCCCTGAAACAGTGCTGTCTGGGTGGTGGTACCTATCTGAGAATAAGTAACACTAGTCTTCTCCTTAGGTGAAGCGTTACTTATTCGAAGTAGTGCAATATCATGGCAACTCGTTGTGAAGGTATTCACAATATGAGATATAACCTAAAACGATGCCACCTTAAAAATTTTCTGTTTATACAGAAATGGCTGTGTATTATGATGCTAAGCACTTTATATACATAGTGGAAGAAGGTCATTAATATACAAGAAGAAAAGAACTGAACCTTGGGAGACACCGGCATTACTGGAGAAGTTAGAAGACAGAGAGCCATCTACCATCACCCTCAGTTAATATCAGAGAGAAAACTGGATAACCAATTACTAAAAACAGTTGGCAAACCATAAGATGGAAGCTTGTTTAGAAGACCTTTATGCCAAACACGATCGAAAGCCTTTGAGATGTCAAGAGCAACTACTTGTGTTTCACCGAACCTTTCCATTGAATTAGCCCATAAATGGGTAACATAAACCAGAATAAGTGGATCGACACTGACGGAATCCATACTGGTGATCGTTGATCAGACGGAAGGTTTCTAGGTAGTTTAAGAGTTGGCGGTTAATTGATTTCTTAATTACTTTAGAAAGAGTAGAAGTAATTGCAATGGGACAATAATTGGATGGGAGAGACTTGTCAACCTTTTTAGGAACTCGCTGGATATGAGCAAATTTCCAAGCAAAAGGAAAAACAGCTTTGGAATAAAAAAGTGAAAAAAGGCGGCAAAGAATAGGAGTAAGTTCAGGACCACGGGTTTTGAGAACAAGTGGAGAAATACTATCGGGACCTGGAGCTTTATAAGCATCAAGATTCGTCAAAATCCTTTTGACGGAAGACCACAGGAGGCATTGAATGGAGCATATTGGGAATGGTGGGATGTCTTTTACCAATATCATTAATACACGAGTTGGAAGAAAAATGAGGTTCTAGCCAGTCAGCTTTATCTTTGGCTGTAGTGACAACAGAACCATCTGGTTTATACAAAGATGGGCAAAAGTTGCAGCCAATAGCTTTGGCAAGAGACCAGAATGCTCGGCTACCATTAGGGCAAGAAGCAAGTTTTCTACTCTTAGCCTGTTCAAACTCTAGTTTGGACCGATTAATAACTGCTTTACAATTGTTGTGAACTTTGGTGTAGCCAGAAAATGAAACCGAAGAATTAGAAACAAGCCAATTACGATGTGCAACATTCTTCTCTTGAACAGCCTTAGCACATTTATTGGAAAACCAAGGTTTAGATAAAGGACGAGATTTTAAAGTGGAGTGTGGGATAAAGGATTCCATTCCTGCAAGAATAATTTCACTGACACGATCTGAGCAAACGTTGACATCAGAAGTTTTGAAACAGTAATCCGACCAAGGAAAAGAAGAAAAGAAGTCTCGCAGGTCATCCCATTTTGCATTCTTGTAATGCCAAACAACACGAGGTTGGGAATAGCTATGAGATAGAGGTTCCATTGAAGAAGAGACAATCACCAAGTTGTGATCTGAAGTGCCTAAAGGACCTCTCACTTTGGCCGTGTACTTAGAACAGTTGCTTGTGAGAAAAAGATCAAGGTATGGACTGTATGATTAGGATTGTCTGGTATTCTTGTAGGTAAATGAACAATCTTTGCAAGGTCATTAGTAATTGTAAAACCCTCAGCATCTCGGAACAGCTGGGTTAGTTTGACTAGAAAACGGAAGCCAGCTGGTGTTGTGATCATTAAAATTACCTCACTGTTAGGAAAGTTGGACTGGAGAAAGTCAAGTTGCAAAGAGAGGAAGTCAAAGAGCTCCAAGTGATTAGTGGAGTTGGGAGAATGGTAGAGACAACAGATGAATTTGACCCAATGAGGTAGAGATATTTTAAGCCAGAGGAGATTCCAAATTGCCAAGTCTCTGACAGTGAATATCAGAATGGACATATGCACAAGTATCACCTTTGAGGCGAAAGGAATCGTACGGCAAATAATTTGGGCATCTGAGATGAGCAGTAGTTGAATCAACCGATAACTGAGATTCTGTCGAAAAAAGTAAATGGGGTTTGGCAGACTGCAAGTGGAAATGGACATCATTGAGATTGGATTGAGACTACGTATATTTGTGAAATGAATTAGGAAGTACTTGAGAGGTTTAGATCTTTTCAGATACGCTTGCTCTGTTAGTTTGACAATTCAATTGGTTTATTTAATAGTAAGAAAAAGTGGGTGGGACATGCTGTATGAAGTAATGAAATTTTTGGATATGGTGTACACATGGTAAGAATATAACCTTGATATAATGTGGCCTCGACAATGCTCCCCGCATACACACTGCTGACTCCCTCCAGTCACTCTGGTAGAGTAGAGGTAGCAAGATTATACACTAGTTGTATAATCACGCAAGATTATACACTTGCGTCCGGCCTGCGAACACCGTTTTAGAGCTGTACCCTCGAAATGTATAGAATATTGGATCTCGCCACGATGTTCATCATAACCTCAAAAGTCATCAATAATACTGCATGATGGAAGAGATAGGGAAGGGTTGACCGGAACTTAGCTCTAGAAACTAAACATGGGTTCCACCACTTCAAGCCTCCAATAAGCAAAGTGGTGGTATTGCACCGGTTGATGAGAGTCATCTACCACCTAGTACTGCCTGGTAACATAGAGGAGCGGCGTTCCTCCGTGTGGTGAGGGTGCCACACCTCGACCCCTGCTTACGTTGGTTCACACCTGGGTGGTCATCCACAATGTACTTGTGCGTGGAGGTTATACCCAGGATTACTAACAGTCTCACCATTGTGAAAGTGCAAGCAGAGGATTTGGCTGGCACAGGTGTCCGGAATTGGGTCCACATCCATTTAGGTTACAGATCAACTTGTATCTATCATAGGCTTCTGTGTCACATGTTAATTTGTATGTATCCCATGCATTTTCTTCTCTGCTATATGTCTCATTAGCTCATCTGACATCCATTTAGGCCTAAACCTTGAACAATATTTCTTAGTTGGTATGTAAAGCCTATTAGCTTCCAAGATAAGTTCTTTGAATGCTTCCCATTTTGAATTTGCTGTTGGTAACATCATCAGTTGGCCCCACTGTATAGAATTTAAATACTGTCTCAGCCCATCATAGTCGCCTTTACAAAAGCAATAACCCTTCCCTTTACCCCTAATGGTAGTTACCTCTTAGAGTAAATCCCACTTCAGCACACTGTGATCACTGCCACCTAGTGGTTCATTTATCTGCAGATTCTTAATGCATGAAGAATAACTACTGATAATCAAATCAAGAGTATTACTCCCTCTAGTTGCCTCCCGAACAAGCTGATGTAGAAAACAATCGTCCAATAAATGCACAAAAGCCTTGCTAGTGTGTGAGTGGCCACCCCACAAATTCCAGTCAATATCTGAGAAATTAAAATCCCCCATTATAAGACTCTAATTTATTGGACCACTATTTCCCTGTACAGTTTCTTATTATACTCAGAGTCATTAGGCCTATAGCACACTCCTCAATTTTGATCTCCCAATGTTTATGTCACACCAAACTGAGTCGACACTGCACTGTACAGCGATGTCGACTGGTTTTACTTCCTTGGATTTTGTTTCTTACTAATAGCATAACTCCTCCTCCCTTCCTATCCTTTCTGTACACATTGTACTCCCAAAATTCCAGTTCTGCATTCCTTATATCTGTGTGATACCACATCTCTGATATCCCAACAATATCTGCCTTTGATGTTTTGAGCAATACCTCAAATTCATCAAATGTAAATCTTGTTTTCCAGGCTGCTGCTCATTCCAATAGCAGTGCAAGAATCACCTTTGCCATTGGCTACTGTTAATCTATTAGTCCTTGTATTTCCTCCCCCCCCCACCCAAGCTAGCAGTTTTCCGACCCACCTAACACTGCGTCGATAGCATCAGCAAACATTCTTGCACCCTTTCTATTTAAGTGTATCCCATCCCTGTAGAAGCAGGCTCCTCTGTAGCCAGGTGGGTAGGAGCAGCAGTGCATAGCACACGCTTCTTGATTAGACTGTGGTTCGAGCCTGTGCCCACCACATATGGAGGATGCGGAAAGGTCAGAGAATGACCACCGCATATCCTGGGAGCAATATGGCCTTAGTTTTAGTTGCTAATGCTCCTTAAAAAAAAAAAAAAAAAAAAATCCAAACCCTGTAGAAGCAGTCTCTCGTGTTAACAAGTACAGACCAACCTGAAAAAAATTCTACCCCTTGAGTCTTGCACAATCTTTCCAGGGTCGAATTGATTGACAGAAACTTTCAAATTCATCCCTAATTCATGGCTTTTTTCAACAGTTACCTGTACTTGTTAAGTAATTCTGCCGGTCTCCTACTCTTAATATCATTAGTCCCAATGTGTTCAACTATATCACCTTTTGTGCCCTTAAAAGATATCTTCTCTACAACTTCATCAACCTCTGCCCCTGGCAGACATACCCTGGTCCTGTTCCACCTATCCTTTTTACAAAGCATGTTTCCTTGACAATAGTCAACAACTACTAATTCCTGTGGGACAGTGCATTCTGCCTTGGGGGGTTGCTGCTGTGTTACGTGATGACCAAGTGCAAGCTCTCAGATGTGGTTAGCTGAGAGCTTTGTGGGCCCCTCAATTTAGATCCTTCGAGGGCATCCACCCTGTCCTTCAAGCTCATAGGCCCATAACAATGCTGAGTAGTCGCATGATTTCGTTACTCCTTGCATCGCGTGCACACAAAGACATCCCCCCCATGGCAATAACATGTCCGATTGCTCCACAAACATCATGCAAGCAGTGCATTTTAAATAAAGGGCTGTGATTCAGAGGGGCAACTGCCCTCAGTTCTCCCCTGAGCCACAGCACTCCCATTAGCTTGAGCCTTTTGCTTTGCTGCTCTGGTCTGAGTCATGATTTCATTAAAATTTCAATATCAGTATAAAATTATAACCCTAAACTTATGTTACATTTGTAATCTAAGTCGTTATATGTATTTAGTTAAAAGTACAATTTAATTGACAACGAAGTTTAACAAAATTAATAGATTTTACTGATTAATTGACTATACAAAGGGTACTAGGAAAGTTTTGCAATATGACGCAACAATGAATCACAGGAAGCTGCATGTTGAGACATGTTCATACGTGCATAGTAGCCGCCGCGCCAAGTCGATGGGCTCAGTTATTCATTAGTAGTGAGTGTAAAGTGCTTGCGATGGCATCGTGGTCACGAAATGAGTTAAGGACAGTTTTGCGGTTATAATTTCGTGTGTGGTTTAACCATAGACCAGTGCTTAGAAGAAATGACTCTTGCACTAGATGATTGTCCACATCGTACAACGATATTCAGGTGGTATAGAGAATTCCAAAGGGAAAATGTTCACTCTGGAGGATTCTGAGAGGCCAGGAAGGCCAAGAACGTCAGTTACAGAGGAAAACGTTACTGCTGTGAGGAAAATGCTTGACGAAAACAGGCGAGTGACCTACCAACAGATAGAGGATACTTTGGGCCTAAATGCACCAGCAATTCGTTCGATTCTGCAAAATCATTTGCACGTGAAGAAACTTTGTTCTCTCTGGGTGCCGCATCAACTGACTGAAGAGCAGATGACACGACGTGTGACTTGGTGCCGGGAGATGTTAAAAAAGTTTGATAAGGGACAATCTCGGTATGTGAACAACATCGTGACAGGTGACGAGACTTGGCTGTACTATTACGATCTGCCGACCAAGGCTCAAAACAAAGTTTGGGTCTTTGATGATGACGACACACCCGTAATTGTCAGAAAATCCCGATCTGTAAAGAAGAAAATGATAGCTGTATTTTTCAAATCGAGTGGAATTGTGGAACGTGTCGTTTTGGACACGCAGAAGACAGTCACAGCTAAGTGGTATACTGAACAATGCCTGCCTAAAGTCATTAGATCTATGAAGAACCTACGGCCAAAGTCAAGAATGGACACCTGGTACCTCCATCACGATAATGCTCCAGCTGACCATGCCAAAGCCTGCACTGAATATTTGACCACGACAGGACTGAAACTTCTCGAGCACCCTCCCTAAAGTCCAGACCTTGCTCCCTGCGACTTTGCACTGTTCCCGCATGTGAAAATGAAGCTAAAAGGGAGGCGGTTTTCCAGTGATGAGGACCTTCTACGGTCTTGGGACAACGAGTGTGCTTTACTCCCTAGTGACACTTGGCAGAACTGGTTTAAAGATTGGTTTCGGAGGATGGAGAGGTGTATTGAATGTAGAGGAAATTACTTTGAAAAAATTAAATAAACAAAGCTGTATTGCAAAACTTTCCTAGTACCCTTTGTATTATATACTGTACTAGTTTGGGATAGAATGTTGTATAACAATGGCAGAATTTTGGAGGAATTAATCAACAGAAGAGGCCAATGCAAGATTTTCTCGAACACAATTTGGTTAATTCCAATATCAAAGATGTTTGGTGCCTAGCATACGTATTTCATAATTCTCTCAAAGTCGTGAATGAAACAACGTATATCGGACATAATTTCCCATTGAAGTAATGTATTATGTGGGAGATATGTTCCAGCTCAACTTAAAAAAAAATTGAATTTATATGAAGTGTATAGGCATGTGAATAGGAATTACTTATTTTATTGTACACTAAACTGTGATACAGTATAATTTATTGTAATTGCTAAATAATAATTAGAAAATACTATGAATTGATTAATGAAACGTAAGAAAATTTTTTATTACTCTTCCTATTACAATTGCTCCTCAGCACTTGAAGCTGCTGTGACTAGCTTTGAGGTTCTCTTACTTTTTTTCTTGGAGTCTAATTTCATCTGCTTGCCACCATGAATCTTTGTGTCATAAATCTCACAATAACAAGACAAACTATCATTTATGAATCGTGTTACCTTGACAAAACTATCGGGCAGGTAATCAACTCTCCACAGTGACTGTTAATTCATCGGCATGGTTAAAAACATGCGTAAGATTCTTTGTTGTTAAACTGTTTTGTTCTGTTGGGCCTGTCTTCATCTTCTGTGGTCTCTTCATTAAATGCCTGCCAATTCTTCATTAGTTAAGGGCTGTTAGTGTGACTCAAGCAGCTCTTTAACATTCTCATCATGATTATCAAAAACTTGCCTTGCCAAAGACACCAACTTCCTGTGAACTTCTTCAGAAGTTTCAAAACCAGTGAAGTCTTGCACAGCTTCAGAATAAATGTTCTTCCAAACACTGTTCATTCATGTAACTTTCACTTCATTCATGTAACTTTCACTTCATTCCATGCCTCACCAATAATGTACACTGCATCCCTGATATTAAATATTTCCCAAAACTCCTGAACAGTTGGTTTGCCTTCTATATCAGTCTGATAGATTAACTTTCTAAATGTTCTTCTTAAATGGCAAGCTTTAAAATTTGCTGACACCTTGGTCCATAGGCCGAATGAGTGAAGTATTTCATGGTGGCAGAAACATGCCTTTGATGTTTGAATAAAAGAACTACAGCAGTGCCACTGCTTGTTCAGTGGTGACTAGAAATTCAGCATAAATTGCATAAAATTATTGAATTGTGACATCACAAGGAAGCTTCACTGAATAAGAGCTACTCCATTTACATGGATGCGGCGGGTTTAGTAGATCCGCAGCTTAAATCCCAAGCCTGGATAAATGGTGATGGTTGACATCATTAAGGGCATCCAGTCGGAAAAACTATGCCAAAACCAATAGATGTGTTCCGGTTAAGAAGTTAATCCAACTAGAGGAGAAGATGGTGTGAATTGGGAACATTTAATGCCGACCCCATATAATGTGGGAAAAGGCAAAGAAGATGAAGAATATCATTTGTAAATACAGAAAACAATGGACCCAACACTGAACCCTGACTGACTCCACTAATAACATTAGTCCACTATGGGCAGTGTCCATTGATTACCACTGTCTTCTCCCCCTCAACCATCCCTTTATCCATAGCAGCAGTCTTCCATGTGCAACAGTATCGAAAGCCTTTCTAGGATCCAAATATATAATATCAAAGTTATTCCCTGCATACAGTTCTTGTGACTGCATCATAGTATCCAATCAAATTGGTCCGGCAGTGCTTCTTTAACCAGTGCCTCCATTAATTTCCCTGGAACAGAAGTTAAACTAACAGGTATATAATTACTTGTCATCCTTTGATCCTCCTTTGTGAATTTGGATCACATCTCCAGTCCATGTGTACCTCCCCAGGGTCCAAGGGAGCTTATTATGGCTAAGGGTTTGCTTACTTCCTTTGCTGCCTCCTTTAATATAACTGGATAGATCCCATCCACCCCAGGTGCCTTTTTTATGTTTATCCTCAACAATCTCTCCTCCACTTTCCTCTCAGTTATTACAAAATCATCTAGCTCACTATCACAGTTTAGTTTACCTCTGGCATTTCTCACCCTGAATAACTCCTTATGTGTTAATGTTGATGCAAAATACTCATTTAGTTTGTTAGCCACCTGAGCAGGATCATCAAAAGTTGAATCATTGATATCCAGTGGACCAATCTGATTCATCCCCTTCCTTCTAGAGTTTATATATGTAAAGAACTCTGCTATTTTTCTTTGCATCCTTTGCCAAAGATTTTTCATCTGCCTTTTCCTGCCTAACCTCCTTTGTGATTTCATTACAGACCAGCTTATATCCATCGTAGGCTTCCGTGTCACCCATTAATTTATGTATCCCATGCATTTTTCTTCTCTGCCACATGTCTCATTAGTCCATCTGACATCCATTTAGGCCTAAACCTTGAAAAATATTTCTTAACCCAAGATTAATTCTTTGAATGCTTTCCATTTTGAATTTGCTGTTAGTAACATCAGTTGGTCCCACTGTATAGAATTTAAATGCTGTCTCAGACCTGATGGTAGTTACCTCTTTGAGTAAATCCCACTTCAGCACACTGATCACTGCCACCTAGTGGTTCCTTTATCTGCAGATCCTTATGAAGAATCACTATTGATAATCAGATCAAGAATATTACTCCCTCTAGTTGCCTCCAGAACATGCTGCTGTAGAAAACAACCATCTAATAAATCCACAAAAGCCTTGCTAGTGTGTGAGTGACCAACTCACAAATTCCAGTCAATATCTGGGAAATTAAAATCCCCCTCCCCCATTGTAATTCTAAGGTTTACCGGCCCACTATTTCCCTGTACAGTTTTTTTTTTTATTATACTCATCAGTCATTAGGCCTATAAACCACTTCTACTCTCACTTTTGATTTTCCAGTTATGCATTCCCTATATTTGTGTGACACTGCATCTCTGATATCCCAACAATATCTGCCTTTGATGTTTTGTCCAACACCTCATTCATTAAATTTATTTACCAAACTCCTATCATTGGCGTATATGCAAATATACATGCACCTGTTCCTATTCTTAGCTATCCTAACACAACCCATGTGTTTCCTTGTACTGCAATGACTCCCAGCCGGTGCCTCCGTAGTTAGGTGGGCAGGAGCAGCAGTGCGTAGGACATGCTCCTTGTTTAGACCGGGGTTCGAGCCCGTGAGCACCAAATACGGATGATGCGATAATGTCAGGAAATTACCACCCATATCCCTGGAGCAATATGTCCTTAGTTGCTAATGCTTTTAAAAACCAAATAACAGACTCCCAGCAGTCTCTGAAATCCCCTGCATATTGTTTTCCAGGCTGCTGCTGCTTCCAATAGAAGCAGTGCAAGAATCGCTCTTACCTCTGCCAGCAGCTACTGTTAGTCTGTGTAATCCCCCCCCCCCAAGCTAGCAGTTTTTCAGCCCCCCTAAAACTGCCTCAATAGCACAGCAAATGTAATTCCACCCTTTCTATTTAAGTGTATCCCATACCTGTAGAAGCAATCTTTTGTTAACAAGCACAGACCAGGCTGAGAAAAATTCTACTGCTTGAGCCTTGCACAACCTCTCCAGGGCCGAATTGATTGACAAGGTTCTCATCATATACTCCCTTGTATAGTGTCGGGCAGAATTGCAGACACTTTCACATTCAACTCTAACTCATGACTTTTTTTTTTTTTTTTTTCAACATTGACCTGTACTTGAGTAAATCTGCAGATCTTTTACTCTTAGTATCATTAGTTCCAGTGTGTACAATAATATCACTTTGTGTCCTTAAAAGATATCTACTTTACAATATCATCAACAACCTTTGCCCATGGTAGACATACCCTGGTCCTGTTCAACCTATCCTTTTTACCCTGTTTCTGTGACAATAGTCACTGACAACTACTAGTTCCTGTAGGACCAGCACATTTTGCCTTGGGGGTTGCAGCTGTGTTGCGTGATGTTCAAGTGAAAGTTTTTGGTGTTGATGTGGGCAGCTTGAGAGCTTAATGGGGCCCCTCAATTTAGATTGAGCATCCACCCTGTCCTTCAAGCTCTCATATAGGTCTATAAGAATGCTGAGTTGTTCTCCTGATTTCCTTACATCACGCACGCAAAAAAACATTCCCCTTGGCAATATCATGTCCTGTACTTGATACAGAAGACGAGCCTAGCACCAAACTTTGGAGCTGCACTGATAACATAACTCCACAAAGGGCAGTGTCCACTGATACACTGTGTTTTCTGTCTCAAGCATTCCTTTATCCATTGCAGGAACTTGCCCTTAATGTTGCACTGCTCCATTTTTATAGCAACAGTATTAAAAGCTTTTGTGAAAGCCAAATATGTGATGTTTATTTAAAATATTTTTTGCATCTAGATCCTTTGTCACTATATCATTGTATCTAGTGAAATTGGTCAGACAAGATCTCCCCTTAAAAGCATGCTATGACTGAGCTATACCTGCATTCCTGACTAGATGGCCCTGCATTGCTTTTCTCTGTAACAGTAGTTAAGCTAACACAAGGATACATGACATCCTTGTTTCCTCTTTGTGAATTGGGGAGACATTTGCTGGTAGTTATATCTTTTAAGTACATTGCAATTGATCGATACATTGTGATCACTGCCACCTAGTGGTTCTTTTAACTGCAGTTTCTTAATGCATGAAAATCACTACTCATCAGATCAGGAATATTGCCCTCTTGTGTCTCTTAACATGCTGTAGAAAAGTCGTCAATAAATCCACAAGTGTTTCTAGTGTTTGCATGACTAACCTACAAATCCCCTTTATAAGACAATCTGATTTAGGGCCCAACTTTTTCTCTGAAGTTTGTTGTACCTATCACAGTCATTAGGCCTATAACACTCGTTTTTGCTTTCCCAGTACTTATGTCACACCAAACTGACTCAACATTGCACTGGTCACCCTTGTCAACTGGATTCTATTTAAGTGTCCACATCTGTAGAAGTTGTTCCTCTTAACAAGCACATACTACACTGAGAAATTCTATCCCATGAACCTTGCACAATCTTTCTAGGGCCAGATTGATAAAGCTCTCATCTTGTACTCCCTTCTATGTGTCTAGCCAGAATTTCAGACACTAGAGGTTAACCCTACTTTCTAACTTTTTCTAAACATTTTCCTGTACTTGTTAAGTCAGTCATTGGATCCTGTAAGTATTCAGATTTAAAACTCTAGTACAATCATGCATGATTATTTAATGAAAACTTATAGGCAAGTAAGGCTGGGGGTTGATGGCATATAACCCATAATTTTAAGGGAGGCAGCAAGTGAGTGAGTTCACCAAACCATTAAGGCTAATTCTGAAACATCACTGGACTCAGGAGAGTTTCTTTGGATTGGAAAAGGTGCCAGTGTATCTCCAATACATAAGGGTGGTCAAAGAGTGTAGTGGGAAATTGCCGACCAGTCAGTCTAACTTCAGTAGTAGGGAAAATCTTGGAGGCATTGATTGAATTCAGGATCGTTTGAATAGAAATGGAATTGTGCAGGATACATAGCATGGTTTTGTGAAGCGAAAATCTTGTTTGATAAATCTGGTTAGCTATATTGACTGGGTCACTCATTTAGGGAATAATTCGAACATTGTTTATTTGGATTTCAACAAAGCATTTACCTCAGTCCCGCGTGAGCAGTTTCTTTATAAGCTGGTACAGGTTAGAATCGCAGGGAAAATCTGTAGATAACAGAATGGCTTCAGGGCAGTAGGCAGAGGGTTGTGATGAATGGTTATTCCTCTGATTGTGTTAATGTAAAAGTGGGTTTCCCAAGGATCAGTATTGGGACACTGTTTTTGATTTTCTTAAATTACATCGATGAAGGGATAGAGGGTTTGTCTAAATTTGCAGGTGATGTAAAGATTGGTAGTGTAGTTAGTGATCACTGCCAAGTAGAGCTTCTTCAGACTGACCTAGATAGACTTCAGGGATTGTTAGAACAGTGGCAGCTGTGCTTTAATCCAGCAGAGTCTTACACCTGGGTAATAGAACCCCAGAATAACTTGTACACTTGATGGAGATGAACTAAAGTCAGTAGTGGAAGAAAGCAACTTGGGGGCATGATACAATCAGACATGGTTCTCTGACGATTGCAGACAGGTTCTAAGGAAGGCCCATGTTGTCCTATCGATGATTTATCGGACATTTTCTAGTAGAGAGAAAGGAAGTCATGATCCCATTTTATAAGGCTATCGTTAGACCACAATTGGAATACTGTGTTCAAGTGTGGAGACCACAACAATAAAAATAAAAAGACATTGAGCTTCTTGAAGGGGTCAGAGATAGATAACTTATGTGGTTAGATAAGTAAAAGGACATCCTTATGAGGAAAGACTTAGAAATGTGGGTTGCACACCTTGGAACTAGGCAATTTAGAGGTAATAGTAAAATGAATGAGGATGAAATTTTCACGCTTAAATGATTCTAGAACTAAGAGCGATAAATTCAAGTTAAATTAGGGAGATGTTTAAGACTGGATTGCAGGAAGTTTCATTTTAGCCAGTGAGTTAAAAATAACTGGAATAAGTAACCAACATGGGTTGTAGAGGCTGACAGTTGATTAACCCGATTTTGTTTTCAAATGTTTATCAGTCAGCCCTTGACCCCAGTGCAAATTTCATTAATTTTCCTAGATGATTAGATAAATAATATAATTCTTAAGATACCGATTTAAAGAACTTGAACTTTGGAATTTCAACATCCATAACTTCTATCTTAAAATGTTGTTCTGAAGCTCCACCAACTCCATTTGCATTTCCTTTGCAAGCTGTCAACTTTGTAGTTATTGAAGTAAGTGGTGCACAAAAGAAAGGCAAAAGTATGATTTTTGAATGCCTTAATTAATCATTAAAAAATGTAAATCAAGACAATGTAAATTGGAAATAATCTGTAAACTCAAGATTTTAGATTATGATTTTTTTTAAGTTTGACTTTGCCTAAATAATTTAAATTGGGGAAATGAATCAAATTAAGTTTCTTCCACAAAAGATCTTCACTTTGAATGATTTAACATTGCCATTCATTTCTGTTATTTTTTGTTTTCTGCTTTGAAGTTTTAAGTACCTTCAGGTTTCAGCTATTAAAAAAGCAAGATTGAAAATAAAGTACAATTTAAGTTGGAAGCTCTGTTTTTCATTTTCATGAGAGCAAAAAAAAATCCCTTGACTGAGCCATCTAATTTCAGTGTGATATTGAAGTTCGACTTGCTTACTAGCAGGGCCCGCCTCCATAGCTGGGTGCGCATAGCACATGCTTCTTGATTAGACCAGGGTGACCACCACATATCCAAGAGCAATATGGCCTTAGTTGCTAATGCTCCTAAAAACCAAATAACAAACAGCTTACTGTTTGCATGATAAATTAGTTGAACCATGTTGAGATTACTGGAAAAATTCTGAGATGGATTGCTTGGTGGCTGCAGGGCTGTGATTATGATTAAATGGATATTCTTCAGATTGGTGTTGTCAGAAGTGGGGTTCCCCAAGGATCGATTTTCGGACTGCTGTTTCTGATTTTCATAAACAACATTGATGGGATAGAAGACTGTCAAAATTTGCAGACAACGTAAAGATTGGTAGAGCAGTTAATGATCAGAACCAACCACAGGTTCTTTGGGTGACCTGGGCAGTCTGCAAGAATGGTCAGAAAGAAAAGTAGCAGCTATGTTTTAATCAGAAAAAAATTAAATTTTTTTTCCTGCCAACATTTCCAGCCCTTGAAATATGTCATAACTCGCTGCTGCACCTTTCAGTGATATTAAATCTAGTAATTGGTTATATTCAAGTTGCAATCCACGTATCTAATGAACACTGCATGCTGTTCAGTATCTGAAATGTCTGTATTTTAGTTGAGGGCAATTGAAAATAGTTTGTAGTCTTTTCCTGTCTGAATCAATTGTCTTATTTTATTTATTTTTTTTTAATATGTCAACTCCATAATTCTAGAGGCCTTCTGTAAGTGATTGGATGTTTCCTCATCACAAAACTTGCTCTTACTGAATTTTTGCTAAAATAATTGCTTATTGAATTTTTTAAAAATAATTTGTTGACAAATAAGGTACTTACTGAATTTTATCCTTTTTTACATTCTGTGAGAAATGCTAATTCTCTATTTTGCTCTGGAAAACACCTTCCACTGTATTCTTTTTGACATTAAAGCCATCCCTCAAAAAGGAGTTGCACTTCTGTTAAATTGCAATTACCAAAAATTCTGAAAAGTAAAGCATAAGAAAATATTTCGAGTACATTGGTCAGTCTGTTCATTTTTCATTCATTTGGTTTTGCTTTCACTTGACAACTTTCATTTTATGAAAGCAGTTGTTAAATTTCATAAAGTCTTGCCTCTGCATTGTACTTATGAGATAAAATGAAGTAGACCTGTATTTTTAAATTTTTTGCTAAAAGAAACAAGTACATTGAAATTGCTGACATAATTTAGCATCATTAAATAATTTTTGTCTGCATTTAAAAAAAAATGCATATTGTTCTGTAGTACTATTAGTGACATCTTGTTTATTTTTAGTGATACAACTAAATCATGGTTTTAAGTTAGAGATAAAGGAATATGTGATTGATTCAACATGCAACTTGAGCAATGATTGTTTCTTGGCACAAAGAAAATGACAGCAGTTTGCATGTTTGAGATCCCTGCTCTAACTATACTAAACTACAACATAATATGAAATGAAGCACCAGTTAAAACTTTCTGAGAAACTCTCTTGCAGAAATGAGGAAAGCATCAGATTCCAGATTCAGTAATTTATATAATGGTGAATTTGTTTAATATTAAACAAATATTGATGTACACTGGTGTGCAAAATTTAAGGACCAGTTAGGTTTTCACCTGTAGCTTCTTGTAGGAGTGGCCTGGATATGGGAAAACCATACCAAAGGAACCTCGTGAGGTACAGAAATGAAGGGAACCACACAGACACAACTGAAACAAAACAGTACAGAGGGACTTTACTCAAAAATGGCAATATAGCACTGGCTGCCATGATACAGATGCATCACTTCCAAAGATGGAACAAGGGGAAGAGGTGTTCCTCAGTAGGAGATATGGCCACCCCCCTAATGTCGATGTAGGCTTTGCACTGCCTGTCCATACTTAGAACAATGTTGTTCATAATTTCTTGTGGTAACGTTGTCCATTCCTGTCAGTGCCATTTTCTGGTGGGTGTGGACGTGTTGCTAGGCATCTCCCCAGAGCGTCTCATATGTGTTTGATGGGATTTAGATTGGGGGGAACAGGCAAGCCAATCCATACGAACAATGTCCTCACTTTCCAAAAGCATATTAGCTGCAGTGCGATGGGGTTTGGCGTTATCATCCATAAACACAAACCTCGGAACAGATGCACATGGGGAAGGATTACCTCAGTACAGGAGCATGCACCAGTTAGAGTACTGCCTTCCAATATCTGGAGTTGTGTGGTGTCCGGTGCATCCATCCAAGATAATGCTTCCCCAGATGAGAACACCTCAACTGCTATATCAATCCCTTTCAGCGATGTTTGCAGGGTGATACTGTGTGCCAACCTCTGTCCAGAATTGCTGCTGAGACTGAATCTACTCTCATCAGTAAAGTGTGCCTTAAGTAAAGATTTTGTGGTTGTAAATACCAACTTTAATATATTAAAGTTTTGGTATTATAGAAAGGTTGTATGGATGAAATTTTGTTCTTTGCTGCATTCATAATACTGTACTCTATATAAATTTATCACTTTATATTCATGTAGTAGCTTGTTACATATGAAATGCATTTTTTTTTCCCTTTTAGAAAAATGGACCGAACGGTGGTTACAGTCTGAGCACAAAGGTAGAGAAATTGGAAAATTTGTTTTAACTGCTGGGAAGTTTTATGGAGACCCAGATAAAGATAAAGGTAAGTGTAAAATATTTTGAAGAAACTTAGTTCAGTATATTATACTAAATTAACTTTGATTGTTGTTTATTTTTTTTTTTGTAAAAGTCTTATCAAAAGTGAATTTTTTTTTAAATTTCTTTAAATATTGACTGTTTTAAGGTTTGAGCACCATCTCTTTTTAATGGTTTCTTGTTCATTTATATGTTTTGTATTTGTTCTTGGGTTCTTTATTTCTATTCCATAGTAATTGTCCATCGTAACTACATTCTGCTTTCTATTGTTATACTTCTTTATTGTCTTTGTTGAAAGCTTTCGTAAGTTAAGTTTGTCTTTCGGTTAAATATTTTTATTTTTTTATTGTCTTTAAAAGAAATGACCTCATGAGATATTTCAATGAGGAACTGCCTGCAAATTAATTGCAGAAATAATCATTTGTAAAACAATCCAATGATACAGAATATCTACAGCTACTTTGATCATCTACAAGAAAAGGAAATATGGTTTGCAGGGAATCTGCACAGTTTAATGTCTTGTTTCTAACTCTCTGTACGTAGACTCCCTAAGTTTTATATATATATATATATATATATATATATTTTTTTTTTTTTTTTCACTCTTTCCTTCCTGTGATTTTTAAAATTCCTTGCTTTATTCTCTTGCATTTTCTGCTAGTTCAGACTGTTCCCTTTTTCTATTTATTTTAAATGCTTTTCTATTTTTCTGGTCTTATTCCTGGTTTTCCTATATACATCTTACCACACTATCACATTTTTGCATGTGACATATTTCCTGTCTGGTGTCTATTTGCTAAGGATGTTCTCATTTTATTTATGGGTTTTTAAAAAATGTCCCTAGATCATACTTGTTGAATATTCATTTCCCATCATAACATTGTATTTATAACTGTGTCTTCATTGAATTTTGGTTTCCCCAGATTATTTTATTATTTTTTTTCCCTGTACCCTTCTGAAATTTAGTCTGTTTCAGATTAAAACTATTCTAGTTTAGACCAAAGCTGTTAATCAAGTGTGATTTACTCATATTTGTATTTTATCCTGTTATTCAGATACTCCATAGTTCTGTTACCTGCTGAGCAGGTAATCGAACCATCAGGCTTTAATAGAGGTGAATAGCTTTGGCAAAGAAGCCAGAATGCTTGACTACCATAGGTACAAGAGCAAGTTTTAGACTTAAATTCAGTTTGGATTGTTAATATTTACTTTAGTTATTTAGAGATGTAACATCCTTATCTTGAACAGCCTTGGCATGTTTATTGGAAAGCCAAGGTTTGGATAAAGGAGAAAATTATTGTGGAGTGTAGAATAAAGAATTGCACACCTACCTGAATTTCACTGCCATTACTTGAAAAATTTGGCATTCTTGTCCTGCAATGGAGACTATCATCAACTTGTGATCTGAGGTGCTTTAGGACCATATGCATTGAATGGTTTGTGAAAAAAAGATCCTTTTGTACTGTGTACAGCAGAGGGTGTGTGATTAAATTGTCTTGTATTCTGGTAGGTATAACAACACAGTTCAACCTGTGTAAGGCATATTGTATCTAAAAAAAGAAAGCTGGGTCTATGTGACTAAAACGTGTTTAAATTGTGTACATTAAAATCTCCAAGGAATATTTCCTCAATGTTCAGAAAATTGAGCTGCAGAAAGTTTCAAAGAAAGGAAAGCCAAGTGAACAAGAGGCAACAGATGAATTTGACAGAATGGAGTAGAGATTTTAAGATGATAGAACAGAAGGGATTCCAAATTAACACTTTGACAAGGAACATCAATGTACAAGTACTGTATTTGGGGCCAAAGTAATCATGGGGTGAATAATCAAGGCAACTGAGATAAGCAGTGGTTGAGGCAGCTGGTAATTGGAATTTTGTAAGTGGCATTTAGTATTCTGAAGATGGTAGTATATTTGTGAAATGAACGAGTAAGTTCTTTAGAGGTTTGATCTGTTCAAAGATGTTTGTACTTTTTAGCTTGACTATTTGAGATGCATTCTAGAGTAAATGCTGCACCTTATGAAGTAATGAAATTTTTTTGGATGTGGCATACGTGCAGCAAGATATAACCAGCTTGATATTAACATGGCCTTGGCAATGCACCCCAGCATACACACTACAGGTAACCCTCGTATAACATGGTAGTTAGGTTTCTACACATCTCGTAGTGTGAAACAGTGTTATACAGGACTAAGAACCAGTACAAAAAAGGGGGGGGGGTTAAGTTCCAAAAGCTAACAAAAATATTTTTTATAACTATCAGAAACTTAATTTTTATTAAAAATAGTAATAACTAAAACTGGGATATGTCAGATAGTGTACGTTCATTTAATTTTCTTCCTCTTCATTGCTGCTAAGCACAATCAAAAGAGAATGTTTTCTCTGTTGCAAAATCTTCCTTTTGAATTTTCTTCTGCAGCATTTGGATTTAGTGTATCTTCTGCTCTCTTTAAAAAGTTAGTATTCTAGGTTTGGATTGTTTACTTCTGCTTGATAGATTTTTGTAAATTGCATGGTATAGAGCTAAGCATTTTTGAAGCTCCCTTTTGAACTTTGTCTTCCTTTTAGTTGAAGGATCTGCATTAAAAAAAAAATAAGATTCTCATTGATCAGCCAAGTTTATGCTTTTTAGTGTAAAATTTGGAACTTTAAAATTTTCATCTTTAAAATTTTCATCTGTGCTATCATCTGAATTGATTTGGTTTACCTCCGATTCTTTCCACCAAATCTGCTTTGCCAGCCTCTTTTTCTATCAGTAATTCTTGAACATCTTCAGTAGTGATATCATCGAAACCTTCTCCTCCTATTGACTTCGCAAGTTCTACTGTTGCACCGATACTGTTTTCTGCCCGTTCAACCATATTTCCTGAATGAACTTGCTCTGGCCATACATTTTTTTTTCTTTTTTTTTCTTTATATAACTACTAGTGAGTCAACAGTGGAGATTCACAACAAAAAAAACAAAAGAATGGAAATGTTGAAAAATTACATCCAACGGGGTTTTCTCTGCACAAAAGTTCAAAAATACCATGTTATGCAAGGTTTTTTGCGATTCTCTAACAGTGTTGTGTGGGGATTGCGTTAATTTATCAATCATGTTAGAGGGGAAACCGTGTTATACAGGGATTGCCTGTACTTGTACTCTCTAGTCACTGGATGTCAGATTAGAGGCAGCAAGAATATACATCAGTTCATCTGCATGCCTCCATGATTTAAAGTTTTGTTCTGGTGTACAAAGTGGCAGGCCTGTGAAATCCATTCTATAGCAGTAACTTTTCCCTTGATGCCTTGAAACAGAAGTTTCAGGGTATCCAGGGGATTTTCCCTGATACAGAAGTTAAGCTAATAGGTCTGTAGTTACTCATGTCATCCTTTGTTGCCTTAGTTGATTGGGAATACATTTGCATATCTGCAGTCCATAGGGACCACCTTTTGAATCCAAAAGTGCTCACCATAATTATAGTTGTTTACTTACATCCTTTGCTGCTTCCCTTAATAAAATTGGATATATTCCGACTGTCCCAGGTGCTTTTTTTTTTAAGCTTTAAGAATTTCTTTTCCACTTCACTCGAGTTATCACAAGGTCATTAATCTTCCCTTCCTCTTGGTGAATGTAAATTCAGAATACCTATTCAGTTCAGCAACCTGAGTGTAATCAGCAGTAAAATTAATTTATATGAAGTGGACCAATATGATTCATCCATTCAATTACTTTGTGTTTACCTAAGTATTTGCATGTTTTTCTTTGCATTCCTTTGCTATCTTAACTTGCCTAACTTCCTTTTGCATCTGTTTATACTCTTAGTTACCCTAGCCCACTGATTTACTTTTCCATGAGGGCTCCCAGCCAGTCTTGCAATCCCAACACCTTGCTAACCAACTTGTTGCATACTCCAATATAAACAGTGCAAGACTCATTTGCACCTGCTTGCGGCTGTTGTTAATAACAGTTTGTCTGCATCCCCTTCCCAAGCTGGAAGTAAGAAGTCCAACGCTGGAAGAGTTGTTAGTAGTAATAACAGTTAATGGCTACTATTATTATTACTGTTAACTATTCGGCAAATACTCCTATTCACTGTTAGTTAATGTTAGTGCATAGCACATGCTTCTTGTTTAGACTGGGGTTCGAGCCCATGATCACCAAACATGGTTGATGCGGAAAGGTCAGGGAATGACCACCGCATATCCCCGGAGCAATATGGCAGGTATTGCCCTAGCCTTCAAATTCCCCGGACATCAGTCCCATCGAGCATCTGTGGTTTGTGTTGGAACAGCAACTCCGATCTGCGGCGTCTCCAGCATGTAACCAGCAAATCCTTTTAACATAGGTGTTAAAAGGATTTGCTGGTTACTTGTTCATACCAAATACCACAAGACACATTTAGAAATCTTGTGTCCATGCGTTGCCAGGTATGAGTTGTTTTGGCTGCACATGGAGGACCAACACCATATTAGGTAGGTGGTCATAATGTTTTGGCTCATTGGTGTATAAGGATTATCAGAATGTTTGCTATATCATATCAGGACTTTTTTTTCTGTGTACATTGGTCTCTCTCTCTCTCTCTCTCTCTCCCCCAACCCATCCTACCTCTTATGAAGCCTTTAGAATACAAGAAGTTTTATAATTGGTGTTTAAAGATTTTCAGATTTTTCATCTGTGCACAAAAACCAGTGCTGCAGTACTATATAGTGATATTGCTATATGTGACGACTGTCTGCTTGAAAACATTTTTCTTTGTAATATATAATAGTGTTATACTGTATAAGTATATATTTTTTTTATAGAATTGTATCTTTTTATAACTGTAATGCAATTTCCAAATGGGATCATTAAACAGCTATTATGTTTAAGAATTATTTAACTTAAGTATTTTGAATATTTCATTTAAATTTTATCCTTTGTAAAGGAATTCAGACATCCCAAGATGCTAGATTTTATGGAGTATCAACCAAGTTTGAATCGTTTACCAATGAAGATAAAACTTTAGTTGTTCAGTTTACTGTTAAACATGAACAGAATATTGATTGTGGTGGAGGATATTTGAAATTATTTGACTGTAGCCTGGATGAAAAAGATCTCCATGGAGAAAGTCCTTACCTCATAATGTTTGGTAAGTTAAATTTTGTTGAGTTAAAATCTATTTATTTAATGTTTTTCAGTTATCCTTGAATATTCTAATCTACAGATTTTGTCTCACTTTGATATAGCATTGTGCATCTTCTGATACCTCTCCAAGAATCAAAAGGGATTACAAAGGCTTTTTTTCTGTTTGTGAATGCACTGGAATGCCATTAAAAATTGTTTAAAAGTTTATTATAAAATTTATTACTAATGCATAGATGGTGCATCTACTTTTTTGTACTAACTTCTGAATACAAAGGAAGTATAACATCCCTGCATAAATTATGAAGTTTCTGATTGGCCAATGTTGCAGTGTCGTGCACATACACCTGTGTATGAGAGTTCACTAGAGTCAAGACACTAGACCACACAGTCATCATAGGAGGTAGTTAGTTTTTATCTGGCTACTTCACATGTTTGCTATGATGTGTTGTAGTTTCAGATGAAAGAACAATAACCATTATGTTTTATTTGAATTTGGGGTGCACTGTGGTTTAAAGAAGTTTTAAAGTTTTGATTCCATATTCTTATTGGTTAAATGCTCTTGGAATATGGAAGTAGCCTAGGTGATGTGTAACTTGTGCAGCCAGAGAATAGTTAGATAAAGGATCCTTCTCCATAATAGGTGGTTGTAAATTTTATTAGGCTATGTTGAGAGCGTTAAAGCTTAAGGATAACTTCGTATCAGAAATGGAAGGAAAACAAACCAACCAGTGTAGTACAGTCGATTCCAGTTATTTGGGACACATCGGGTCTGGTGCATTTTGGTCCAAATAAGCAGCTGCCCCAGTTATCCGAAGTATCACATAAAAAAAGTTAAAAATACAATGGACCCCCGCTTTACAATTTGTTCACTGTACAATCAAATCACGTTACAACGGAGTCACCATAGTAAAGTGCCGTTCACTATATGATGTGTAGTAAGTGCCAGTCATTGTGATCATGTTTGTGAATTGAATTTTAATTCTATTAAACAGTGATTTTAATTAGCAAAAATAGGAGGAATATTATCCACAGGCTATAAAAGTAAGGATATATTAAGCACAGATTTACCCTTTATTACTTTACTAATTAAAAAATTAAATGATATGTGAAAATCGGAAGAATATACGTGATGATCGGAATAATTAATACGTACTGTAATATGTACATACTAACTAGTTGACATTGCTGTTCACTGACATTTTTGGGTGGGGGTTAAAATTTAAAACAGTAAAAAGATAAGTAACAAAGAACACGGCACACCCAAATTGCAAGTAACACGATACATGCAAGTGAGAATGGAGTAACAAGTGCCCTGATTAACTGATGGCCCAAATAATTGGAATCCACTGTATGTGCAAGCCAGATCCATATTTTCATGAAATATGTAACCTTTTTTTTTCTCAAAAATCAGTTTTGTTTGCTGATTTCAGATATCCTTGGCTTTTTTTTTTTTTTTGTAATGCTCCTACTTAGGACTGGTTCTGAAATGTCAGATTGGTTAAGATTTATATTTTTATCTAATCTGGAAGTATTTTTTTTTTTATCTAAAAAGGAAGTAATCTGTCAACATATTCCTGGAAGTAATCTTAGTGCTTTTCCATTGACTTAATATCTGGAATTGTTTACAATTCCAGATATTAAGGCAAGAAACCTAAATGCAAGACATATGTTTCAGTAACGTGTATCCCATTTCTTAATAAGCATCAAGTAGTTTCTGAACTTCATCTTTGTATGTGGTTACCCAAAACGTTGCACGAAGCCATTTTTGAAAGGCTGCCATAGTTTTAGTTCTGATACATTAAGTAATATTTGAAAATTCTCTCCCCCCCTCCATTCTGCAGAAGCTGTATGATTTGAGGCCTCAAAGAATGTCTTTCACTGGAAATTTTCCACTTAATGAAATCTTTGAATTCAAGCTTAGGTGAAATTTAATGTGATGTGGAAGGGAAATTATCTTTAATGCATCCACTTATTGAACACTATTTGTTGCTGGCTCATGCTTATTTCAGGCCAGTAATGTCTCTGGTAGAACAGCTATAAAAAACAATGTAAGAAACAATGTTTTGTGAACCTACCTACCATGCATGTCCATTAACATAATAACTTTACATTCTCTGTAGGTACAGCACCCATTGAATGCTGTTTTGAACTTTCTAGATTAGTGTTCTCACCTTTTTCCTTGTCTGAAAGTGGATACATTTTGACCTCTAATCCTTGCCACATTTCTGTAGCCTTCAAGAAACAAGGAGTGTACCTGTAAACAAAAGGAAGTGAACAAACAAGAAAATGATGTGCTTTTGCTATCAGATGGGGAAAGGAGTAAGCTATTCCACTATTATAAAGATGTACAAAAAAGTTATTGGTGTTTAATTATACTGTGCAAACATTTTGAAGTTTTCCCTGAAGTACTACACTATGAGATCTCAATCATTTGAAATGATTGAGATCTCGTAGCGCAGTACTGTACCACCATATGCTTTCCATGAATAGAGTTCCGTTTGCAATTGACATCCATTCAGAATTTTAAGCCTGCATTTTATGTAATTTTTCAGCCTACAGATGGGTGGCTAAGCAGGTGGAAGGCAGAAACAATATTGTGTGCAAAAAACTTCATGAAGAAAAATCTAATTTGAATATGGGTTCAAGCACAAATGGGTATAAATGCCCTAAATAATTAATTGAAGAATTTACTTTTTCTGCATTTTCAACACTAAAACTGGCTAAGCATTATTTTTCTGCTATATATATATATATATATATATATATATATATATATATATATAAAAATAAATCAAAACTAAAATTACTGTAACACAGAGTGAAAACAGATACAAAAAAATAGATTGTGACAAGTTTCTATGTATCTAATATTATTAGATACATACAAACAAAAAGCTTTTGTTGTTTTGTCAACCTTCCTCAGTTAAGCTGACAGTTAAGAATGGAGCGCTAGGGTGTGTATTGCCAATCTTGTGTGTGATTAATTGTTGCCAGGGTGGACTTGACATCCACTGTTCCTGTTGACTGAGGTATTGGAGCATTTGATGTTCAAAGATTCCAACCAGGCGCGTCATCGATAGTGGCGGGACTTAATCACAACATTGCGGTGCAGATTAATGTCGTGGTGGGTTGCCCAAACGTGTTTGGAAGGACGTTTTTCGAGCCGTCTCCCAGTTTCCCCGATGTAGCAGCTAGTGCAGTCACAGCAAGAGATGCGGTAGACCAATCCACTTTGGTAAGGTGGGGACAGTGTTTTTACCTTAGAGATGAGGGTTTGTAATTTTCTGCCTGGGAGTTGCACGCATTTTATCCCATGTGATTATCAAGACTACAAACCTGTTGTGATAGGTTTGGGTAGTATGGGATAAAGGCACTCGTGGCTGTCATTTTATCCCATGTGATTATCAAGACTACAAACCTGTTGTGATAGGTTTGGGTAGTATGGGATAAAGGCGCTCGTGGCTGTCATTACCTTGGATGTTTCTGTTGGTCGCTATGTGGCCATGTGTCTGTAGGTCACACCTGTCAAGGGTATTGATGGGATAGCCACACCTTGTAAGATCTGCCTTGACTTTAGCAATTTCAGCACACCTCTTCTTTAAAGAGCCAGTGTGTAATGGCTGGCAACGTCCAACATTACCTTTTGGTGTCGCTACGTGGACAATGTGTTTGTGGTTATCCCCAGAAATTCAGGTAACCAAATCTTAGACCACCTCAATTCTGTCGCCTTCAATAAAATTCACCATCGAGCTACAGTCGTACAACACCATACCATACTTAGACACCCTTGACCAATGTGTGCTGGCCAATTTACCAACTTCCAGTCAGCACATGCGTGTAGCCATCTTCTTACCACTGCACGAACCTTGCTAACTCGTGCCTGGACACAGGATACAATATTTTAGTATCATAGTAAAAAGAATTACAATCTTAATATAAAAGGAGATATATGAACCATTAACTTTTTAATAAATTAATTTAAAGAAAGAATCCAATGTTGTTGTCCTATATGCATTTTTAACTACAGCAAAGACATCAAATGCAATAGTTTTTTTTCTTTCACAACGTTACTGCAGGCCAACACATTCTCTACCATGTTCAGTGTATTTTGGGCATCTTTTTTTAGATTTACACTTTTTGCCTGATGACAACGAGAGAGTCGTTCTGAAAGTTACTTGGCAGGTTGAAATGGTCTCTAATGGTTGGCAGATATTTTCCTTTCAATATAGCCAGGTATCCATTACCATTTGTGGAACCTTTTTATAAACTGCAGTGACCTACCGTGCGATACAGAATGCACCTCCTTATCATTTGGCTGGTCGGGAATTTCACTATAGACACCATACAGTCTAGATCAGTGTTTCCCAACCTTTTTTTTTACCATGCCCCACCTAAGTCTTTCTAAAATTCTGATGCCCCCTATGTAACGTTGGGAAACACCGATATACATATTTTTTATATTCAAAAATTGAATTATTTCCTAAATGAAGCCTAATTACAACTTGTTCAGGACACAAAACTTAGGTTTTAGGAAGAAATCATTAGGAAATTATTAAGAAAAAAACAGTAAGTAAATTTTCAAAACATATAATGGACAACTAAAATTCAAGTACAAAATAATTTATATGAAATATTTTTTTATAATATTTTAATTTTTAGTAATTATTATTTAATTGTTTAATAATTTCAACATTCCATGTGAAGTCACTTCTAGATGAGTGCACTAAATTTAGTGAGACCCTTGTGCTTGATGCTTGCCGCAGAGAGATTTTATATTGGGCTCCAATTTAGTCAGCTTCAGTCTCAAGTCTCCCCGTTTTGTGATATCCAGTCGATTTCTTTTCTTTAGGAACAAATCATTTATGGCACTAAATCCACATTCAGCTAAATATGAAGATGGAAACGGTAACAATAACTCTCTTGCAACGTTGGTTGAATTTGGGTATTTAATTTCTGTTTCATCACAAAGCCATGCCATCGCTCCTTTTATATTGAATAAAGTTTTAACTGACTCATCATTTTGCATTTCTGAGAGTTCTTCTTGGTACTGCATTGATACATCAGACAAATCCACTAACATTGGTTGCATCATCCAGGTTGGAAAATCAATTTGTTTTAAATCAGAAAACCTTTCTTTTAAATCAGCGGACAGAACTTTCAGATGATCGACAATAACAAGTACAGCGGTATCAGTCACTTCACATTTTTGCAGCCAACGAAACTGTTCAAAATTTTTGTTACAAATATATTTTTGACATAATTCAATAATTTAATGAAACCAAATATCTTCGCTTTTGCATCGACGAGAGTTTTATTTGTTCCTTGAAGTTGTTTATTTAATATATTTAGTTTTTCAAAGATATCGGCTAAATAACTCACAAATGCTTTACCATCGACCGTTAACAGATGCTTCATTTCAGGTTTGTCACTAATAGTATCAAATAGTTCCATGAATCTTTTCAAGCAGTTCCCTTTCGAGAGCCACCTTACTTCACTGTGAAGTAAAAGTCTCACATGGTCTCCATTTTGTTCTTCACAAAAAAGCTTGAAGAGACGCTCACATTTGGCATTAGCTTTAATAGCATTGACACATTTTATAACTGATTTTAGTACTTCATGAAGAACAGGCGAAATATTTTTAGCTACCAAGTTTTCCCTATGAATAACACAATGCACAAGAAGCATTTCTGGATTCTCATCTTTCATCAATTTTAAGCAGCCATTTTTCTTGCCCATCATATTAGGAGCACCATCTGAAGCGCAAGATGTTATATTTTTCATTGGTATATTATTGTCATCTAAGTAATTTTTTAGCTTATTATATATATCTTTGGAGGTAGTGGTGCTCTCTAATGATTTACAGAATAACATTTCTTCAGCAAAATTACCTTTATCAATATATCTCACATAAGTTATCAGTACGGCTTCACTGTCTCTCAAAGTTGATTCATCCATTTGCACTGAGAATTTTCTTGTTTTCAGCTTTCCAACAAGTTGTATTTCAATATCTTCACTCATTTCATCTATTCTTCTGCTAACAGTATTGTTATTGAGTGGCATAGCTTTCACGTCTTTGTCATCTTTTTCCAGAACTGTTTTAAGAAATGCTGATATTGATGGTTTCATTAAATTCTCTCCTATAGTATGATTTTTCCCAGATTTAGCAATGAGTAAAGAAATTTCATAACTAGCCTCAAGAGTACGATTGACAGTTGCAGTATGAGCAATAAACAGAGACTTTAATGTTGCTCTTTTTTCAAAATTCTTCTTTAAAGTTTGAAAGTAATCTAAATCTGAATTTACACGAGCATTAGGTTTCGCGTTCAAATGCTCCTCAAGACGACCTCGCTTCATCGATTCGTTGGCATAAAAGACAAAAAGGTGACCTTTGATCGTGGACAGCGGGTATGAAACCAAATTTTAAGTATTCCTCTGAATACCGACGAACTTTTTTTTTTACTTGCACTACTCATTTTACTGCGCAACTGAAAGAAATAAATATAAGATAAAT
Organism: Mastigoproctus giganteus; assembly: GCF_048544385.1. Taxonomy (NCBI): domain Eukaryota; kingdom Metazoa; phylum Arthropoda; class Arachnida; order Uropygi; family Thelyphonidae; genus Mastigoproctus; species Mastigoproctus giganteus. The sequence continues at coordinate 170,510,423 of NC_143586.1, read as the reverse complement.
CAAAAACTAAAAATAAACTATGCATTAAAGTTAATTTAATTTTATTTTAATATATCAAAATTAATTATTAGTACGCTTTTTGAATGAATAAATCACACGAATTACTGAATTCGGGCTATTAAATCTGTGGTCTCTGTGAACAAGCAGATAAGTCTAATTTGTCAAAAATGAGATAAGTGCACTATAATAAAGTATTTATTATTTACTATTATGTGACACGCAGCTATCTTCGTTATTGTAGTTTTAGCGTGAGTAATAAATATTTGTATATTCGAATATATGCGTGTTTATATGAGAGTGTGAAGTTTATTTTTCCTCTCCTGCAAATTCGAGTTTTTGGACTTATTTGCTTATTTACTGAGACCACAGAAATACATATATGACAAATACATACCATTGTATATCACGGTTCTTCATTAATAATAATTCTGTGCGTGGACAAAGTAATTTTTATTTTAATCTGAGATCGTCAAACCTATCCAAATGTACAGTCACTATGCCCAAACGAGCGTTTGTATGAAAGGAATTACCTATTTCATATAACATGCTGAGTTTGCGGTAGGCTACAGTAGACAACCACTTTGCTTGCACATTGCATATGCCATAAGCAATCGTCCAATACAGTATGTACTATTCCTTCACTAGGCATAGTAAGCAATACTCTCCGAGCAAACTGTAGTTGATATTACTCCAAACTTTCAAGTGCAGCTCTATAGAAAGTACAACATTTAACGAATGCTTATTTAAAATTGAGATACCAACAATTCTTCTTTTGTACAAGTTAAATCATAGTAGGCGGTTGTTTTAAACTCTAGACGAGCAATTTTTGAATTGCCCCCCTGAACAATCAAATTGCCCCCATGTGGGGCGTGGGACCCACGTTGGGAAACACTGGTCTAGATGGTATTCTTCACGATTGTGAATCGTTTGTCTCCCACAGAGCCATGCAGGTTGAATTTCTTCTCATCCGAGAAAATAACTGACTTCCACTGCTCAGGGGTCCATCTGACATGCTCCTTGTGCCAAATTAATTGGGCTTTTTTAATTTTTTTTATGTGAAAAGGTGTCTTGACTATTACTGCACTTTCTACCACTCCTGTATGTTCTTCCTATTCTTTTTTGAGCTCAGACGAAGAAGCCTTATGGTTTTTAAGGCATAAATGCTTCAAAATGTGGTTCTGTTTTGGTGTAAAGACTCGTTTGCACCATCGGATTACTTTTTTCCTATCAGCAGAACCAGTATTCTTGAGTTTGGAAAGAAATCTCAATGTCGGCTGACTCCGAACGACTGCAACCCTTACAGAGCATGCTTATATAGTTGAAAGGAACAGCTGATGCATTATTACGGCATCACCTACACATAGTAGTGGCATGTGATGCAAGAAAGAAAGTGTATAAGCTTATGCAGCATCAGCCAAAAAAAAAGTCACACTGTTCCCTCCAGATGCCTGTCCAGTTCCTCCTTAAATTTATTTAACCTATCAACTTTCACAATGACAGATGGAAGTTTATTCCAGCAATTAACCACCAGCTGGCTAAAGGCAAATTTTCACACATCTATTCTACATCTGTCTTTTCTTAATTTGAATTTGTCCCTTTAGGTTCGTAATCTGAACAAGTGGAAGATCCCATTAGAATTCAGCGTGCTCAACCCATTCAAGGCCTTATACACCTCAATCAGAACACTGTGCAAGTGCCTAGTCTCCAGCCACTGCAATTTGTAGAACTTAAGCCTCTCTTGGTAAGAGGATCCCTTCATTCCCTTCACCAATCTTGTTGCCCTTCTCTGTACACGCTCAAGCAAATCTACATCCTTCCTAAAATGAGTCTTCCAGACCTTGTACACAATACTCAAGGTGTGGCCTGACCATTGACAAAACCCCATGACCTGCCCTGGCAGCCTGTCTACATTGCTCAGAAAACTTCATATCTGACTGTGCAATTACTCCCAGGTCTTTTCATTTCCTACCACTAGTGTAGTACTACATGGTTGGTGCGTTTCTCTGGGGTTACTTCTACCCATCTGCAGTACTTTGCATTTGTCAAGGTTAAACTTCAGTTGCCACTTAGTCCATCTGCCCAAATTTTCTAGATCCTGTTGCAGTAGCACACTGCCATTACTGTCATTAACAACCCTGCCAACCTTTGTATCATCTGCAAACTTCGACATTAAGCCTGATATACCTCCATCAATATCATTGATAGATATACAAAACAGTGGACCCAACACCGAACCCTGTGGGACTCCACTAATAACATTAGTCCATGAAGAGCAACACCCATTGATTACCATCCTTTTATCCATTGTAGCAACTTACTCTTAATACCATTCTGCTCCAATTTGTACAATAGTCTTCCATGCACAAGTGTCAAGATTTCCTAAAATCCAAGTATGTGATATCAACATTAGTTTTTGCATCCAGTTCCTTTGTAACCACATCATAATATCCCATCAAATTTGTCAGACAAGCTTTTACCTTAACAAACCCATGCTCTGTCTGAATTATTGCTGCATTCTTGTCTAGATGATCCTGCAATGCATCTTTAACCAGTGACTATTTTACGTGGAACATCTTATGTTTAACTTCAACAATTTCTCCTCCACTTTGCTCTCAGTTATTACAAAATCATTAAGCACCCTGCTACAATTTGATAACCTTCTGCCATTTTCAAATCTTAACTCCATTCATGTGGGAATGCAAACTACTCATTCAGTTTGTTTGCTATCTGAGCAGGATCATCAACAGTCGAACCATCGATATCAAGTGGACCAATCAGATTCATCCACTTCCTTTTAGAGTTTATATAAGTAAAGAAATCCTTGCTGTTTTTCTTAGCATCTTTTGCCAAAGATGTCTCAATCTGCCTTCACCTGTCTAACCTCCTTTGTGACCTTATTACAGACTAGATTATATCTGCCATAGGCTTCTGAGTCGCTTGATAATTTATATGCATCCCATGCATTTTTCTTCTCTGTCAGGCCTAAACCTTGAACAATATTTCTTAATAGGTATGAAACTTTTAGTAGCTTCCATGATTAATTCCATGAATGCTTCCCACTTAATTTACTGTTGGTAACATTGTCAGTTGATCCCACTGTACTCACCTTTATGGGAGCAAAAACCCTTTCCTTTACCCCTGATGGTAATTATATCTATAAGTAAATCCCACATCAGTACACTGATCACTGCCACCTAGTGGTTCCTTTGTCTGCAAATACACGAATGATCACTGCAGAAAACAATCATCCAATAAATCCACACAAATCTTACTAATGTGTGAGTGACGAACCCACAAGTTCCAGTCAATACCTGGGAAGTTAAAATCCCCCATTATAAGACATTCTGGTTTACTAGCCCACTCTATTTCTCTGTACGATTGTTCATTGTACTCATTAGGCCTATAACACACGCCTCCTATTTTTGCTTTTGCAATACTTATGTCACACCAAACTGACTCAGCAGTGCATTGTTCATCTATATCAACTGGATGCACTTCTTTTGATTGTATGTTTTTCTTAATTAACAGCATGACAGCTCCTTCCTTTCTGTACACACTGTACTCCCCAAATTCCAATTCTGCATTCCTAATATCAGTGTGACACCAAGTCTCTGATATCCCAAGAATATCCGCCTTTGATGTCTTGACCAACACATCAAATTTATTTACTATACTTCTAACATTGGTATACATGCACCTATTCCTAGTTACCCTGACACATCCCACATACCCACCTGTTTCACAATGGCTGCCATCCATCCCTGAAACCCCCCAGGTCACTACTTATTCTAATAGAAGTTGTGCAAGAATCACCTTCACCTCTGCCTGCGGCTACTTTTAGTCTGAATTCCCCCAAGCTAGCAGTTTTCCGACCCACCTAACACTGCCTCGATAGCATCAGCAAATATTCTTGCACCCTTTCTATTTAAGTGTATCCCATCCCTGTAGAAGCAGTCTCTCCTGTTAACAAGCACAGAGCACACTGAAAAAAATTCTAACCCTTGAGCCTTGTACATTCCCTCCTATCGTGTCTTAAGTAAATCTGCAGATCTCCTACTCTTAATGTCATTGGTGCGAAGTCAGTCTTACCTGATGCAATCTGTAAGAAATGTTGCCATATACTTACGTTATTCTGACACAATTGCAATTGTAAGGTGGTCTGCAGTTTCTTTGAACACCAGTGTGTATAAAGGAGAAAAAACAAACCTACGAATTGACTATAAGAGCGACATAAATGCATAGGTGATATCTCAAATTTTCCTTCCTATCCTGAAGGAATTGGACAGAATCCCATTATCAAAGGTTGCACTATGGACAAAAACTCCATAGTGCAACCATTGGATCAAAGAATCAGAGGTTTTTGAAACATTGTATAGAATGCAGCGTAATAAAAAATTATTGAAGAAAGCAGCAATGCCCAAGCTAAGGATATAACAAAAAGAATTAACTTATTGATATGAATTAACTTATGTCTAGGATTTAATTACTGAGTTTTAATAATGGCACCCTTAAGTAATTTATTTTATTTTGTTGCACCCCTACTTAATTTTCTAGCTGCTAGATCTGCTCTCTCTCTCTCTCTCTCTCTCTCTCTCTCTCTCTCTGTGTCTGTGTGTAATGTTAAAAATGTTATGAGTTATTATAATAATATAATTATAAACAAAATTAATTCATAATATAGATTATATATAGTATGAACCAGAGCTACAATGATCAATATGTTCTACGTTGATATCAATATTTGTAAAAGAATTAAGAGAAGTTGCCTCAATATGATATGTAGAACACTTCCATATGATACAAGGAAATTTTTCACTTAACTTAGTTGAAGTCAACTGTATTACCTTTCAAGATGAAGTATGCAAACAAATTTTTGGTTTGCGAATGAGATTTAGCCTGAGGTGGCTTAATATTGGAGATCAATCTCTCAACGATTGAGTGTATATATATATTTGAATCATTTTCTACCCCAGATCACATACTATGGGAGGTATTTAAATGACTGTTCTGGTTTTTACTGATAGTAGCACTATCCAAGACATTTTTTACTTTTTTTTAAAAAATATTCATTGTAGACTCAGATTTCCTAAATTTCACACTTACTCCGGTATTGAAAAATCCAATTTATCATCTATCATAAACCTACAAACACCGGTATGCTTCTGCATTATAGCAGTTATCACCCATTCACCTACAAAAGATTGATTATCTTTAATCAATTTCTCAATGTTTATATATATTCAACAACTGAATCTGTTTTGGACTCAGAAATACAAATATTTACCATAGTTTCTTAAACAGGGTTTACCCCCTTGCTGCAATAAACCAAATTAGGGTACAAGCTAGGGTTAGGATACAGAAAACTACACTAACCAACAATAGTAATATCAAAAAGGACTTTATTTCTGTCCCATACGTTGAACAGTGGCACAAACAGCTTAACAGATTCTTTAAAGATACCGAATTTGAGATTGTGGACAGATCAATACGAAAATTACACGCTATACTATACAATCGCTCAGTCCTTTCCTTGTTCATGACCTGGTATGCAGCATATCTTGCGGTGATTGTGACTAGTCTTGCCAAGGTTCTACAAATTTAGGAATTTCACCAGAAGACCCCCCTTAAAACTTTACTCTTCCCCCCATCGTGAATTCTATCACATCAGGATAACTTCCATGCCTTCTGTATTGATGATTTCGGCATATTTTCTCAATTCTGCATCCTTTCAATTTCCATTTGAAAGGATGTTAATTTTTTTTTCTTAATTTTATTCTTTCCTTTATTTTTCTTGGTGATCCTTGAATCCATGCATATTAGAACTGAACATATCTTTAGCAGATACTGGACGTTTTCTTTTGACAGAGTAAAATATCTCATTTAATTCTCTTCTCTGCTCAACACTCCTTGCAATTGCATGCATATTGCAGTCTTATACACCGTTAAACCCCATAGCACACATGCGCAACAACAAAAATGCTTAATGTAAATAATGAAATTAGTAGTCCTAAAACATGCAAATGAGGAGTTAAATACAGCATTGTTAGAACATAATGATACATTTTAGTTAATAATTTTATATTTTCTAAAAGCAATAAATTTTTCAGTTCTACAAGAGTCATCCATATTAAGTTGGATTTAGAGTTCAGAGTTCCAGTTAATTGACTTTCCATTATCATTTGATTATGCCTATCACTAGATTTTCCATAATTTGTTTGCAAGGTTTCAGGGTGGCTGTGAGGACAATGCTCTTCCAAATGGAAGATGAGCCTTGTGGTTTCCTAACAGTTGTAAAGGAGGTTGCCACTGACTATTGAATTAAGATAGAGCAATCTCACAATGTCTCCCCTCACTCCCTTTCTCTTTTTTTTTGTCCAATTCTTACAGATTTTGCAAGGGAAAGGTTTGTCACCCCACACACACACACACACACTTTCACTGGAGAAAAACTGCTTTTACTTGAAACATTTAGTGCAAACCTGATTAAAAATGGTGATTCACTCCCTCTCCTTCACAGTGATATCTCAGTTTTTAGAAAAAAGGGGCTGATTGCATGGCTGCTTGGTTGTATTTTGCACTGATTATCAATATTTTTAATAAAATGTAGGGTTGTGAAATTAAATAATGCTGCTTCAATGCTTATCACAACTGTCTTGTGCTAATATTTCTCTTCTTTCTTTCAGGGCCTGATATTTGCGGACCTGGGACAAAGAAAGTTCATGTAATTTTTAATTACAAAGGAAAGAATCTCTTAATTGAGAAGGACATTCGTTGCAAGGTAAACATTATTGCGGTACTTGATATGTTTTAAAACTGTTGCTATTATATTAAAATGGATGGACTGTTAAGAAATTTATTATAGTTACACACAGAGCGTACAAATAAAGAAGAAATATATGAGCTTTCGGCTATATGGTAGCCTTCATCAGAATTAAAAAATACATGAATGGCAGTTGGAATGAAGATGTGCACTGCCAGGTGCGTGAGACGCGAGGTTTAATTGTTTGTTGACGTCTGTGGCTGTGACGCATGATGACGTGGCCAGCGCTTGTCCAATGATAGAACTACTGACTGTGATCGGGTTGACTTGGCAACCACTGTTCCTGTTCAAGGATTTATCCGAAGATTTTATATTTAACGATTCCAACCAGGTACGTTTTAGGTAATGGTGGGATCTGTCTACCACCACGACATCGCGGTGTGGATCGATGTCGTGGTGGGTTGTCCAGACATGTTCGGCGATAGCTGAGTGTTCTATATCCGCTAAACGGATCGCTCTTTTGTGCTCCGAGAGACGTTTCTCGAGTCGACGTCCAGTCTCTCCAAAGTAGCAGCTAGTGCAGTCACGGCAAGAGATGCGGTAGACCAAACCGCTCTGCAGAAGGGTGGGGACAGGTGTTTTCACGTTGGAAATGAAAGAACGCAGTTTCTTGCCTGGGAGTTGGATGCACTTTATTCCGTGCGTTCTCAGGATTCTACCGATCTGTTGTGACAGGTTGGGGTAGTATGGGATGAATGCCCTCGTGGATGGCTCGTCACTGTTGGTGTTGTAGCTGGTCGTCACGATGTCACATGTCTGTAGATCACACCTGTTGAGGACGTCAATGGGGTAGCCACACCTCGTAAGGTCTACTTTGACCCTAGTGACCTCTTTGCGTCTTTCATCAGCGGAGCTGGAGTGTGTCCAGGCGCGAGTAAGCAAGGTTCGGGCAGTGGAGAGGAGGTGGCCTCGCGTGTGTGCTGACCGGAAGTTGGTGAACTGGCCAGCACACATGGGCTTACGATAAACTGTAGTCCTCAGTGTGTCTAGGTATGGTAAGGAGTTGTTCGACTCCAGCTCAATCGTGAATTTTATGAAGGGCGATAGTGAGTTGAGGTATGATAGAAGTCGCTGACCTGAGTCTCTAGGGATGACCACGAACACATCGTCAACATAGCGACACCAAAAGGCGATGTGATCTGGTGCGTGTGCAAACGCACGTCCCTCTAACTCCTCCATCACGATGTTTGCTGTGACTGAGCTGACAGGGGAACCCATGGCCGTGCCATGTATCTGCTGGTAGACTGAGTCATTAAATATGATCGCACCCCCTGTTAAGCACAGTCTGAGGGCGGCGGAAATGTCATCGGGTGTGAGACCAGTTCTTTCGTTGAGGGTTCTATCATTGTCCAAGAGTTGTTTTGCACAAGAAATGGCAAGTTCCACAGGGATGGAGGTAAAGAGCGATATGACGTCGAACGATGCCATAACTTGATCCTGCGAGATGGATACAGTGCGAATCCTCTTTATGAATTCAACACTGTTGGAGACGGTGTGGGTGGTCTTGCCAACTAGAGGAGAAAGAAGTCTCGAGACAAATTTAGACAGCTCGTAAGTCGGTGATCCACAGCAGGATACAATTGGTCTCAGTGGTGTGTCTTCTTTGTGCACTTTCGGTAGGCCGTAAAACCGTGGGATCTGACATCCGGAGGCACGGAGGTGATTACGGGTTGACTGTGTGATCTTCCCTTGTTTCAGCCAACTGTTGATGAGGATATTCACCTCTGATTCCCATCGTTCTAAAACTCTGTTGGGGTTGATGGTCAGTGGTTTGTATACGGTAGTATCTCGTAAAAGTAGTAGCGCTTTCGCCATGTAATCAGTGTGATCCATTACAACCGTACGGCGGCCTTTGTCTGCCGGTAGAATGACGATGGACGAATCCTGTTTCAATGCCTTGAGGGCAGAAAACTGTGTACGGTTGAGGTTAGAAGAGACGGGGCGAGCACGGTGTAGAACTGCTGCAGTCTTCAAGCGGATTGTGTTGGCTACATCTTCTGGGAGGCGTGATAAGCTGGCTTCCACACCTAAGGCGATGTCGGTGATCGGCGGGTGCTTAGGAAGAACGGCAAATGTCATGCCAAGAGTCAATAAGTTTATTTGGTCCGCAGATAACTGTTTGCTGCTTAGGTTCAATACGAAGTCCGTGGAATTAGTGAGAGGGGTATTACGTTGGCTGCGAAATTGACGGGATTCATTAATCAAATTACAAAACTTACGTTTCTGTCGGGCACAATAAAGATCTGATTCTCTGACGGCCTGGTGACATAAAGTGTTGACCACATCGGTGTAAACGGGATCGGGAATCAGAGTCTTAAGGTCGGCTAGTAGGGTTGCCTTGCTCGCTGAAGCACGTTGTATGTCATGATGGAGGCAGCCGATCCATATACGTAGGGTTTTGAGGCCGAAGTTCCGACAGGCACGTCTCATGCGCTCATTAGAAAACGGTTGTTTGTAGCGAAACCCTTTCGGTATAATCTCGTTAGCTTTGCACCTATGCGCAAACCTCAGGTGTTGTCTACTACGGGCTATAAAGATAAAATCTTTCTGTAGTCTCACGACCATGTCGTATGCTGGTTGGCCAAGAATAGTACGAACATAACGAAACAGGCCTACGCGCTCTGGATTCATTAAGCAATTTATTATAGTTACACACAGAGCGTACAACAACACTTTATGTCACCAGTCCGACGTGAAGGCACATACCTGAGGACTACAGTTTATCGTAAGCCCATGTGTGCTGGCCAGTTCACCAACTTCCGGTCAGCACACGCGCGAGGCCACCTCCTCTCCGCTGATGAAAGACGCAAAGAGGTCACTAGGGTCAAAGTAGACCTTACGAGGTGTGGTTACCCCATTGACGTCCTCGACAGGTGTGATCTACAGACACGTGACATCGTGACGACCAGCTACAACACCAACAGTGACGAGCCATCCACGAGGGCATTCATCCCATACTACCCCAACCTGTCACAACAGATCGGTAGAATCCTGAGAACGCACGGAATAAAGTGCATCCAACTCCCAGGCAAGAAACTGCGTTCTTTCATTTCCAACGTGAAAACACCTGTCCCCACCCTTCTGCAGAGTGGTTTGGTCTACCGCATCTCTTGCCGTGACTGCACTAGCTGCTACTTTGGAGAGACTGGACGTCGACTCGAGAAACGTCTCTCGGAGCACAAAAGAGCGATCCGTTTAGCGGATATAGAACACTCAGCTATCGCCGAACATGTCTGGACAACCCACCACGACATCGATCCACACCGCGATGTCGTGGTGGTAGACAGATCCCACCATTACCTAAAACGTACCTGGTTGGAATCGTTAAATATAAAATCTTCGAATAAATCCTTGAACAGGAACAGTGGTTGCCAAGTCAACCCGATCACAGTCAGTAGTTCTATCATTGGACAAGCGCTGGCCACGTCATCATGCGTCACAGCCACAGACGTCAACAAACAATTAAACCTCGCGTCTCACGCACCTGGCAGTGCACATCTTCATTCCAACTGCCATTCATGTATTTTTTAATTCTGATGAAGGCTACCATATAGCCGAAAGCTCATATTTCTTCTTTATTTGTACGCTCTGTGTGTAACTATAATAAATTTCGTAATGAATCCAGAGCGCGTAGGCCTGTTTCGTTATGTTGGATGGACTGTTACTTTATATTATTACTTTATTTCTGTCAAAATAAATTGTAACAACTAATAAAAGTTGCTATATAACAGAGTAAAAAAATGTGGAGGTCCTAAAGTCTCGAAACTTTATTAGACAAGTTGCACAGACAATTTGAGTAGTCGAGATCCACTAGTTTTCATAAAATCAGACAAATGCTAATAATTTATTGTAATTTTTCCTTGTAGAGGATCTGCGATCTCATTATGGATTTAAAATAAACTTCGTGGATTTTTTGAAAAGGGATAGTATAGGCCAACCTTTTTTAATAACGACACCCCTAAGTATTTTATTTTGTGGCACCCCTACTAAATTTTCTCTATAGATATATATGTATGTGTTACAAATGAAAGTAAAATAAATATAGATGGAGAAGTTATTAATCACAAAATGCCAAGCCTAGTTGAAGAGAAAAGAGAGAATGTTAAGAACCTATATAAAAAAAAATCATTAAGTAGAATTAAGTCTGAATTAATGTTGAATTAACAGGCTAATCATATGTACAAAAGCTGAAAGAAAAAGAGGGGAGGGTAGTAGATTTAAAATAAAAATTTTAAAAAAATTAAAAATTGGTACATAGATCAGGTATTTGAGGGGGCTACACCTGATCATGTACCAAACACTGTGTTTCTATGCAAACTCATGCTGATGGAGAAGCTATTAAAATGAAATAGATAAAAAAAAAAAAAATCATCTCCAGAAACATGAGTAAGGTAGCCCCAAAGCAGTGTATTTAGATTAATAAATTGAGTCGATAGTATGTAAGAATGCAAGTTTAAATCGAAAGTATGTAAATTAAATAATAAATAACAAGGCAGCAGTATAGAAAAAGTAAGCAATGCAAGGTAAGGGAGGGAAAAGAAGTTAAAAATATAGAGGCAAAGATAGTGAGAATGTCTGAATCACCTCGTATTATGCTAATAGTTCAACGGGCGGAAAAACGAAGAGTAGAAGGAAAAGAGTTTAAAGGATACTAGGCAAGTTGGGTGTGTAAGTACCCAACCTCAGAGAGGGCCTTGGCTGTGAGAGTGTTAGTAGAAGTGGAAATTAACACCGCTAGCTTGTAGTGTATATTTTGAGTGATTTGATATGAAAAGGAGAAAAATTAAATATCTATGATATTTGGCAGAAACAAGTTGAGTGGAATATAATCAAGAAATGAAGATACAAATATGCGATCAAGATTAATAAGATATAATTATGCAAATATAATTAATAAGAATGGAATGCAAACACAGGGAAAACTATGATGAACGATGGTGGAGTTGCTCAGAAGAGAAGAACTATGGGAGCCCTCTGTGACCAAAATAAAATAGAGAAAATAAGATTGAACATAAGTAATTACTGATAATATTAAATTATGAAAAATGAAAAGAAAAACAGGCTAAACATATGTACATATGATTAGCCTGTTAATTCAACATTAATTCAGACTTAATTCTACTTAATGATTTTTTTTTATATATATAGGTTCTTAACATTCTTTTTCTCTTCAACTAGGCTTGGCATTTTGTGATTAATAACTTCTCCATCTATTTTTATTTTACTTTCATTTGTAACACTTATTTATATACATGTATCCTGTTTTGCTGCTTGGCGCATTCAAGTACATGTACTGTTTTCCTATTTTTTTTTTTCTTCCGCTTCTTAGTTTTCATATTTCATATATATATATGTGTGTATGTACAGTATATAATTTTATTCTTTATATAGAGGTACTAAGTAAACATCAATTATAGATCACCACAAAATTAAAAAGATACTGTACACCTTTTTATAATGAAATAAACTTAAATTAAAAAATAATAAGTTTAAATAACTTAAACCCAAATTACATGGCACTCCTGGAATATTGTTGCGCCACTCCAGTTGAAATCCACTGGTATAGGCTATTTCAAAAGTGTGTGTTGGGGGTTGAAAGTCAAAAAAGGTGGGGGATAAGGAAAAAATTTCCTGCTTCACTGTGTTACACTTATAGTTTGGAAATTGTTGGGTTTTTTTTTTTCTTTTGCCAAGGGGGAAAAAAAGTGGGAAAGAAAGAAGGGGTTTTGCTTGGAAATCCTGATGCGTGACTACCTGTTCCCGTTATTAGAGGTCCTGGATTTGGTGGGGTGGATGTTGTGATGTGTTGTTAAATGTAATTTTCCTACAAATAATCCTAAAATATCCTATAAGTTGAACTTACAGGATATTTGTTTTAGGTCCTGTGATTCAGAGATTATTATTGGTTTATGTAGAATGGGAACTAAAACAAATATCCTATAAGTTCAACTTCAACAACAGAACATATCCCCCCCCCCTCCCCATCCACACAAATCCATGACCTCTACTAATGGGGATGGATAGTCATGCACCCAGATTTTTGAGCGAAACCCTTTTCTTTCCCTTTCCAAACTAAGTGTAATACAGTGTGGCAGAGGAAAATTTTTTTTCCTTTCCCTACTCCACCCTTTCTTGACTATTCAACCACACCACCACCACGCTTTTGAAATACGGCAATGGAACGTGCCAGGTTATAAAAGACTGCCTCAACACATCTTCACCTTCCTTTGAAGATGGTATTAATGAAAAGCCTCCATCAGGCTTCAGGACATCATCTCCCTTTATGCCTACAATTACTCCCCATGCAAGGATTTAGGACAAAAGCTGGATTTTTCCTTCACCCTCCTTCCATATAAATTGCAGTTTCAACACCTGAATTACACCTCACCCGGATGCAGCTGTCCCCGAAGAAAACCCCAGGTAAGAGTATTCTTCTGACTCTAAATAAAATATATAATATTCCTAAAATTTCTAAAAATGCTATATAAAAATTTTGGATTTTTCCAAAAATAGCCTATACTACCCCTTTTCAAAAATATCAACAAAGTTTATTTTAAATCCATAATGAGATCGCAGATCCTCTATAAATTATTAGCATTTATCTGATTCTACGAAACTTAGCGGGTATTGACTACTCAAGTTGTCTGTCTAATAAAAGTTGCCTGACAGGTTTAGTCAATATTAAATCAATCTGGCATATATTAATTATATTTCAGGACTTCAAAATATTAACTCTGTGGGAACTTCATCAAAAAAGGATTAATTTGAAATGAAAATAAAATATTACTTGGAACAGTCTTAATTGGTTATTTATAGCTTTGTCATTATGTGTATTTATTGGTTAGGGAAATTGCATTTAGTTTTCAGATTTAAATTAAAATAAGCCACTTACCACCCCTTCCTCCCATCTTTATTAGCAATAATTTGAGTTATGACATTGACATTTATTCAAATTTTGACAAACTGTGACATTTAAATCATGCTTAATCTAAAAGAAAAGTCACATTGTTCATGCCTCTGATAGGCAGTTTTGTTTGTTGCCATTGATATGTTTTTACAGTTTACCTGCAAAAAGAATCTTTCTAGATTGCTTTGTATTTTAGCCTACTTTCATCTAAAGCTCTATTAATTGGTAACCTAATATGCCATCTTGTATTTTGTAATGTGTTATGTGGGTTAGAAATGATACAATTCTATAGAGTAATTTGCACATGGAAGTTTTCCTAAACTTCAAGCTATGTAATCAACTATCCAAGTGATTTTGGTATTTTTGAGGTGTAATGTATAGTGTTCCTTTGCTGAGAGCATTTATACAAGGAGGTTGTAAAATATTTTGTGGATGCAGGGGCAGTGCTGCTGAGTTACCACCTCCAACCATGGTATCTTGGCAAAGAGAAGCATTATTTTTTATTAATGTAGAAATGTCAGCAAATGTATTTGCTGACATTTCTTCACTTCAAACCCAAGACAACCAGGGTGTTCAGAAGCTTTTGTAATAAGTGTGGCATAATAAGATAAATTATGTACCCTCTTATTTGGAATACATTTTAATCAGTACAATCTAATTTATTGTAAAAGTGTTTTTTATTTTCATAAATAAAAAAAATTAGAATATGGGAGGAAAAACAGGAATGGATGGCATCCCTGTGCTAAACAGTGTATTTAGTCCAATTATTATGGCTGTTCTAGAGACACAAGGTATTTTAAAAGTAGTTGGGTGGGGATGGAATAAATTTCAAGAGCTCCCTCAATTTAAAGATTTCCATGATGGTGCATAAAGCAGTTGTCAAATCATCCATAGGACCAGCACAAGTAAAATCTTCTCTTTAATTATAAACAAAAGGAAATTTGTCAACCAGGAATAAGTACTTGTTGTCCCTCTTTAGTAACAAACTGCTCTGTGGCACCCATGTGAGCTCACATGAGTTTATAAGGTAGACTGCAATAATATTGTGATGAATTTGTATTATAAACTTAGTCTTTTTTTTAATAATTATGTTAAAAGAATCTTTTAAGTAATTTTAGAATATGTATGTGCCTACTACTTGTATCCTGTAATTCAATTCAAAACCTGATTCCATGTGCCACAGTTCTTATAAAATGCCGTGCTTCTGGTTTTTTGCTACGTGCACATGATTTTCATTTTATGGACCTTGTAGGCTGATGGTGTTTAGACTGTCACCAGCTGGCTGTAGAATTAGAATATTTTTTTTTAGTTGAAAAAAGGAAAATGCAGCAGACTAATGAAACCAGTTTGGTTTTTTTGGCTGTATTGTTTATCTGGAAGCAAGACCTTAAGTTTCTCAGCCTCTGCCCCATGTAATTGTCTTTATTCTAGAGACATGAGATCACTGGAAAGAAAGTGTAGTTAATGCAGCATACAGAATTAAATTTACAAGTAGTATTAACAAAGAAGCAGCACCTGGATTCATGTTTTTCTGATTTTAATGAAAACTTGGGATGGATTGTCAACTCCTAAAAGAACTAAATGTAAAAATTTCATGAAATCCATCACTTATTTTTCCTATATCAGACTCATTCTCATCTGAAATAAGCAATGTTGATGTGCTATAGAAAAATGTTGGAAAATGCACAACTTCCTGTGTCTTGTGGGTAGTACGTTTTTAGAATCTGTGCTTCTTAAATGAAAAGTATTCCCCTTTCCCATCATGTTTCCTTCCTGTTGCTACCAATAACAACATTGACCAGAATTTAAAAGTAAATTATGAAATCATTAAATTTTTGGAAGATACTGGTATCTTACAAAAATTAATACAGAGTAAGCTGTAAAGTAACAACATTGCATTTTTTTAAAAAAATCCAAATCATTACTTTATATCTTACTCTGTGGTACACTGTTTGGTCAACTTGTTAGTTCATAATGACAATGATCTAAGGAAGTAACATTTTTTGATGAAAAAGTTCTTAACATGCTTTGCTTTTGTGGCTAAGTAAATTTTAATTGTAATTAATGTCCTGATTTTGCTGGTATAGATGATGCAGGGAATTGTGGAGTGCTGTAATGACTAATAAATTTTTCCCTGTAAGTGATGTTAAGCACTTAAGAATTCCAAATAGGTTAACAGCAGTGGATGCTCTTACTTTGCCATTATTGATAAACTCCCATTGTGCTGTCCCTCCCCCAAATCTATTTTTGGGTTGCAGCTTGATTTCAGCATGTTGTGTCAATGAAGTTTTCTTTTACCTTTTTTTATTTTAGGATGACGTATATACACATCTCTACACACTTATAGTGAAACCAGATAATACATATGTGGTAAAAATCGACAATGAAAAGGTTGAAAGTGGTGAACTCGAGAAAGACTGGAAGTTTCTACCCCCAAGAAAAATCAAAGATCCAGAGGCAAAGAAGCCAGAAGATTGGGATGACAGGGCAAAAATTGATGATCCAGATGACAAAAAGCCTGATGTAAGTTTTTATACTTTTCTATATTAGAAGAATAACCATCTTCTACTTCGTTTGTATGTAAAATTTAAGAATTTTGGTCAAGTTACGTTCTTCAGAAGTAGTAGTGGCATGTGATGCAAGAAAGCAAGTGTACAAGCTTATGCAGCATCAGCCAAAAAAAAAAAAAAAAATCGCACCATTCCCTCCAAATGCCTCAGCTCACACTGTTGTCATAACAGTCTCGTTTTCCGATTGCTGCACTGTGCATTCATATATTTTTATCTTAATGGATAAATATCTTTATTGTTAGGTACATACAGGTACCCTACCTTTACAAACGCTTCACAGCACTAAGCCAGGGCTTAACAAGCAGCGGCAGAGATACAATCTTGCTGGAAATATAACAGGATAAGTACAAAGTTTAAATAAGAGTAAAGAAAAATTGCAGTTCCTCCTTAAATTTATTCAACCTATCAACTTCCACAACGACAGATGGAAGTTTGTTCCAGCAATTAACCACCCACTGGCTAAAGGCAAATTTCCACACATCTATACTACATCTGTCTTTTCTTAATTTCAATTTATGCCCCCTTAGGTTTGTAATCTGAACAAATGGAAGGATCCCATCAGAATTCAGTGTGCTCAACTCATTCAAGGCCTTATACACCTCAATCAGATCACCACACAGGTGCCTAGTCTCCAGCCACTGCAATTTGCTGAACTTAAGCTTCTCTTGATAAGAGGATCCTTTCATTCCACTCACATTCTTGTTGCCCTTCTCTGTACATGCTCAAGAAAGTCTACATCCTTCCTAAAATGAGGCCTCCAGACCGGTACGCAGTACTCAAGGCGTAGCCTGACCATTGCCTTATACAGAGGGACAATCGCCTCCTTTTCCCTGCTAGCAAAATTCTATATATCATTGACAAAACCCCATGACCTGCCCTGGCAGCCTGTCTGCATTACTCAGAATACTTCATGTCTGACTACACAATTACTCCCAGGTCTTTCATTTTCTACTACCTTAAGTGTAGTACCACGCAGTTGTACGTTTCTCTGGGGTTACTTCTACCCATATGCACTATTTTGCATTTGTCAAGGTTAAACTTCAGTTGCCACTTAATAGCCCATCTGCTCAAATTATCTAGATCCTGTTGCGGTAGCACACTGCCATTATTGTCATTAACAACCCTGCCAACCTTTGTATCATCTGCAAACTTCAACATTAAGCCTGATATACCTTCATCAATATCATTAATAAATATACAAAACAGTGGACCCAACACTGAACCCTGTGGGACTCCACTAATAACAGTAGTCCACAAAGAGCAGCCCCCATTGATTACCACCCTCTGTCTTCTTCCACTTAACCATCCTTTTATTCATTGTAGCAACTTACCCTTAATACCATTCTGCTCCAATTTGTACAGTAGTCTTCCATGTGCAACAGTGTCAAGCTTTCCTGAAATCCAAGTATATGATATCAAAATTATTTTTTGCATCCAGTTCCTTTGTAACCACATCATAATAACCAATCAAATTTGTCAGACAAGACTTTCCTTTAACAAACCCATGGTGTCTGAATTATTGCTGCAGTCTTGTCTAGATGATCCTGCAATGCATCTTTAACCAGTGACTCCATTATTTTACCCGGAACAGAAGTTAAACTAACTGGTCTGTAATTACTTGTCACCCTTTGATCCCCTTTTGTGAATTGGGGATACATTTGCACATCTCCAGTCTGTGGGAACCTCCCCTGTGTGTCCAAGGATGCTCTCATAATTATGGCTAAGGGATTGGTTAGTTGCTTTGCCGCCTCCTTTAATATAACTGGATAGATCCCATCCACCCCAGGTGCTTTTCTTATGTTTAACTTCAACAATTTCTCCTCCACTTTGCTTTCAGTTATTAGAAAATCATTAAGTATCCTGCTACAATTTGATAACCTTCTGTCATTTTCAAACCTTAATAATTCCTCATGTGTGAATGAAGATGCAAAATGCTCATTCAGGTTGTTTATAAGTAAAGAAATCCTTGCTGTTTTTCTTAGCATATTTTGCCAAGGATTTCTCGTAATCTGCCTTCGCCTGCCTAACCTCCTTTGTGACCTGATTACAGACTACCTTATATCTGCCATAGGCTTCTGAGTCACTTGCATAATTTATATGCATCCCATGCATTTTTCTTCTCTGTTAAGAGTCTCATTAGTTAACCATTTAGGCATAAACCTTGAACAATATTTCTTAATAGGTATGAAACTTTTAGTAGCATCCACGATTAATTCCTTGAATGCTTCCCACTTAGAATTTACTGTTGATAACATCGTCAGTTGATCCCACTGTACAGAATTTAAAAACTTTCTGAGACCACTGTACTCACCTTTACGGAAGCGAAAACCCTTTCCTGTACCCCTGATGGTAATTATATCTTTAAGTAAATCCCACCAGTACACTGATCACTGCTGATAACCAGATCAAGACTATTACTCTCTCTCTGGTTGCCTCTCGAACATGCTGCTGCAGAAAACAATCATCCATTAAATCCACAAAAGCCTTGCTAGTGTGTGAGTGACCAATCCACAGATTCCAGTCAATATGTGGGAACTTAAAATCCCCCATTATAAGACATTATGATTTACTAACCCACTCTATTTCTCTGTACAATTGTTCATTTTACTCATTCGAGTCATTAGGTGTACACACTCCTACTCTTATTTTTGCTTCCGCAGTGCTTATGCCACACCAAACTGACTCAACAGTGCACTGTTCATCTATATCAACTGGGTGCACTTCTTTTGATATATATTTTTTTTAATTAACAGCATAACACCTCCCTTTCTATCCTTTCTTTACACATTGTACTCCCCAAATTCCAGTTTTGCATTCCTTATATCTGTGTGACACCACATCTCTGCTATCCCAACAATATCCACCTTTGTTGTCTAGACCAACACTTCAAATTCATCAAATTTATTTACAATACATCTAGCATTGGTATACATGGTCCTATACCCACCTATTTCACAATGACTGCCATCCATCCCTGAAACCCCCCACACCCCCTTGCTCCAGGTCGCTACTTATTCTAATAGAAGTTGTGCAAGAATCACCTCTGTCTGCAGCTACTGTTAAACTATTAGTCCTAGGGGAACCCCCAAGCTAACAGTTTTCCGACCCACCTAACACTGCCTGGATAGCATCAGCAAATATTCTTGCACCCTTTCTATTTAAGTGTATCCCATCCCTGTAGAAGCAGTCTTTCCTGTTAACAAGTACGGACCAGCCTGAAAATTCTATTGATCTTTGCGCAATCTTTCCATGGCCGAGTTGATCGATAAGGCTCTCATCATATATTCCCTTCTATCGTGCCTGAGCAGAATTGCAGACACTTTCAATTTCAACCATAATTCCCGGCTTTTTTTCAACAGTGACCTGTACTTTTTTAGTAATTCTGCCAGTCTCCTATTCTTAATGTCATTTGTGCCAACGTGTACAACTATATCACCTTTTGTGCCCTTAAAAGATGATATCCACTCTACAACGTCATCAACTTTTGCCCCTGGCAGACATACCCCGGTCCTGTTCCATCTATCCTTTTTACAAAGCATGTTCCCCGTTTTCCTGACAATAGTCATCACCAACAACTACTAGTTCCTGTGGGACCAATGCATTCTGCCTTGGGTGTTGCTGCTGTGTTGCGTGATGACCAAGTGCAAGCTCTGCCGTTGATGTGGACAGCTGATGGCTTGATGGGCCCTCAATTTAGATGCTTCGAGGGCATCCACCCTTTCCTTCAAGCTCTTATATAGGCCTATAACAACGCAGAGTTCTCGCCTGATTTCCTTACATCGTGCACACACAGGAAGACATCCCCCCCATGGCAATATCATGTTCCGTTCCAGAGAGTTCGGCAAACATTTCACAAGTTGCACATTTTTTAGACTGTGATGCATTGGAGAATTGCCACCCTCAGTTCTCCCCTAAGTCACAGAACTCCTGCCACTTTGTGCCTGTTGCTTTGCTGCTCTAGTTTGGGGCATGATATTTTAAATTAATAAAATCAATAAATTAAATTAATTAAATGTCAACACTATGCTATCTAATAGAAACAGTGAAGCGTATTACGCTATATAATTATACGTTAGAGCTACCTAGTTACTTCAATTAAAAATTTGAATTCCCTACCACTATATACAAAAACAATGGCTGCAAGATTCGAACGAAATAATGGTTTTATGTATATTAAGTAGTAATCCATAAAACTTTGTCAAAATAAAAATAACCAGCGTAACTATAAGACTACATATTAAGTACAATATAAAATGACAATTATGTAAATAAAAAGGCAAACACTTATCACTTTTTCGGAGCCTGTAACTCACAGCTAATTTTTAAAGAGAGTCAGTGCCCTCTGTTATGTTCCTAGTGCTAACCTGTAGGATTTCTGTTTATGGCCAATATATGTGCTATATTGGTTATGGTCTGTAGATATGTGCAATAAGAAATCCACACATTAACAACATTCCCAATATCTTTTTCAACAGTAACATGTTGTTTTTACAAAATTGGCAATTTACTGTGAACAAATAAAAGATCAGGTGTTGATTTGCTGACAAACCTCTGATTAAAGCAAACCAAAACTATGACCA
Source organism: Mastigoproctus giganteus (assembly GCF_048544385.1). Classification (NCBI taxonomy): domain Eukaryota; kingdom Metazoa; phylum Arthropoda; class Arachnida; order Uropygi; family Thelyphonidae; genus Mastigoproctus; species Mastigoproctus giganteus. Next base: position 170,489,546 of record NC_143586.1, on the reverse strand, counting down.
GAAATTGTGTGCCAAGCACACAGAGTGCATATACAGCGAATTTTCAAGAATCTTTATTTTAAAATGTTTGAAGTGGGTGGTTGAATTTGAAGCTTATTTTATAAAAAAAAAAAATTAGCTAGGTAACAAAAACAGTATTTATTGAGAATAAATACCTTGAACACTGGCAAACATTTTTTTTTTTTCAAATAGACAATTTTGTTATTGTATCACACTTATTTTCTGAATAGTGCATTTGGATGATTCACTCATATCGAAGTAAAGCTTAATACTTAATTTAAAGTTTTTGAAAACTACCGTGGTAGCTTTGTATCTATACTTCATATTTTTGTAGCCAGCAGACTTTGAATTGCAATAAGAAAGACTGCTAGTTACAGAGTCCATAATTTACTAAATTTCTTTCTAAAGCCATATATAGGTTGTTTTAAGGATGTGTTACTTAAAATTTTAACACTTTATTGATTGGATCTGATCATCATACAGTCACCTTGACGACAAAACTGTGCTAAAATTACTTTCTGAGCTGACTGTAATCTTTATTAATGTGTGACGTGCATTAAGTGATTGTGCCCATATACTGCCAAAAACAATTAGAATGACATCTGAAATCCATTGTGTAAATGGAAATTTAAGAAACAACTTCTTGAGATGCCAATTATCGTCGTCATCATTTGAAATACTGAAATGGGTGGACTTAACCTGTACCAATGTGTTTATTATTAGACTAATGAGATGGTGATTCTTAATAAATCCAAAATGGACTGAGATTTCTGTTAATGGCTTTATTGTAATTTGGCAGATTGAGTTCTAGGTTATTTTATTTATTTATTTTTATTATTGATTTTTAGATTGTATATGAACATGGCTATAATTACAATATATAAACAGTCTTGGTTACCTTTCTGTCAAAGTTGTGATACCATCATTTATCAACCTCTGAAACTTATGATGTATTTTGTTTGTCTCATTGGTTGTATAAAAACATTATGGGAATCCTGTTGTCTCAACTTGTGTAATCGAGACCCGCTAATATTAGCGCGTCTCGATTACACAATTTGTCTGTCCAACAGATCATATGTGGTACTGAAATAGGTTGGTGTTATTCAAAGAATATTCACTGGGAAATTTTAATGACTACTTTGAAGATTTCACTTAAAGGACATACAGATACAAGATGGTCATTGAAAGAAAGAGCTAAATTTCTTTTGTGTATGTTGAATAAAATAAACCCATCCTTTTACTTTTTAATAATTGCAGTTTCAAAAGTAAAAAAGAAAAGTTTGTTACCTGCTACTAAATCCTGAAATAACAGATACATTCTTTAGTAATGAAGGTTCAGGAATGGTTTTTGTAAGAACTATTTGGGCTTATTTAAACATCTTGGAAATAAGAGCTCTCTCTCAATATGAGAATCGGTTTCCTGTTGCTGAAGATAAACTAACACATTTAGTTTCTGGAAGTTTGTTTTTATGTATACAGTTGTGCCACCATATCAGCTGATTCAGTTACCATGTGCTTAACCAAGTGGAAAAAATAAAAACATATGGAAAATTCCAGAAAACAAACAGTTCATAAGTTTCAAACCACCTGCCAAGCGGGTGCCTCCGTAGCCAGGTGGGCAGGAGCAGCAGTGCGTAGCACACGCTTCTTGATTAGACCGGGGTTCGAGCCCGTGCCCACCAAATACTGAGGATGCGGAAAGGTCAGAGAATGACCACCGCATATCTCCGGAGCAATATGGCCTTAGTTGCTAATGCTCCTAAAAACCAGATAACAAGATAACAAACCTGCCAAGCGAGTACCGGCTCTAACATGGTGAAGTCTGCCAGTACATGACTCATCTCCCTTTGTCCCCCATACCCGTGCTACCATGCAAAATTTTCCCCGATCTGCCTCTAGTGTTCTTGCTGATCACATTATTGCAGTGTCTGTTTAAGAAAGTCCTTTCCTGTAATAATGGCCTGAAAGCACAAGAGTAGTAGTGCTTCTAAGCCTAAGAGAAGCCGTGAGGTGCTTCCCATTAGTGAAAAGGTAAAAATTCTAGATATGATTGAAAAAGAATGGAAATCGTATGTGGAGATTGCCATGTTGTATGGTAAGAACGAATCATCGATTTGTGAAGTGATAAAGCATAAAGACAAAATTCATGCTAGGTTTTCTGTTGCACCTCAAACTGCAAAAGTAACTGCTACAGTGCACGATACGGTGTTAGTGAGGGTGGAAAAGCATTAAATTTTTGGGTGGAAGATATGAACAGAAAAGGATGCCCATTGTGGCTGTGTTATGGCAAAAGGCCTTGGTCCCATATGAGGACTTTCGGGAAAAAAGACGAGATGGAAGAGGAAACCAAGCCATTTACAGCAAGCAGGGGATGGTTACATAGATTCAGAAATGCAGAGTTAAAAAAAATTATACAGTAGGGAGGCTACCATCCTAAACAAGTTTTTTTTAATTGTAATGAAACAGAACTGTTTTGGAAAAAGATGCCCAACAGAACCCATATCCACAAAACAGGCACCAGGTTTTAGAGCATGGAAGGACCAGTTGACGTTGGTCACGTGGCAACACGGCCGGGTATGTGATAAAGCCTGGTGTTGTTTATCAAGCAAATCCTTGTGCTCTCAAACACGATTATTTGCCAGTCTTCTTGCAACCTCAAGGCATGGGTCACGGCAGGTTTATTCACTGAATGGGTCCACAAATGCTTCATCCCCAAAGTGAGGAAATATTTGGAGAAGGGTTGCTTTTCAAGGTTTTATTAATAATAGACAATGCACCTGGCCATCCTCAGTTGATCACCATCGAAGATTTTGACACCTAACATGACCACACTGCTTCAGCCACTTGACCAGGGTATCATTAGGTGTGTCAAGGCTGCACCCACAAGTGTTCGAGATGATTCGAGCAGCGATTGGTGCTGACCCTGACATTGAAATCATGGACTGCTGAAATCATTCACCATTGCTGATGCAATAACATTCATCAAAGGTGCAATGGATGAATTGAAACCATAACTGATGCTGCCAACTCTGACCAGTTATAACTTTTTATGAAATAAAATTACAAATAAGTAAAATCGACTGTAAAGTATAAATTAAAATTGTTAAATCCATACTACTATAAAACTGAATATAATTACACTTAACTTAAAATAAATAAGTAGGTAGTTTCTGGTTTTTTAGTAAAACCAGAAACGGCTAATACATACTGGAAGAATTTGTGGAGTGGGTGAAGTAGTCCATGATTTCAAAGGCTTCCCAGGAATCAATGGAGAGGTAAACAAGATCATCCAAACAGCAAAAGAAGTTGGTGGTGATGGATTGGTCGATATGATAGCTGAAGAAATGGTAGACCATATTGAAGAACATTGAGGTTTGATGAATGAGGAATTGGAAGACCTTGTTTTGTCGTATACAGAGGAAGAAGAAACTGAAGCTGAAAGAGCAAAGTGGACACTTGAAAAATTTGGTGGTGTTATTATCTATTATCTTCTTTAAATTTTGTAATGGCACAAAACTTAAAGGAGAAGATAATAGATTACAATCCTATGATGGAACGCAGCATTAAAGTTACCCGTTTGGAAGCAATGGAACCTCTACCATGTGTGATGAATTAAAAAGACAAAAACTCCCTATCAGTGTTCTTAAAAGTGGGGGAAAAAAGGTGTCCGCTATCAATGATCCACAGCCGTCAACATCGTCTACTCCTGATGTCATCTTCGTCTCACCCAGCTTTGTAAGATGATTCTTCTGGCGTATTGTCAGGTCAGTAGCCTAGAAGAACATCACAATGCCTACACCATCACCCCACTTCATCTCATCATTGTAGGCATTGTACAGTATCATTGCAGCAACAGTTTTATTTGTTAGATATTTTCCAGCAAATATAACCCTTTTCCTTAGATGAGATGTACAGTACATGATACAATAGTACTGTACAGGTATGTTTTTCTATTGTGCCTTGCTTGTCCTTTGAGGTGTATAGAAAGTATAATTTTCATTGCCCTACAATACTCTTGAGGATTAGGCTGAAACGTCAGAATCCCGTTATATATGGGGTCAGCAGGCATTCGATTATATCCATGGTAGGTCTTGGAACGTAACCCCCGCGGATCTTTCTGTATTAGTTTGAAAATGAGCTGAATTTTTATTCTAAGCTAAGAGCATTAAAATTCTATTTCTTTATAGGACTGGGATCAGCCAGAGTACATTCCTGACCCTGATGCTGTTAAACCTGAAGACTGGGATGATGAAATGGATGGAGAATGGGAACCACCAATGATTAACAATCCAGCTTACAAGGGGGAATGGAAGCCAAGGCAGATTGATAATCCCAGTTATAAAGGACCATGGATTCACCCAGAAATAGAAAACCCTGATTACGAATCAGACTCTTATTTATATAGATACAAAGAAATATGTGGTATTGGTTTTGATCTTTGGCAGGTACAGATATTTTTGTTAATTGTTCATTTATATATCAATCACTTCCATATTTTTTTGTTTCCATATTTTGAGCAACTTTTCCTTATAATTTCAGGTCAAATCAGGTACGATTTTTGATAACGTTCTAATCACTGACGATGAAGAATATGCACGTAAACATGGGGAAGAGACTTGGGGGGCTACAAAGGTAAGTTATGTGACTGGACTTAAGAATTTGTCTATCAACAATATTTTGTCTAACTAGGTGATTTATACATTTATAATGCATTTGAGCATCTTAATTACACTGTAAACAACTCTTCATAAATTGCTATATCTTCACATGCATGCATGTGTATAGTCATGCTTGCAAGCATGACTTTCCTGTGTACTGGTTTTTTACTGAGTGAGTGTAATACAACCACCTGTCCTGCTCCTTCATAGTAATCTGCACACTATGGCCTTCTGTGGTGAAAAAGAAATCAGGCAAAATGCTTTTTCAGCTGTTGGGCTGCAAAGATAACCAAGATTTGCTGTCAAAAGTAAGATGGGCAGGAGGTAGCTAAATGCACATCTTTATACAGGGTGTCTCAAAAATATTGGTACAAACATTTTGGGGAGGTAGCAATGTGAATCGCATAGGAACCCATAACCGGGAAAGTAGTAGTTACAGAGGCACAAGAAGCAGAAATGACACAAGACAGTAATTAGTGGCAAACATTTATTTAACATAATATTAACAATGGAGAAAGGGATGGATGTATTTCATGATGTTACAACAGATGTGCCTGTTAGTCTCCTATACAGACTACAGCCAGCTAATACATGCTAAATGACTGTCCCAATAGCAACAATCTTGGCATGAGCAAGTCACAAACAAGCTCTATCAGATAAAGCCTGTAATCCGACATTGGCAGTCTAGTCTGTGCAGGAATCGCAGAGAGTAAGTTGTTTTAGCTTGTCTCCGCATAGGACACAGTCATCATTTAAGTATACGTGATTTTTATTTTACTGCTTTTAGTCATCTGGCTGAGCCTTTATACACTCAGTCAGCTTTTATCTGACAATGTGTCTGCTGTTTTTAGCTATTTAAAATCAGTAAACCTTTTTACTCTTATTTAAAATTTACCTTTTACTGTTATTTCTTTGTTGATATATTTTTTACTTTTATGTGTTATATCTCGACATGGTGGCCTAACTAATTACGTCACTGAATGTTTAACTTTTTATATATGACCTGGATTTGGTGCATTGTAGCCTTAGTTGTTGCTAATGCGCCAATAAAATACAAATCAAATACAACAGATGCTTGAAGGTTCCACCATGAGACGCGATGCATGCGTGACACCCACGCAGCATAAATTAGCGCAGATGAGTCTCGCCACGAGATCCATTTCAGTCTCCACAGGAGATTCACACACGATAGATTTAAGGGGCTCCCACGGAAATAAATCAAGACTCGATAAATCAGGTGAGCGTGGGGCCAGGCAATGGGTCCACCACAGCCAATCCATCGATGCCCAAAACACCTATTCAGAATGGTCACGAACACACGTTCCATAATAGGCAGGTGCCCCGTCATGTTGAAACCAAATGTTGCATCTCACATTTGCTGGAACATCGTCAGGTAACCCTGGTAGAACTTGTTCAAGAAAAATCTGATATTTAGCAGAGTTCATGCGGGATGGTAACAGGTATGGGCCGGCTAAGCAGGCACTGACCATATCTGCCCACACATTTATTGCAAAGTGATGTTGTGCCGCATGTGGGGGGCACACTGGTGGGTTGTCGTGAGCCCACACATGAGCATTGTGCTGATTTGAATAAGCCTTCCCAAGTGAAATAAGTCTCATCCGTGAACAAAACATAGGCTGGAAAATTCACGTCTTGAACACTTTCTTGGAGAAACCACTGTGCAAAAGCCACACGTGCAGGATGATCTTGGGGGAGCAGTAATTGAACCCTTTAGAGATGAAAGGGGTGTAAGGAAACGTCGTGCCAGACACGCTGTGCACTGCAACAAGACACTTCTAAGGCAGAGGCAACGGTACGTATGCTGGTAGTAGGATTATTCTGGGGGGCATTCAACACACTTTCTTCCATGGCAGGAGTTCACGTCGAAAGTGGTCTGCCCGCACTACTCCAATTACCTCTAAATGACCCAAAATCGCACAAACGGTGGTCTGGTACATGTCTGTCTGGGAAGTGTTCTCCATAAATTCGTTGAGCGGCTCGTCCATTGCCCTCTGCTAATCCATACACTAGGTGCATGTCTGTCCGCTCACAGTTCATATATCGATGCATGCTCTTCGTGCGGCGACTACTGCTTGAATGAGTAACCAAAAATTTTCCCTTTTGCTAACTGATGAACAGCGCTGTGTACCGACTTACGGTGACGTTTCCGGTTATGGGTTCCTGTGCAATTCACATTCCTTTAGATGTTACCTACCTCCCCTAAACGTTTGTGTACCAATATTTTTGAGACACTCTGTATATATAATTGGCTCTATATGTAACAAAATTGATCATTCACTTGAAAAAATTCATTAAACCTAAATTTTTTTATAAAAAATTGACCATTTCAACAATGAAAAATACTGTAATTAAACATTCAGATTGGAAATAAGTAGGAATGAATAAACTTTATAATTTCTAACATTTTAAAACAATTTATTTATTAATACATACACGATGTGCACAGTATTAGTACACTTATGTCGTAAAACATTTAGTTGTGTTTTGTTGTACACTGGCTTTTACTGTACATCATTCATAAAAATGTTCACTTTGTTTAAACACTCAAACGTATTTTCTTCACACTGAAGGCCCCCAAGGCCTTGGCACAATGTTTCATGTTTGAGAGGTTTAATATTGCTCTCATTTTCATTGAACTCTATATTGATATTGTCACTAGTTCTTTAAATATGCTCCAAAGTGGAGTCAGCTACTGTAGCATCATCGATTCCTAAATATTCGTCAAGAACAATTTCTTCACTGATCACACCTCTCGCTCGAAGTTGTTGGCATTATTGCTCAATATCTTGTTCATTCTTTTTAATCACTGTTAATTGGCATTTTTGCAAAACAACTCCTAGTTGTTTTTGTCACATCTTGACTCCACACTTTCGCACAACTCTGAGATGTGCATCCACAAATCTATAGGTTGGTTGGTTTCTATTCTCGAAATACACTACCAAATGCACAGTTGTGTGCACATTTGGTAGTGTATTTTCAAATACTTGACCCATTGGGTCAAGGATTTGAAAGAAGGGGAAAGAAGACAATCTTTACCCTTGTAAATATCAAAATTACTGAGTGAAGGTGAGCAGGGCAGTTGTCAACAATCGCGTGTTTTTTTTTTTTCCTTTCCCCGTCATCTTTCAAATTTTAAAATCCACTGCAAAAATTTCACTTGTCATTGAAGGGTTTTTTGTTGTAGTTGTAGTCAAACTCTACTGACTTTACTCCTTTAAAACACTGGATTTGTTTACTTTTGGCCATTACCAAATGCTTCAGTTTTTCATTACCAGCCATATTTACATCAACTAAGACTAATTTTCTTCTTTACTATTTTTACTGCCTAAACATTTATCACCTTAAAGTCAGTGTCTTGTTCGGCAAACATTTAAAAAAGACCTGTTTCATCAGTGTTAAATGTCTTTGCACCATAACTTTTTTTTCAAAACTGTTTCTTTCCAATGGGTACAGTCTTCTTCAATTTCAACTCCACCATTCACTGGGAATAACTTTTTCAAGTAAGCCATGGTGTGTTTTAAATTTGTCCAGCCAATCAAAACTCTTGGTATGTTTTAGGCCCCAGAAAAGATGCATACTCCATAGCCTTTTCGTGCCCTCGTAGATAGCAGAGTTTTTGTAGAATCGCTGTCTCCCCACGCCAGTTGGAAAAGACCTGAGTTAGTCCTGTCTGTGACAGTGGGAATTTTTATCGGTCTTTTTCACAAAGTGGCTGAGTTAGTCAGTCTCTGTTGAGGGTAGCATGGTTTACCCCCAGCAAAACAGGAAATTGACTGCAGAACACATTCAATTTACAGGCAGTATATACAGAGCAATATGGCCTTAGTTGCCGATGCTCCTAAAACCCTGATACAAAAAAAAGCTTTTTCTTTTATTAATGGTCCAAATGGTGGCATGTTTTTGTCTTGAATCAACTTTGTCTACATCTTCATACATGCATAATTTTGCACGTTTCCAACTGGGTCGTGTTTCCTCAAGCGGTTGGAGAATCGAAACACCCATGAATCAGATGACAACAGGGTTTGACAGTAGAGGAACCAGTAACAGGAAGTGATCACAGAGTTCTACGGTGGATGATGATGAGAGAGGTAGCAGAAGTAAAAGGCAAAGGAATGTTTTAATTTCAGAAAAGGAAATTACGATGCCTTAAGGTACTACATGGCCTCTAACTGGGTAGATATCGTGCAGAAAATGAATACATTTGAACTGTGGTACGCTTTTAAAACATTAATCACAGATGCCTTGAATGTGTATATACCATAAAAAAAATACTCCAGAGGAGGGTTCCAAGTTGGATGAATAGTGAAGTTGCCACATTACTTGAGCAGAAAAAGGTTACAGAGCAATAAAAAGTACTGAAGCCTATAACAGCTACAAGGTGATGTGTAATAGAGCCACAGAAAAGGTTTGACAGGCAAAGGCAGTTTATGAGAAATCACAAGCAAAGAGGGGGGTAAAGAATTCTTCACATATATAAATGCCAAGAAGAGCAGGACAAACCAGATCGGACCTTTATGTAAGGGAAAGAGGATAGTATTAAATACACCAGCTGCCGTTGAACTGAACAGTTATTTTGCATCGATATTTACAAATGAAAAACCTTTTGTGGCAATGGGAAATTGTGGGAGCGAAGTTAAAAAAATGTAATTAACGATATTGAAATTTTGCAAGATTATTTAATGAAAAAACTTTCGAGCCTAGAGACCAGTAAGGCTCCTGGAGCTGATGGAATATACCCTATAATCTTAAGGGAGGCAGCAAGCGAGTGCATTGAACCATTGAGGCTAATTATGCAAGCATCACTAGACTCTGGGGAGATTCCCTTGGATTAGAAAAGTGCAAATGTATCTCCCATACATAAGGGTGTCTCTAAAAGTGAAGTTGGAAATTATCGACCTGTCAGTCTGACTTCAGTAGTGGGGAAAATCATGGAGGCAATGATCAAGGGTGGAATTCAGGATCATTTGGATTGAATTGAAATTCTCAAGGATACTCAGCATGGTTTTGTAAAGGGAAAATCATGTTTTAACAAATTTGGTTCGCTATTTCAAAAGGGTCACTCACGAGCTGGATTTAGGGAATAATTTCGACATTGTTTATTTAGATCTCAGCAAAGCTTTTGACTCAGTCCCACAAGAGCGGTTGCTTTATAAGTTGGAATCACTGGGAAAATCCTTAGAAGGATGGCTTCAGGGCAGGAGGCAGAGGGTTGTGATAAATGGCTATTCCTCAGATTGGGTTGATGTAAGAAGTGGGGTTCCCCAAAGGATCAGTATTAGGACCACTGTTGTTTTTAATTTTCATAAACGACATTGATGAAGGGATAGAGGGTGTGATGTCTAAATTTGCAGATGTTAAAATTGGTAGAGTAGTTAATGATCACTGTCAAGCTGAGCTTCTTCAGTGAGACCTAGATAGACTTCAGGAATGGTCAGAAAAATGGCAGCTATGCTTTAATCCAAGAAAGTGTAAAGTATTACACCTGGGAAACAGTAATCCCAAAATAACTTATTCACTTGGTGGAGTTCAACTAAACCCAGTACTGGAGGAAAGGGACTTGGGTGTTACAATACGGTCAGACATGAAATTCTCTGAGCATCGTAAACAGGTTGCAAGGAAGGTGTCCTATCGATGATCTATCAAACTTTTGCAATTAGAGATAGTGACATGATAATCCCATTATATAAGGCTTATGTTAGACCACACTTGGAATACTGTGTTCAAGTATGGAGACTGCACCTAAAGAAAGACATAGAGCTTCTTGAAAGGGTGCAAAGATGGGTAACTCGCCTTGTGAGATCGGCAAAAGGGCGTCCTCATGAAGGACTTCGAATATGTGAGTTGCAGAGTTTGGAAACTAGACACCTTAGAGGAGATTTGATTGAGGTGTTTAAGGATCTAAGAGGCATCAGTAAAATGAATGAGGACGAAATTTTCAAGATTATAAATGATGCTAGAACTAGGGGACATAAATTCAAGTTACGGGGGGAAATGTTTAGATTGGACTGCAGGAAGTTTTATTTTAGCCAGCGAGTTATAAATTACTGGAATAAGTTGCCTTCGTGGGTGGTAGAGGCCGACAGTTTGGGGAAATTCAAAGGCCATCTGGATAGTACCTTTGGGTAAGGGAAGCGCATAGGATGATAGGTTTAATTTCCTTTTTTCTATTAATTATTATTATTTATTTTTTTGTTTTTATCATTGTTTTGTTCAGATATTTATTTTTTTTATTGGCTGGTGCAGCATAAGCCATAGGCTTTCTTGCACCATGCGGCCATTACTAACACTATTTTTCAGAATGGTTGACACACTACTGGCAGGGATGTCAAATTTTTAAAGAGATTTCTTTTTTTTTTTAATGCCCCAATCTACACTATTTAGCACTTCCACTTTTTTCACTACACTCAGGATTTCCTCCTGCACAGCAGCTAAAACAAAAACTGATTTAGTGACCACTTGTACCTACTGTGTAAACAGACAGGTGAAAGTGTGGATGACATTTCTGCAAAACAATAAATTAATTTCTTGGATGAAGGAAAATTGCCCTCTTAATTCTCTAATAGGGTGCCTACAGTAGAAAATAGGCTGACTGGAGCTAATGTCCACACTGGGAATATTCTTAATCTTTGCCAGTGGCTGTGGACACATAGCAGTTGACTGGTGTGAGTTCTTGGTACAGTAGAGGTGGTTGTATGTTTTATAGGCACAACTAAATTGTGGAATGTTTTAGGTCTTAATTCTTAATCCTTTTAGATTGTTTTCTACAGCATGTTTTCTATTTCCTATAAAGGCCAGAGGTGCGAACATCAAGTACCCAGGTCTCTTGAAATCAGTTTATGTGCAAAATTTTTTTTGTTTTTATACAGACACTATTTTCAACGTAATAACCAAGAGAGGTCTGACTGTGTGTGTTTAGACTCTTCTGTAATAATATAAGGTAAGTGGGAAAATGTTTGAATGGAAAAGTAAGGAAAGAGTCCCAGATCAGATTAATGCCATAAAATTATTGATTAAAGATTACATCAGTCTATAAAATAATAACAGTATTTAAAGTATAATAAAAGCTTTCCAAGAGATCTTATCTTAAATCATTATCATCAGTTATCCCGAATAATTAATGTCAGACCCCTTCCAGATAGCAAGATTTTCCGGATAATTGAACATAGGTTAAAGAAAATGACTTTTAAATAGTGTGAAAAAGACCAGAATTTATTTAATTTAAAAAAATAACTTGTACATAAATTTTTGCCTATTTACATATGAGTATATTCGGATAGGTATTTTACTGTACATCTTATGTGGAAAAAAAATTAAAGTAATCTATATATAAAAGAATATTTTGCTTTTTCACATGCATGCTTTTTTTCTCGCTGCAAGATGGGACTAACTGCTATTGCATCATACTACAACAAAGTGATTGACTCAAAGATGCTTTTATGAACTCTTAATTTTTTAGTCTTTAAATTTTTAGAATTCTATGTCTCACGGCAACAATTCAATTTTTTTGATAGGTTCTTCAGCTATGTTGTTAATAATGGCAGTAGAAAAGAGAAAGAAAAAAGATCTTGAGTATGAAGTAGCACTTTAAAATCCTGATATCGAAGAAAACAAAGCGATTTATTGAAAAATATGAAAATAAGTTAAAGGCTTTGCAATTAAGAAAGGAAAAATATGAAAGACTACTTTTATATCAAAGAGTACATGTAGTGGAAATAAGGAAGAAATGTTTGGTTTGTGAACACGTCCCAGGTGACAGATTGATCAGAATCATATATTCCACGGGTTCATATGTATTCAAACAAAGGGGAATATAACTTCATTTTTCAACGAACACAGTTTCTTGTGAAATTGGGCTTTTAGTATGAAAATAAACAAGTCAAGGTCAAACATCATCAATGGTTGGTGTTGACTTAACCTTACCATGTTTTTGTGGATGGACAATTGAAGGCAGTTAAAAATCTTTGTATTAATGGAAAATGAATCAAAAATGCTGAAGAATATTGTGTGGGGGATTTTCCCCCCCACTAAAAAAAAAGTAAAATATAAAAATGTATAATTCAGGTTTGTGTGAAAGAAAGCAGAAGGAAGTGAAGCACCTTCTGATTTGTTTGGTTTTTTTCCCTGCTAAATCACAAGTTCCTTAATATCAATTTGATTATATCGCATTCGTCCTGGTTTTCTGCCCATTTTAGTGCTGTTTCTTTTCGTTGACATTCTACTGTAAAAAAAGAGAGAAAATAATAAATTGCACAGTTTCGGGCCAATATTATTCTTACCGAATCTGGAGATAAACTAAACATAATTTGAAATGAAGGAAAGTTGGGTTCATGGAAGCAAATGACTAAACTCTTATCACTCGTGGTTTCCGAGAAAACCTATCCCTATCAGTCTTAATACACATTTGTCTCAAATACTACCATTAATAAAAAGAAAAATTAGCCTTTCAAATTATACCAGTTAACTGGCATTCTACTGTTGTGTGTGTCAACTCTCCTGAACAAACAAATATCAGTTCAATTATGTGAATGCAAAATGGGGTACCCTGCATGATTTCTGTTCTTTTCCTTGGTTTAATTACTGCTTAAAGTCATCTGATCCCAATATTTGCTAGATTCTGTAAGTGAAATTTGTTGTAGGGATGAAATCCTTTTATTCTGCATTTTGTCCTAAAATCTCATCCTGTATCTAAACCTTTGATTTCTTATTAATGTTCTAAGAAAGATGAGAATGTAACATACTGAAATCGGCTTGTATTCACATTCATATTGTCTGCACGAAAGCTTACAATTATAAGTGTTATTAGTCAGTCCAAACTAGATTTTGAACAAGCTAAGAGTAGATAACTTGCTTCTTTATTACATCTTTAGATGTTTCAATGGGGAGGAAAAAAAAAAAAATGGTAATCAAATTTTCCCTGGCACTGAAATTTCCCTAAATTCAGAATGTGCTTCCTTTTGAATAACACAAAGTGGGTTTTCTTTTACATTTCTTTTAAACAACTAAGTCTTTCATTTTCTACCACCTTGAGTGTAGTACCACACAGCTGGAGCCGAGTGGGTAAAGTACCTGCCCGGCAACCCAAAGGTCGCGGGTTCGATTCCCGCCTCGGGCTTGGATCAAAGTACTGCAAAAAAACCTTGGGAGGTGCAATATGGCCACAGAAGCCGATGCGCCAACAACTACCAAATCAAAAAAAAAAAAAAAACACAGTTGGTACATTCCTCTGGGGTTACTTCTACCCATGTGCAGTACTTTGCATTTGTCAATGTTAAACTTCAGTTGCCACTTCTCAGCCCAAATTTTCTAGATCCTGTTGCAGTAGCACACTGCCATTACTGTTGTTAACAACCCTGCCAACATTTGTATCATCTGCAAACTTCAACACTAAGCCTGATATACCTTCATCAATATCATTGATAAATATACAAAACTGTGGACCCAACACTGAACCCTGTGAAATTCCACTAATAATATTAGTCCACAAAGAGCAGCACCCATTGATTACTGCCCTCTGTCTTCTCCCAATCAACCATTCTTTTATCCATTGTAGCAACTTACCCTTAATACCATTCTGCTCCAATTTGTACAATAGTCTTCCATGGGCAACAGTGTCAAAAGCTTTTCTGAAATCCAAATATATGATATCAAAATTATTTTTTGCATCCAGTTCCTTTGTAACCACATCATATTATCCAATCAAATTTGTCAGACAACACTTTCCCATAACAAACCCATGCTGTGTCTGAATTATTGCTGCAGTCTTGTCTAGATCCTGCAATGCATCTTTAACCAGTGATTCCATTTTTTTTACCTAGAACAGAAGTTGAACTAACTAGTCTGTAATTACTCATGTTGCCCTTCAATCCCCCTTTGTGAATTGGGGATACATCTTTGCATCTCCAGTCCGTGGGGACCCTGAGTCCAAGGATGCTCTCATAACTATGACTAAAGGTTGCTTACTTCCTTTGCCACCTCCTTTAATATAACTGGATAGATCCTATCCACCCCAGGTGCCTTTCTTATATTTAACTTCAACAATTTCTCCTACGATTTGATAACTTTCTGGCAGTCTCAATTCTTAATAACTTGTGTGAATGTAGATACAAAATACTCGTTCAGTTTGTTTGCTATCTGAGAAGGATCATCAACAGTCGAACCATTGATATCAAGTGGACCAATCAGATTCGTCCCTTTCCTTTTAGAGTTTATATAAGTAAAGAAATCCTTACTTTTTTTTTTAGCATCCTTTGCCAAAGATTTCTCATAATATGCCTTTGCCTGCCTAACTTCTTAGCTTATATCTGGCATATACTTCTGTGTCACCTGATAATTTAAATACATCCCATGCATTTTTCTTCTCTGCCACGAGTCTCATTAGTTTATTTTACAGCCATTTAGGCCTAAACCTTGAACAATATTTATTAATAGGTATGAAACTTTTTTATTAGTTTCCTTGAATGCTTCCCACTTAGCAATTTGCTGTTGGTAACATCATCAGTTGATCCCACTGTACAGAATTTAAAAACTGTCTGCAACCACTTTACGAAATAAAAACCCTTTTCTTTACCCCTGATGGTAATTATATCTTTAAGTAAATCCCACATCAGTACACTGTGAACACATAACCAGAGAGGGTAATACTCTCGAACAGGCTGCTGCAGAAAACAATCATCCAATAAATCCACAAAAGTCTTACTAGTGTGTGAGTTACCAACCCACAAGTTCCAGTCAATATCTGGGAAGTTAAAAACCCCCATTATAAGACATTCTGATTTACAGTCTTCGTAGGAAGCAGACTATATGTAACAAAGCCACAAGAACAGTTGTGAACATGTTCATATTCCAAATATTCTTGTGTACTTAATTACTTTTCTGAAAAGTGTTGTCTAAATCTTGTAATGGAATTAAGTGCAGCAAGAGATGTATTAGTGGCATGTGATGCAAGAAAGCATGTGTATGAGCTTTTTCAGCATCAGCCAAAAAAAAAAATAAAAATAACACCATTCCCTCCAAATGCCTGTCCAGTTCCTCCTTAAATTTATTCAACCTATCAACTTCCATGACAGATGGAAGTTTGTTCCAGCAATTAACCATCCACTGGCTAAAGGCAAATTTCCGCATATCTATTCTACATCTGTCTTTTCTTAATTTCAATTTATGCCTCCTTAGGTTCGTAATCTGAACAAGTGGAAGGATCCCATCAGAATTCAGTGTGCTCAACCCATTCAAGGCCTTATACACTTCAATCAGATCACTGTGCAGGTGCCTAGTCTCCAGCCACTGCTATTTGAAGAACTTGAGCTTCTCTTGGTAACAGGATCCCTTCATTCCCCTTGCCAATCTTGTTGCCCTTCTCTGTACACGCTCAAGTAAATCTACATCCTTCCTAAAATGAGACCTGTACGCAGTACTCAAGGAGTGGCCTTATACAAAGGGATAATCACCTCCTTTTCCCTGCTAGCAAAATTCCTATATTATCATTGACAAAAGCCCATGACCTGCCTGGCAGCCTGTCTGCATTGCTCAGAAAACTTCATATCTGCCTGCACAATTACTCCCAAATCTTTCATTTTCTACCACCTTAAGTGCAGTACCACACAGTTGGTACGTTTCTCTGGGGTTACTTCTACCCATATGCAGTACTTTGCATTTGTCAAGGTTAAACTTGAGTTTCCACTTCTTAGCCCATCTGCCCAAATTATTTAGATCCTGTTGCAGTAGCACACTGCCATTACTGTCATTAACAACCCTGCCAACCTTTGTATCATCTGCAAACTTCGACATTAAGCCTGATATACCTTCATCAATATCATTGATAAATATACAAAACAACAGTGGACCCAACACCGAACCCTGTGGGACTCCACTAATAACATTAGTCCACAAAGAGCAGCACCCATTGATTACCACCCATTGATTACCACCCTCTGTCTTCTCCCACTTAACCATCCTTCTATCCATTGTAGCAACTTACTTAATACCATTCTGCTCCAATTTGTACAATAGTCTTCCATGCGCAACAGTGTCAAAAGCTTTCCTGAAATCCAAATATATGATATCAAAATTATTTTTTGCATCCAGTTCCTTTGTAACCACATCATAATATCCTATCAAATTTGTCAGACAAGCCTTAACAAACCCATGGTGTGTCTGAATTATTGCTGCAGTCTTGTCTAGATGATGCTGCAATGCATCTTTAACCAGTGACTCCATTATTTTACCGAGAACAGAAGTTAAACTAACTGGTCTGTAATTGCTCGTGTTACCCTTTGATCCCCCTTTGTGAATTGGGGATACATTTGCACATCTCCAGTCTGTGGGAACCTCCCCCAAGTCCAAGGATTCTCTCATAATTATGGCTAAGGGTTTGCTTACTTGCTTTGCCGCCTCCTTTAATATAACTGGATAGATCCCATTGAGCCCAGGTGCTTTTCTTTCCCTTTCCCCAGTGTGAAAGTAGCTTCTATTTCTCACATTTTGGTTGAACAAGAACTGTTTCCTATAGCTTCCCAAACCGCTTGCTACATGGATAGATTGTTTCCTGGAGGTCGCCTGATAGAATGGGTAAGAATGCCAACTCTTGAGAACTTTTGTTAAAATTTATTTATATAGAAAGCTGTATTGAACTGTCAGTTTTTCACATATTAATTTCATTATTATATAATATGAAATGACTGAAGTTTTTACAAGGTTGTTCAATAAAGAATGATCATAATTTTTCACGAAAAACATGTTTAACTTCAACAATTTCTCCTCTTTGCTCTCAGTTATTACAAAATCATTAAGTATCGTGCTACAATTTGATAACCTTCTGCCATTTTCAAACATTAATAATTCCTCGTGTGTGAATGTAGATGCAAAATACTCATTCAGTTGGTTTGCTATCTGAGCAGGATCATCAACAGTCGAACCATCGATATCAAGTGGACCAATCAGATTCATCCCCTTCCTTTTAGAGTTTAAATAAGTAAAGAAATCCTTGCTGTTTTTCTTAGCATCTTTTGCCAAGGAATTCTCGTAATCTGCCTTCGCCTGCCTAACCTCCTTTGTGACCTGATTACAGACTAGCTTATATCTGCCATAGGCTTTTGAGTCGCTTGATAATTTATATGCATCCCATGCATTTTTCTTCTCTGTTAAGAGTCTCATTAGTTCATTTGATAACCATTTAGGCCTAATGTGATGCGGAACATCACTGTTTGTTTACTGATGCTGTCTTTGCATGAATAGACTATAGGAAAAGTTGCAAATGGAGAATAATGCTGGGGCAACATCCAATTGGAAACAAGTGCACATATAAAATAACTCAAAATGCAGATTCTGTTATTGCTGTTACTTTCAACTACTGAGATGATTTGATTGATTGCCTTCAAACATTGTTTTGCCATTCCTTTTAGTGGGGGGGGGGGATATATCACTGTTTAAGTTCCAAATGGCTAGCATGGCC
The DNA here is from genome assembly GCF_048544385.1 of Mastigoproctus giganteus. Taxonomy (NCBI): domain Eukaryota; kingdom Metazoa; phylum Arthropoda; class Arachnida; order Uropygi; family Thelyphonidae; genus Mastigoproctus; species Mastigoproctus giganteus. The sequence continues at coordinate 170,471,420 of NC_143586.1, read as the reverse complement.
AAGTAATGATGGGTTTGTGGTAGGAATATAGTTTAACAGCATCAAAAATTAGTAAACAGGTATTAAAATATTTTGCTGTAAGTGGTTAACTTATATAGAAAACTGAATTTGAATGGCCATTATTTTTAGGATGCAGAACGTAAAATGAAGGAGAAACAAGATGAAGAAGAAAGACAAAAATTAGAGGCAGAAACAAAGAAAGATGACGAAGAGGAAGAGGAAGATGATGAAGATGCTGAGGATACAAAGGATGCAGCTGATGATGTTGCAACAGAGGTAATATATTTTCATAGTTTGTGGTGAATTTAACTAATCATAAAACAAATTATATACCAACTTGGAACAAGATTGGTTACTGGTAGTTCTGAAAATAGTATTAGTGATATGTAATTTTTGAAAAAATTTAAACAAAATACAGTCGATTCTGGTTATTTGGGACACATCGGGACTAGTGCATTTTGGCCCAATTAAGCGGCTGCCCCAATTATCCGAAGTTTCGTGTAAATAGTTAAAAATACAACCCCCCCCTTTTTTTTTTTTTTACAATTGGTTCACTGTAAAATCAAATCTTTCGGGCACTCTCAGGTGTTATGCCCTGGGCTTGCCCAGCAGGAGATAATTGATCCTGGCCGCCTCCACGTGGCGGGGATGGGGGGTGAGACGTAGTGACCAGGTGTTACTGCTTCTTACCTGCTAAGAGCCAGGCACCGGCCAATAACATAACAACAGAACACATCATAACACTTACACGTCCAACACACTACATACAATTGGCCGGTTTTGGCATAAGCTTCAACACAAGTACAATAGCGGCTTATGGGGGAAACCCTGGGATCCGCCACAACAACACATGAATATCCCTGTAAAATCAAATCACGTTACGATGGAGTCACCATAGTAAAGTACCATTCACTATACGATGTGTAATAAGCGCCGGTTATTGTGATCACGTTTGTGAATTGAATTTTAATTCAATTAAATAGCGATTCTAATTAGCGAAAATGGGAGGAATATTATCCACAGGCTATAAAAGTAAAGATATATTAAGCACAAATTTACCCTTTATTACCTTACCAATTAAATGATACGTGAAACTTGGAAGAATATACGTGATAATCAGAATAACTAATACATACTGTAATGTGTACATACGAACTAGTTGACATTTGTGGGGGGGGGATTAAAATTTAAAACAGTAAAAACAAAGAACACAGCACACACAAATTGCAAGTAACATGATACGAGCAAGTGAAAACGGATGTAACAAATTACGAAGCTTTAAAAATAGGAATGAAGAGAAGATTCTGAAAATTATTTTTTTAATTTTAAGATTTGCCCAGATTAACCGGTGGCCCAAAAAACCGGAATCCACTGTATTTGTTTTAATATAGCTGAGATGATTAGTATAGGAAAAGATCAAATACTTTCTTGATCAAGACAAGTGATGAAAAGATCCTTTAAGATCAGATGGCAGCATGAGTTTTAAGAAAACTGGTTGTGATGTGTTAGTAATCCAAATTTTCTGAAAACAGTAATGATATGAGAAAATGTGTTTGTTTTTACAATCTTTTAAAAATTGCAATCCTTACAGTGATTCTCTGGAGAATCTAAAGATTCTCACAGGTTACCTTGTTAATTGTAAACATTTATATACAAATCAGGTCTTCTATACTCAAGTACCATGAGTCAAACTCACAGGTGGCATGGGAATGCACCATGTACAGATGGCGCGGGGGGGGGAGTTATGTCTGTGACAGCATACAAGGATGTCACTGTTAATAAGAAATAAATTGCTTCCAAGATAATCATATATATATATATTTTTTTCTTTCTTTTTTTGGTAGTTGTTGGCACATCGGCTTCTGTGGCCATAGTGCACCTCCCAAGGTTTTTTGCAGTACTTTGATCCAAGCCCGAGACGGGATTCGAACCCGAGAATCATAATGGACCAATATATGTGGGTATGAAACCATGGAAATTACTCCATGACAAATGCTCCTGCCCATCCTGTAATATCAGAAGTTTTGTACCTTTTTATTTGATCACAATCCCCCATCCCTTTTGTCATCTGTACATAGTGCATTCCCATGCCACCCATGAGTTTGACTCATGGTGCTTGAGTATAGAAGACCTGACTTGTATATAAATGTTTACAATTAACAAGGTAACCTGTGAGTTAAAACTCCTTTAGCCTCTGCAGTTAACAATCAGAATTAGTGTGTACACTGTTTTACTTTGTAATTGCAGAATATCTCTGATGTACATAAGCAACATCAGCAGGAGCCTTCACCATACCATTGTTGTGTGTATGTGTTGAGCTTTATTTACATGTTATCTTAATCCATTGTTGTCTGCCAAAGAATGAGTGACTATGTTTGGGAGTACCTTAACTTAAATTGCTGTTAGTGGTTTGCACATGTGTATATAATAATGGGTGGTGCCAAGCACTAATAGTAAATATATTATTCAAATTTTATAATTATTAAACCTGGGTCTTTTTTTTATCATGTAATGAACTATTTGAAAGCTATTGTATCTGATACTTTCAATCATTGAAAATAACCCTCAATTCATGTTGAATTACATATGGAAAGGATACATCACATATCTTACTAGAGTTCATATATGAATTCCAACAATCTAACATTATTGGTGGGGGGGGGATGAGGGGAGGATTAAATAATCCCAAAATTTCCCTGTGGTGGATTTGCTGAATCTGAGTTACATTCTCTCCTTAGTTTAGGTAAGATGACTTGCAAGGGCTGATTGATTCATCCTATGAAAAGGGAGAAAATGTGAATTAATGACAATTGTTTCCAGCCTGACCAGTAATGCTGTGGGAATCAATCCCTCCATGAAAAGATTGATTTTTAAACATTTGCTTAATGGATGGTGAGTGAAACAATTGTTTATACCAATGTTTTCCATACAGAGTGAACATTTTTTTTTTTTGTGGATTTTACTTTCAGAAAGAGGAACCAAATCACTGAACTGTATTCCACTTTATCCAATGTGACACTTCACTTCATTCAGTGCTTGAAAGAAAAAAAATGAAATGCCAGATTGAAAACAAAATTTGTGTGGTTACTGTAGAGATTAAGGTATCTGACAAAAGTTTAATCTTTTGCCCTACAAATGAGCCTTTCACTAGACCTGCCAAAAAACACTCTCCTATGTGTGAGAGTGGTGGCCCATTTTTTTTAACCACCTGACACTATTTTAACTGAACGTCCACATTCTAGATATGTTCATCAATTTAAGATTAAACTCATCAACACTTTCATGGTTTAGTTTCCAGTGCATTACAGCTGATACACCAAATCATTTCAGATCAGTGAGTTAGAAAAAACTTCCAACTGGGTAGTTTGAATAAATTTAAGGAGTTAAGTTACAACAGCTGTTGTAAGCTTTCCTCTCCTGTATCATTTTGCTAATAACACTGGCCAAAAATAAAATACATTCCCCCATGGCTGTTTGAAGTTGCAGACTATAAAAGAAATGGATCTCAATTTTTCCCTGAGAGTTGTGGACATTTTATTAATGTAATGAATTTTCTTAAAAATGGATCTTATTAAATTTAAAATACTTAAATTAAACAATGTACTACATGCATTCTATTTCCTTAGAAATGTTTGCCACTCAATTTATCCCTTAATCTGCCATTGTGGCAATATCCCAGGGACCTCTGTACCATTTATCCTTTTGGTTATGTCCTGATGAAAGTGTTCCTCTGGCTCATCACATGTCTCCCAAGTTGAGATAAAACTGAGGTAGAAAAGAAAATGAATTTTCAGAGACATTTGGCAGCCCATATCTTTATAACACTGCAGTAATTGGTTTCATTATTATTTATTTTTTTCCCTCTTCTCTTTCTTTCAAATACATCATGGAGGCCCAATGAAAATTCCTTTCAGGTTTGTATTTGTTAAATTAGAAACCCCCTTAGCAGAATCCACTCTCCTTTATGAAGAGCCTTAATGAAATTCTTCATTGGTCTAAGCTTTATTTTCACCAGTAGAACCATATTGCTTCTGCCTGGTAAAAATACTTTCCTCTTTACTAAATACTGCATAATATTTGTTTGTTACATGATTGTCCCACAACGAAGAAAAAAAAAAATTTCCCTGTTGTCCAGTGAGTAATAGTAACCACAGACAGCAAGCAAAGTCATAGTACTTTATTTCACCCAGGATGTTGGATATATTTTCGTGTTTATTTCAAGCCAGCAGCATCAAGTAGAGGAGTTGATGGGCATACTTTTACTTTGTGGTAAAACTTTTTAAACTTGGAGATAGTTTGTCTTCATGCCAAAGCTGAATGTTGGGGGACTGAATTTACATATTTCAGCAGTTTTGGAAATGCTTTGACAGCAGACCCATTGTTATATAAAAAAAAAAAAAAAAAAAATTAATATTTTAGAGGTGCAGTCTGCTACAGTATCTTTCTGTAAGCAATCATAATCAGTTGCCTAATAGACATTTGAAACAGAAAAATGTTTGAAAGCATACTATACTGATAAACAATACTGTTAGTCTTTTTCATGAACTAATTAAACTACTTCATGTGGGAATTTACTATCTGTGGAATAGCAAAAGAACAGATCTGGCATATCTATGGTGGCTACTCTCAACTTTCAGGCATAGCCCAAGCTCTTGCTTAATTTTTGCTTCAGTGACTACAGATTTCTTATTGGTTTTGTACTGAAAATTAGTACTAACTATTGTAGGTTAAGCTGTTAAAGATAAGAAACAAAAAGTTATTTTTTAAATTTATTGCTAATGTTATTCAATAAAATGGGCATTATTTCCACTAAAATAACATTTATTTTTCAGGATACTGAAGACAAGCATGATCATGAAGAACTCTGAGATTGGTGGAAGATTAAAAATATTTAAAATCTTAATTGGCTAGTTCACTGTTCTCCAGTCCTGCCATTCCATGTGCCACTAGTGTTGGCTTCAGGGGGGGATATTTTGCACAAAGTGCAGTTGTACAAAGGGATCAAAAATGTAGTTGTTACGGTTCTGTAAAGAATAAATGTCCTTTGTAAATTTTGGTTGTCATTAAACAGTATTGTGTTGTACTTCTATAGATGCTTTCTTTAAGTCCTCTTGGGTAGGGAAAAAACCACAAAATTAACACTGGCATAATGAGAAGCACTTATCCTACATAAATTTCTCTGGAGCATTGTATGGTTCTCTAAACAATTTTTACTCTGAGAAAAAATGGATAGCCCTTGGTCTGAACAGATCTGCTTTCAAACTTCTTGAATATATTTAATATAGAAAGAGTGCTTCTAGCTTGAGCCTCTCTACTCACCATGCCATGCAACAATAGCACTAGCAAACATTGAAAATGTATAGACCTGCAAAAAACTGATACTAAACAGTTTTAACTTTTACCAGTTCTCATGTTAAATATCATCAACCTTGATTATTTTTAAAAAATTGCATAGTTTCCCACCATTAATTTTTTTTTTTTTTTTCTCTAGAGAATATCAGCTATTCTGGGGTTTTGGCTACAGATTGGTCTCTGATATTCTCTAGTGGGTGACAAAAGTTTATCCAAGTCCAGTATGGAGCTTAATGACTTTGTAATAGCTGTGTAGAATCTATCTAGTTATATTAAGGGAGGTAAGCATACCCTTAGCCATAATTATGAGATCAATTTGATTGGATACTGTGATGCAGTCACAAAGGAACTGGATGCAAAAATAATTCTCATATTGCATACTTAGTTTTCAGGAAGGCTTTTGCTACTGTTGCACATAAGATTAAATAAGCCATGATTGCTTACTCCAATTTGTCCAGCAATCTGGCTAAATATTGCAGGAACAAACTTCCATCTGTTGTGGAAGTTAGCTTAAGTGCAAGGAAGGACTACACAAACTATTGTGAGAATAGTGTTTTTTTTTTTTTTGTCTGATGCTGTATGAACTTGCTTTCTTGCATAATTTGCCACTACTAATTCTAAATAGAATTAACTAGAATTATTTTCTGGTTACTGTAGAGATATTGGAAACAGCATTATGGAATTATTTAAAAAATTCATATAAATATAGGTAAACGACAGAAGAAACTACAACTAGAATAACATTGACATCATAAATATGGTGGTAAAAGTAGATGCAAGAAAGCCGGTTTGTACATCATCAGCAAAGCCACTTTTCACAACATTTGTCCAGTTTTTCCTCTATTCGGACTACTATATGTGGAGGCCTGTTCCAGCACTCAACTACCTGCTGTTGTAAGCAAATTTTGATACTATCCTGCAACCATTCTTCAATTTGAACTTGATCCTCGAGAAAGGATGCCTACTACCCATCTATAGGAACTTGTATTTGTCAATGTTAGACTTCAATTGCCCTTCTCAGCCAATCTGCCTAATTTTTATAATGTTGCAGTAGATAGTTCTGATTACTGTCATCTGTTCATAGCAGTAACTTGCTCTTAATGCCACACTTGTACAACAGTCTTTATCAAGTTTAGCAAATGCATGGTACTGTGATGTGTTATCAAAGATAATCATAGGAGCATTAGACTCCTTTTTGCAAGATATATGACAAGATAAAATTTAGGATTGAAATTAAGTTATCTTTGCCCCATTCAAGAATTACCTGGGGATCACCACTGGGGGATGTTTAAGAAGCTGAAGCTGTTTGTGCAAGGCAGAGTTTCTCAAACTAGAGTGCAAAATGCAATGTGCTATCATCAGCAAACCTATGAATAGGATTTCAGGTTCAAATAGAAGAGGGAAAATGTCAGAGGTCAGAAGATGGGCAGCTGTTTCAGTCACACCAAACTTTTTCTTTGAATCTGTTCATAGATGAAAGGTTTCAAGATAATTTAAGAGTGGGTTGTTAATGGATTTCTCTATTACTTTGTAAAGAGAAGGAATAAGTGGGGCAGATTTATCATACTTTTTAGGCTAGATATGGGCAAATTTCCAAGCACAAGGAAGTGTACAAGATCAGTACAGAATAGGAGTAAGCACAAATGTAGAAATACCATCAAGATTATTCAGAATTCTTTTGACTGAAGTGTACAGGGAATGATAGGTGGTGGTTTACCAAGATAGTCAATACAAGAGTTAAAGAAAAGTATGAAGCTAGTAAGTCCTCCTTAGCTGAGAAGCAAAAGAACAGTCATGTTTTAACAGTGATGGAGGGTATATATGGGCAAAAGTTGGGGCCCATAGTTTTGATAAGAGACTAGAATAATCTTAGCCTGTTAATTTTTTGGATGGATTAATAACTGCCTCAACAATTGTTGCAAGTATATGCAGAAAGCAAACCTCTAGTTTTGGATGCAAGCCAATTGCAATGTTCTTATCTTGAACAGACTTAGCACTTTTTGGAAACCAATGTTTAGATAATGGATTTAGTCTCTACAAAAATAGTTTTACTGACATAGTAAAACACTGCTTGGGTCATTTCAGTAAAACTACAGGGAGCAGGTGAGAGGAGAGTAGCCAGAGATTGACTTGGGCTTTTCAAGCAGCATTCAACTAATAAGAACTTAGACCTTACAAATCAAACTTGGGGTGCTAGGGGGGAAAAAAAGCCCCATATCTATTGAAAAATTTTTCATTTTTATTAATAGCGACTGATCTACACAGTGTGGCAATTGGAAAATGAGAAGAGTGCTGGCATGAAATGGATGACTGTTCCTTGAGCACTGTAGTTGAAGTCAGCAGAAATTGCTGCCATTCCAGAAAGTAAAGTTGTTGAACTGTATGTTTCTTTTGTGTTGTGGAGTGACAATGGAACAAAAAGCAAAACATAAAATTGTGTTTTTGAGTAGCATAAATGTTGTGACCGTGGAAGACTACGAACACCCAGCAAAAACTGATCGAATACCAAAGTTGCGGAAAGTCATTACCGCTGTGCAATGCCATGGGTATGGATGTGGATGAAAGTTAAAAGGAACTGGATGCAAAAAAATAATTTTGATATTATTATGAGCTATAGGGTGCAAGGGAGCCTGAGGCTTACACTGCACCAGCCAAAAAAAAAAAATAAATAAATTCCCAAGTTACCCCGAGAGAGACAGAAGTGGAAAGGAATCACCAAAAAAGAGAAGAATGATGATATCCAGCTCAGGACCCTGGGTGTGCCAAGCCCATGCTCACCAGATGTGAGCCTCTGGGGTTGATATACTTGGATTTCAGGAAAGCTTTTGCCACTGTTGTGCAAGGAAGACTACTGTACAAATTGGAGCAGAATGGTATTAAGGGTAAGTTGCTACAATGGATAAAAGGATGGTTGAGTAGGAGAAGATGGTGGTAATCAATGGGTGCTGCTCTTTGTGGACTACTGTTATTAGTGGAGTCCCACAGGGTTTCGGTGTTGGGTCCACTGTTTTGCATATTTATCAGTGATATTGATGAAGGTATATCAGGCTTAGTGTCGAAGTCTACAGATGATACAAAGGTTTGCAGGGTTGTTAATGGCAGTGTGCTACTGCAACAGAATCTAGAAAATTTGGACAGATGGACTGAGAAGTGGCAACTGAAGTTTAACATTGCCAGATGCAGAGTACTGCATATAGGTAGAAATAACCCCAAAGGAATGTACCAACTGTGAGGTAGAAAATGAAAAAGACCTGGGAGTAACTGTGTAGTCAGATATGAAATTTTCTGAGCAATTGCAGGCAGGTCATGGAAATGACCTGCCCTGCAGGACATTCCCATGACCCAACATTTTTCTAGCAGGGAAAAGGAGGTGATTGTCTCTCTGTATAAGGCAATGGTCAGGCCAAGCTTTGAGTACTGCATACAGGGCTGGAGGCCTCATTTTAGGAAGGATGTAGATTTGCTTGAGCATGTACAGAGAAGGGCAAGAAGATTGGTGATGGGAATGAAGGGATCCTCTTACCAAGAGAGGCTTAAGTTCTGCAAATTGCTGTGGCTGCCGACTAGGCACCTGCGAGGTGTATAAGGCCTTGAATGGGTTGAGCACACTGAATTCTGATGGGATTCTTCCACTTGTTCAGATTACAACATAAGGGGGCATAAATTCAAATTGAGGAAAGAGGTGTAGAATAAATGTGTGGAAATTGCCTTTAGTTAGCAGGAACTGGACAAACATTTAGAGGGAATTGTTTTGTATTTTTTTTTTTTTTTTGGCTGATGCTGCATAAGCTCAAACTTGCTTTCTTGCATCACATCACATTGCTGCTACTACTACTACCAAACCAAGGTCAGTTTATACATACGTGGGGTACATATTTTATCAGTCTCGTTTTCCAATTGCTGCGCTAATGTTAGGAGTAATGTTCTTTGGAACTCTGCCTTGGGTCACTTACTGGCATTAAATAATATTAATTAGAATAAAATTTAAATTTATATTAAATGCCAAAGGACTTGAGATGGTTTCTTTGCATTGTTATTGATGGCTTAATGGATTATGCTGAGGCACAAGCAAAACCCCTGGAGACTGGTCAATATACACTTTAACAAGCCTATGAAGTAAGGATGAATAGATATTTCAATCCTTAGTTTATATTATGGAAATATTTATCCATCCTTACAAATTGGTCCTATTGAAAAAAGCTATGGAATTCCTCCTCAAAAAAAATTAGTCACTGATTGTGTTCTGAAAAAACAAACTCACTTAAACTGGGTTTGTTTTTTACAAAATCTAGTTTCTTGGTTGAATGGGTGGCAAAGCAAGGGATTTCCATTATATTGTCAAGAATTAGTTATTATGATATCCTGAGCTGGATATCATCATTCTTCTTTTCCTCTCTCTCAGGCTTACTTGCACAATGTGGCTAATAATAATAATATTCCCTAAAAGAAGAGGCAAATTATCCACTAATTTTTTTTTTTTTTTTTAATGAAAACCCCCAAATGACAAGTCTTAGAATCTATAGTACTTAGTACTGTGCTTGGGTTGGAGGTTGAGAAGATGAAAGAAGATATTTGTTGACATTAGACTTAGACTGTAAACTTCAGGAAATACAAAGAAAGGTTGTTCCAGAAAACAGCAGTTGAATAAATAAACGAGGAAGATGAAAAATTGGTTGGTGGCAACACATGTTCTGACTGTTTTGAAAGAGAGAGCAAGAATTATAGAAGCCCATGGAAGCATGCTGCAGAAACAGTATGTCTATGAGACAGAGTGGAAAGACTGTTAGAGAGGAGTCATTATTTAACCTAACTGCCCTCTTCTGAATGGAATCTAGAAGCCCGAGAGGTTTTGGGGGCATCACCCCCAGATGTGGGAACAATATTTCATGGTAGGGTGGATTTGCGATTTGTACAGCTATTTGGAAGAAAAGTAACGTCGAGAGCGAAAAACAAGTTTTTTAGATACAGACGAACCAATACTTGTAATGTGCTTGTGCCAAGAGAGATTAGAAGTCAGAGTAATCCCCAAGAGATATCATTTTCCCTAGAAATTGGGGTGTCACCAAAGATAGCATAGGAGCAGAAGAATCCTTTTTTGCAAGATATGAGTTTTAGAAGGATTGAAATCATCTAAGTTGTCTTTGCCCCACTGGAGAATTACCCGAAGATCAGCATTTAAGGATTTGGTAGCAGAAGCCGATTTGACAGGGTACGGTTCTCAAAATGGAAAGTGGAATGCAATGTGCTATCATTGGCAAAACTATGGATGGGATTTCCAGTCAATGGAAAAAGGTCATTAATATAAAAGAAGAGAAGAGTGGGAAAAAACTGAACCTTGGGGGACAACCAGCATTAGTGGAGAAGTTAGAAGACAGAGAGCCATCTACCATCACACCCTCAGTGAGCGATCAGAGAGAAAACTGGATAACCAATTACAAAAAATAGTTTGCAAACCATAAGATGGAAGCTTGTTAAGAAGACCTTTAGGTCAAACACGATCGAAAGCCTTTGGGATGTCAAGTGCAACTACTTGTTTCAGCAAACTTTTCCATTGAATTTGTCCATACATGGGTAACATAAGCCAGAATATTACCAGTAAATTGACACTGACAGAATCCATACTGGCGATCGTTGATCAGACGGAAGGTTTCTAGGTAATTTAAGAGTTGGCGGTTAATTGATTTCTCCATTACTTCAGAAAGAGTAGAAGTAATTGCAATGGGACAATAATTGGATGGTTGGGAGGGATTTGTCACCCTTTTTAGGAACTGGCTGGATATGAGCAAATTTCCAAGCAGAAGGGAAAAACACCTTTGGAATAAGAAAGTGAAAAAAGGTGGCAAAGAACATGAGTAAGTTCAGGAGAACAAGTGGAGAAATACCATCAGGACCTGGGGCTTTCTTACCATCAAAATCCTTCTGACAGAAGACCACAGGAGGCAATGAATGGGGGTGTTGGGAATCATGGGAGGAGTTTTACCAAGATCATTAATACATGAGTTGAAAGAGAAATGGGATGCTAGGAGGTCAGCTTTATCCTTGGCTTAAGTGACAACAGAATCATCTAGTTTTGACAGAGATGGGCAAAAGTTGCAGCCAACGGCTTTGGCAAGAGACCAGAATGCTCAGCTACCATTAGGGCAAGAAGCAAGTTTTCTACTCTTAGCCTGTTCAAAATCTAGTTTGGACATTAATAACTGCTTTACAATTGTTGCGAGCTTTGGTGTAGGCAGAAAATGAAACTGAATTGGAAACAAGCCAATTACGGTATGCAAGTCTTCTCTTGAACAGCCTTAGCACATTTATTGGAAAACTAAGGTTTAGATAAACGACGAGATTTTAGAGCAGTGTGGTATAAAGAACTCCATTCCTACAAGAATAATTTTGCTGACACAATCACAGCAAATGTTGACATCAGATGTTCTGAAACAGTAAGTTGACCAAAGAAAAGAAATCTCACAGGTCATCCCATTTTGCGTTCTTGTAATGCCAAACAAGGTTGGTAATAACTGAGATAAAAGCTCCATTGGAGAAGAAACAATCACCAAGTTGTGATCTGAGGTACCTGAAGGATCACTCACTTCGACCGTGTACTTAGAAGGGTTGTTTGTGAGAAAAAGTGCGTTGGCTGTATTGTTAGGATTGTCTGGTATTCTTGTAGATAAATGAACAATCGATGTGGTCATTAAAAATTACCAAAGCCTAGCATCTCGACCAGCTGGGTTGGTGTGACTAGAAAATGGAAGACATTTTCTAGTCACACCTGAATTTATGAACATTAAAATCACCAAGGAAAATTACCTCACTGTTAGGAAAGTTGGACTGGAGAAAGTCAAGTTGCAAAGAGAGGACGTCAAAGAGCTCCAAGTGATTAGTGGAGTTGGGAGAATGTGTATTGAGACCACGTGTATTTGTGAAATGAACTAGGAAGTGTTTGGGAGGTTTAGATCTTTTTGCAGATAGTTTGACAATTCATGGTGTATTCAATAGTAAGAAAAGGTTGGGGGGACAAACATGCTGTATGAAGTAATGAAATTTTCGATATGGCGTACACGTGGTAAGAGTATAAAAGATCCTTGACATAATGTGGCCTCGACAGTGCTCCCTGCATATTCACTACTCGGACTCTCTCCAGTCACTATCTGGCAGAGTAGAGGTAGCAAGATCTGGAAGCATCCTAAAGAGTTACCAATAGGTTTGGTCCTGTGTACTAACTAGCGGCCAGCCTGTGAACACCGTTTTAGAGCTGTAAGGAAGATTGGATCTCACCATATTTGTCATAACCTCAAGTCATCAGTCATGTTGCATGATGTAAGAGATGGGGAAGGGTTGACCAGACCTTAGCTCTGGAGACTAAACACGGGTTCCACCGTTTCAAGCCTCCAATAAGCAAAGTGGTGGTATTGCACCGGTTGATGAGTCATCTACCACCTAGTATTGCCTGGTAATACAAAGGGGATGGCATTCCTCCACGTAGTGTGTGTGCCATACCTTGACCCCTGCTTACGTTGGTTCAAACCTCCCACAGTTCTTGTGCATGGAGGTTACACCCAGGATTACTAACAGTCGTCATTGTGAAGTCACCCAAATATCAATTCCATCAGCGTTTTAGACTCCCAGGTAGCCAGCACAGCTTGTCTGGCATATCTGAGAGAATGTCTGTGACATCCTCAAGGACCAAATGTTTTACTTACATAGACTGATCTTACTAGTTTTACTTACACAGGCTGGTTTTATTTATGGAATGGTGATACAATTCGACAAATGTGTCAGTGATTTACTGGTGAATATATCAAAGAATATGCTGATATGGTTGCAAAAGGACCCTAATTTACTTGCTCTAAAAGTTGCATAACCATTTTTTCAAGAGCAACAAATTGTTATACGCTTATGGATGTTTCAGGTGTACGGAGAAAACCACACATGTTAAAGGTTGAGTCATGGACTCCAGAGCAAATTGTTGCCCTCATGTGGCGATGCACTTCAAAATGTTACAAACAAAACTGTGTGTGAGAGAGAGAGAAATCAAGTATTATGATCCAGAAAGAGAAAACAAGCAAATTTGATTGGAAAGGTTGATTTTTTTTTTTTTTTTATTGAAAAGTACTCAACACTTTTGGTTATAACAAAAGTTTCCTGATCAATAGCAGTTCTAAAGATTGGATCATTAATGACACAAGTGTATACACTTCGAAGGAGAGAATGGCAGATTTCAGTAATAAATTAAAATTAAGGTCCCTAATACTTATTTTACTCTTCAGTTAAAAGTGGCCTGATGAGTGTTGCAAAGTCTGAACATTCTCTTTCTGGTTTTTCATACCAAATGCATGCATTGCGTGATGAAAAAGTATTGAGACGTAAAATGTTTAAAGTCATACAGCAGAATGAGTATCTTCCTGTGTACTGTAATTTCTGAAATCTTTCATATAAGAAGAATTTGCTATGTATTAATGCAATTACAATTGAGATATGTAGTTTCTTCTAGAGTCCTACTTTCATCTTCATCACTACAATACATACAAATAGACTAAAATAATAGTACCATACAAGAAAAAAAGGCAAATCAGTTCACACTTGCTCATGGATAGTGTTAAGCTACTTTGGTTTCAACTAGAGAGTAAACTCCTGTAACTCCTCTAGAGTTTCAACTCCTGTAACTTGATTATGGTGGAGGGAGACAACACTAATCAAATGTGAAAAATGTCTTTCATCTGTAATGCTACTAAATAACACTGACTCAAATCTGTAAAATGTCTTTATTATCATAATATAAGATAATATTAAATTTAAAAAATATATAAAATAATATAAAATGCATACTGATCATATAACTATTAAAATAAATGTTGTATAACAAGAATAAAACATAAAATTAAAGTGATAAGACTCCATAGTTCATGTTGCAGACCTGCTGAGATGTATGTGGTACATATCGATTGTCGGTCATCCTGCAACCATTATAGCTGATGAACGCAGCCATTGCTGCCAAAAGGTCCTGTGTTAATGGTTCTAGTGATTTTAAATAACCTATCAGGTGTACAGAGAAAGTTTTTATAACTTTATATATTTTGTTTTAATACAGTTATACAATCAGTACACATGTATTTTATATTATCATAATAAATACACTTTACAGATTTGAGTCAGTGTTATTTAGTAGCATTACAGAGTTCCTGACTCCAGATGCGTTTTCAATGAAAATGTCTTGTTCCCACGTTCAATACAGTAGATCTCAGTCAATGTTCAAACCGATTTCCAGTGTGGAGACCAGCCACGAGAAAGACTTAATCAGCACTAAAAGATAAAGCAATTTCAAATAATATTCAAGAATGCAAAAAAGAAAGATGTTAAGGAGTTGCTCTCCTTTATGTGATATGAAAGAAAAGGTTACAAACTTTTTTTAGTAATCTGTTTATTAAAAACCTCTAAATCATGTAAATAATCTAGAGGATAAGATAACAATGTATCAAGATCCAAATGCCTCAGTATCTTGATCTATAGCTTTATATTCATAGTGTCCTCTGCCATCCATATAGAGGCAGTACTGAAAAAGAAATTTCAGGATATTTTATAAGTTGCATTATTGAGAATTTTCTGATTTAATTTTAGTCCTATGTAGTCTAAAAATATTTTTAATTTAAATTCAGTTGCAAATAATACTTAACCAAAGTTTGTGTACATAAATGGAAGTAGACTACCTGCATGTACTGTTTATTTTTGCTTGGATTTTTCCAGTTAAGTTCATATAATATCCAAGCATTAAATATAAAATATCAAAATTTTATTTACTTAACAAAAATGTTATGAAACAAACTAATAACGTTGAAATGGGAGAACAGGCATTGAATGGAGTGTAGATTTCCTAGCTTGTTTCTGGCATACAAGAGACTGCACCAGTTTGCTTTCCTGTGTGAATACAGGCTTTGTTTATTTTTGTAACTATCCTTCCAATCAATGTGATAGTGTTGTAATTTCAACTTTTAGCCATAAAAAAAATGTATTAAGTGCCAATGTGATATTGGATTATTAATTCCTATGTTGTAAATCACGATGAGACAAAGAGGTGTTTAGGACTGCCACTATAAGTTGATTTAGTACTTTTTTTTTTTTCCATAAGTGTTATGTGGTTTTGGTTTTTTTAGAAATAAATTTATTTTAGTCAAAGATGTTATTTCCTGTTTGTGGCTATCTTTTTTGTTCTATTCCCTTGATTAATTTGTTAATAAGGCTTAGGAAGTTATGGATACTTTTTTCTGTGGTATCTGTCTTCTATTCCAGTGTGCTATCAAGTATTTTAAGCAACCAGTCTTTGGATGCTCTCAAACTTTTAGAATAAGATAGCAGTTTGTGAACCAACCTCATCATTGTTAGCCACTGATTATGTCAAGCATTTTTCAAATTTTCATGTGAAACTCTCTGAAGCAAGAACAACCGTTCATATAACATCATTCATCTTTTAAGAATGCTATTCCCTGGCAACTGTTCAAAACTAAAAATATTTTACAGCTGATTGCCACTTATTATTAGTGGTGTAGGCAGTAAGCTTATAATGCAGTCAGCCATGCATAGATATTCACTACCAATTTCTTAAATACTGATCTTGGGTATTCTCCATTAGGTCAAAGGAAGGTAACTTAGTTAATTTCAATTCTTCTAAAACTCAGTTCTGTCAGACCTTACAAAAAAGTTTCTTTTGCTTCTATGCTCTGCTTATCTTCACTGACACTCAGATTTCTAGACAATGTTACATATTAGGGATTACCCTGACTTCTAGTCTCTCTCTCTCTCTTGGCATAAGCACATCGCAAATAGTGATTCCTTTGCATCTAAAAAACTGGGTTTTCTCTTTCTCTCAGCATTACTTTTCTTTTGAGTGTCGATACACTTTGTACAAATCTCAATATGATGGAATATTTTTTCCATATCTGGAGCAGTGCCAAATATAAATTCTCTCAGATTTTTAGACTCCATTCAAAAGAGGGTAGTTAGTTTTGTTAATAACCCATCTCTAACAAAGTCACTCCACTGTCTGTCTCAGTGATTAGTGACAATCTGTCACTAATTATTTAATTTTTAAACAATCAGTGTTTGTTAACTAAAAACTAATTTAGTTTTTTAGTTAAGAAAAAACTTCTTAATCTTAATCCAAACTAAATTCTTAATCCATTTGAAAATACAGTACAACGTGTAAATTATAAAAAATTATCTAAATCAAAATTGATGTACAGAGCTAATTTAGTTTGGCGTGTGACAATGCTACATCAAGGTTAGCCTCGTTTACGTGTGTAAAAGTTGAATGCGCATATTTATACACACACTATGTGTACAAAGTTCAATGTTTCTTAGTGACCATTGAAAAAAAAGTTACTTTGTACACTATCCTCTACTATGTACTTAATGTTGGGGGGGAAAAAAGTATTGTTAATTAACATGTGGCCTAAAAGCATATGAAATGATTCCAGCATATGGGATATAGGTGGGCAGACATTATGTGAGACATTGCTTCATCCTTTCTTAGAGTAGCTCAGTAAATTGCCCATTGTGGTTTTATCTTGATATTATAGTATAAATGTTCTCTCTTGATAAAAGAGGCATTCAAACCAAAATTGTGTTTCCCAGGAGCATTGCAGGGTTTTAATGGAATCATTCTCCCAGTGTCTTCTACACTTAATAGTTTCAAATCAGATTTGGGCTACATGTTCTATATTATCTGGTAAAGAAAATTTTAAATTTTAGTTGGTTTATGTTTGTGGCTGATTTTGGGTTTTTAATTTTACACATAAGGGACACACAGTCTGTCCCTTTTGAACATCCAATGATTTTAAATGCCTTGTTAAGGAAAACCGAAGTCTACATGAGCTTTTTTGATACAACAATGAATGTCCAAATAATACTTAATTTCAGGCCAGGTTTGCTTCAAAAAATCTGATGGTGGCAAACCTTGGTGGAATAAGCCACTCCAGAAGAAGACATCTAAGGGAGTTATGCCAGATGAATGGGGGTGGGATGGTCCACCAAGACCAATCAAATGGTCCAGGAACATTTCCTTCAGAGCAGTGTGCACCCTAAGGAAATGCATATTGTTCCAGCATGCCTAGCTGCAATTCCTGTAATGGTATCCTGCAAGAAGAAAGTTGGTCTGCTAATTTTTAAAAGACTATACCATAATTCACATTTTTGTGCAGGTTTTCAGAACCCTGTATATGAACATTGTGTTTAACTTTTCCTGAAATGTGAAATGTCTCATCAAAACATGACTCAAGAAATTGTGGTTTGTCACCCCACTTGATTTTTTGAACCATACAAATGCAGCGACTTGTACTGAGTTACACAGGGCACGTTCAATTCCCTAGATGCATGCCCAATGTTACAAAGGCAGCAACTCTTCCTTATGACACTCTGACAACCTCCTCCATGTTTCTTCTTAAATGTGACCTGTACCATCTCTGTATAGACTTTGAGTGAGGTGTATCTTTGTTGAACACATCTAAACTGCCTTTGAACCGTGACAACAGATTTGCTCTGCTTGTGTTTTCTCTTGCACTGACACCATTTTTACACAAACAACAAACAAACTTGGTTACAGCATGTTTCAGAACATCAATGAAACTTTATCATATCTCCCCTCCACTACACTGCCATACATACAACACATGAATTTTAACCAACTTTTAAAATCAGGAACATTCAACCCTGTAGTTCCTGAAAGATTATTTTTGTAATAGTTTCAAGTAGTATTTGGGTACTTTATTAATCAGTTTCTCATACGTATGAGGAACTGATTAATACACGACTGAAGTACCTTTGAGGCATAATAGGTAGTTTTCAATAAACATTCTTAAACTGTGTAGCAGGTAAGCTATATTCCTTAACAAAATGGTTTTCATGAAAATTTTATATAATAGGCATCCTGGCATGCAAATTCACAGTATCCAATGGGAATTGATCTACCACCTTATAGAGTTCATTATGCAAATTATACACTGGTTGTAATCACAACTTCATTCCCATTTTTTGGCTTGCTCAGTGGGATAACCACACCTTCAGTGCTCAAGATGGCAAGTCATCATCTTTTGATCAGTGGTGTCCAACCTTTTCCCGTACAGGGACTGTATTCAAAGTTAGATTTGTTTCGTGGGCCGCACAGAGTGATTCGAGAAAAAATTGTCACATTTTCTATATCTTGTTACTCGTAAAAGTTTTCTTTTTCGTTTTTTCTTTTCAAGCTATATATAAAAAAATGCAAATTCCCACTACTTTTAGGTGCAACAAATCTGTCAGTTATTTATTTTTTAAAATTATAAAAATGGCTATACTTTTGTTTACTTTTTTTTTAAGTACTTTACTTTTGCTTTTAAATGCTCATTTTAGAAAAGTTACAACCTGAAAAGGATCATTGCTTTTCAATATTAAGCGCTAATTTCAATAAATGAATATAATGATAAACCTAAAATTGAAATATTCGAAAATTTTATTAAGTACAATAAAGTTACTGGACAAAACAGTTTTGTCCACAACAGTTACTGGACAAAACTTAAAACATTTAATGAGATGATTGAAGCTGGATATTTTTAAATAATTGTTCAAAATTTGGTTGCAAATTTGTGACACCCATCTTAATACATATCCTGATGGTATTTCTTCCAGGAACATTTTTTTCAGGAAAATGTGCAGTAACTGATAGACTTTTTTTATTTTACAGATTAAAAGTATGCATCATGCGAATACTCACTGTATAGTTTGTTTTTTATTAATTTTTTTGTAGAAAATACATGGCAATAATTAACCCATTTGGGCTATCCTGAGTTATCTTGTGTATGCTAAAAAGTGTACAAATTATACAGATTTTTTTTAATAAATTAGCACTTGAGCTAAAAGAAAGGCACAGAAAAAGTCTTCATTACTCATTATATAAATAAATTTAAAAAATAAAGTGGAACACACAAGCAGTAATCGCAAACTAACTACATTCTGACACGTGGCCGCCAGAAGTGGAGGAGCGAGGTAAGCATTGTTCAAGGGCGGCAGCTCAAGAGGGTGCCGAAATATTTTTCGATATTGTTGTTGTGAATTATTTTCGTGGGTTCAGTATTCTGCATTTAGGGTGGCAAATTATATTTTGCTTACTGATGGCACAGGAATGCGTGCTACTGTTCTGACATTGCTGTACAATATAAATAAAATGAAAGTCAGTCCTTTGCTGCCAGGTGTAAGAAAATCCTGAGAAAACTCGGGATTTACCTGCCTAATGCAAAATTAGCCAGGTAAATGCCAGAGAAAATACATTTCAGTCCAAAATTTGAAGGTATTGTTTGCTTCGGGTATTATTGTATCCTGAGATATTTCGTGTAGTTCCATATGACTTTTAAAACTAAAAATGAGATATCTCAGGATAATCCATGAAGGGGTTAATGACCTTTCATTGATTGGAAATCCTATCCATAGTTTTGCTGATTGCACATTGCAGTCCACTTTGAGAAACTTTGCCCTGCTCAATCAGCTTCAACTTCTCGAATATCCTCAATCAATTCCTTAAATTTCCGATCTCCGGATAATTTTCCAGTGGGGCAAAGACAACTTACTTGATTTCAATCCTCCTAAAAATTAGCAATAAAACTCACTCCTTTCAGTTCAATCCTTTCAAAACACTTTTGGGGATTACCCTGACTTCTAATCCCTCTTGGCACAGGCACATTACAAATATTGCTTCCTCTGCCTCTAAAAAACTTGGTTTTCACTCTTGGCGTTACTTTTCTTCCAAACAGCTGTTCACTCTGTACAAATCGCAAATGGAATATTGTTCCGACATCTGGGGTGGTGCTCCCCAAACCTCTCAGGTTTCTAGATTCCCTTCAGAAGAGGGGAGTTAGGTTAATTGGCTATCTCTAACAGAGTCTCTCCACTCTGTCTCATAGACATATTGTTTCTGCTGCATACCTTTTCTAGAGATACTTCCATGGGCACTGTTCTTCTGAATTTGCTTCAATAATTTCCGCTATCTCTTTCAAAACAATCTGAACACGTGCCGCTACTAACCAGCATCCATTTACTGTCCAACTGCAAACTCACAGAACCAATTTTTCATCTTCCCCGTTTATTCATTCAACTGCAGTTTTCTGGAACAACCTTCCTTCAATATGTATTTTCTGAAGATTAGTCTACAGAAGTTCAAGTCTGCTTGCAAACATACGTCAACATTTTCTTTCGTCTTCTCAACCTCCAACCCGTGCACGGTACTATAGCTTCTAATACCTCTCGTGTTTAGGGTTTTCATAAAAAAAAAAAAAAAATGCTCAGCTGTTATTCTGTTTCTTTTTAAATATTTATTTGATTTTACGAGTGAAAAAAAAGCTGCTTGCAAACATATGTTGATCCGAACAAAGTAGCCACTTTTCATGGCATTTTCTTTTATTAGCGGAAATTTCAAATTGGAAAACCTTGTAGAATTCAAATAGTTTATTTTTGCAGTCTATATACTTATTTTTGAATCACATTTTGGCTTGAAGATCAATAATTTCAAGTTGAAATCTGGGATTGTAGTTTTCAGCCATAGAAGTAAATGGGTCCTCAAACAAAAGCTTATGTTTTTTCATGGGATTTTATATCAGAAAATCGACTTTCAAACTTGTCAAAAAGTAATTGTAATAATGAAAGGCAACGATTCTTTGGAAATGCGTTTCTCCTTTAGCTCAGTACAACATTCAAAGCGAACTAAATTTTCTTTCTCAACTGGGATTTAAATAATAGCAATTTATTTTGAAACGATTTGATGTCACCAAACAAATCGGACCAATTTTCCTTTCCCTTGTTGTTTTAAATTAAGAGCATTTAAATGATTAGAAATGTATGTATGAATTGCAAGATCAAACAGCCACTCCATATTTTACAGTTGTTTTATTGGTTTCCCCTTTTCTGTGTTGAAACATTCAGTGATTAAGGCCATGTGATCTTGTAAAATGTACAGTTGAAATAACCACATTCATCATAACGTGTTGGAGACCCAATACTTTTCCATAAAGAGCTTCTTGATGCACAATGCAGTGAATTCCAATCGGAGTTTCAACTCCAATATCTATCATTTTCTTGGTTGTTCTACCCATAAGACCAATGTTTTTACCAATCATATTTTTTGCACCCCCAGTTGCAACTCCTACCAGGTTTTTAATATTTAATCCTAATTTTTCAATAGATTGGCAAAAATTTTCACCCGTAGTTGTTCCATGCATATGCTGTACATCAGCTAAATCTTCAACTGGTACAAAATTATCATTAATTCCACATATGAAGATGAGGAGTTGGGCTGTGTCATTTACATCAGCATTGTCAGCCAGTGCCACACTAAAATATTTCATTTGTTTTATGTTTTCCAAAAGTTGTTTGAACAAATTCTTTCCAATATCTTCTACTCTTCGCATAATTGTTTTTTGAGACAAACTGTCTTGTATCATTGTTCGTTTCTCCAGACAAATTTCTTCCACAACTTTTAACAAACAATGCTTAACAAATTCATCATTGAACGATTTACTTTCAAAAGCAATCAAATGTGCAACTTGATAACTGGCACATACAGCAGATAAATTTCTTGTCTGATAAGTTTTCAGTATGTTTTGTTGTTTTCTTAATTCATTTTGTAACTTTGAACACTTTTCTTTTCGCAGCACTCCTTTATGTTGATGATAAGATTTATGATTTGAATCAGTGTCGTTTTAAAATATATTCTTTAAAAACTTAGTCTCCTGACACACCAAACACACTGCTTTTTCATGGTAATCAATGAAGAAATAGTCTTTAGTCCACCTTGGATCAAAAACATGACACTCCAAATAGATTTTCCCCTTTTGGAACATGTTTAAGAATTTTTTTTTTTAAATTCAATACAAATTAATAATTAATTCAATGCACTGAATAAGCTATATTAAAATAACTGTACCACATGTACCTGTTTGGTACAGTTGAGCTGGATGCTTGCATGCCTGTACACACAGTGGCGATTGACTGTTTTAGTTCACTTTCCACGTGGGCCGTAGGTTGGACACCACTGGTTTAGATGATTCTTTGAGATGGCACTATGGAAGCAGCTTCAGAAGACAGGAACCATCACAAGAAGAGCTGGCCAAGATTGCCCGAAGGCTATGTCAACCAGAACAGACCAATATTTGCCTCTAACAGCAAGACAACCCTGCCATATCCTGTCGTCAACTGTCTCTTGAGATTTCTATGTCCACAGGTGAAAACATATTCAAACAGACTGTATTAAGAAGGTTCAACACAAGGAAGCCGGCAGTTTGTATCCCGTTAAGCACAAGCCACTGTAGAGCGTGTTGAAACTAGTGCCATAAACATGTGACTTGGAACCCTGACAAATAAGGTACAGAGTTCTGAGACCTATTTTAGCCTGCAGCTTCTAGACATTTCATCTGGAGACAACAAGGAATGCAGTACCATGCCTCCAACACAGAGACATGTATGGTGGAGGCAGAATAATGATCAACAGCTACACCCCTCTTCATGTTTTTGATAGGTGTACCAAGAACAGATTCTCAAACCCTACAAGCGACTTTTTAGGGGTGCTCTTGGCCTAGGTTTTCTTTTCATTCATGATGCCACTGCACATAGAGCTCAAGTGGTGGAGGAATATCTTGAAACCGAAGATATCCTACAATTGCCTTGGCCAGCAAGATCACCAGACTTAATTCCAATCGAACATGTGTGGGATGCTCTTGGAGATCGCATTACACACTGATAGCAAACTCCTTGGTCACTTGGTGGATGAATGAGATTTCTTGCCACAGAATCTTATAGACATCCATATATCTGGCATAGTTCATCGCTGTCGGGCTTTTTTATCCATTGGAGTGGATCATACGCAGTAAGTACTGATGTACTGGTAACCTTTTCAATAATTCTTATACTTTTTCTTATTCGTGTATGGGGACCACACTTAAAAAAAGATTGAGCTTCTTGAAAGTTTGATATCTTTTGGGTCCAAGGACACTTAACTCACTTGGAAACTAGGCACCTTAGAGGTTTAGACTGTTTAAGGCTCTGAGTGGTAAATGTAAAATGAATGAGGACAAAATTTTCACTGTTATAAATGATTCTAGGAGCCATAAATTTAAGTTGCAGGAAGTTTTATTTTAGCCGGCACATTATAAATTACTGAAATAAGTTACCTACGGGAAGAGGGAAATGCATAGGTTGTTTATTTCCTTTCCTTTTTTATTTATTTTATATAATATCGGTGTAGATACACCATAGTTAACCCATAAGGTTAAACTACGTATATAGCGTAAAGGCATAATTTTAATTATATCTCATATTGTGGCTACCTTCACGTGATACCAGGTATTGCACTACTTCGAATAAGTAACGCTTCTCTAATAGAGAAGACTACTGTTATTTATTCTCAGTGGGCATGTACCCTGGTAATGCAAACATGCCAAATGGTGAACAGAATGATATTTAAAGACTAAATGCACCAGGCATAATTCCATATGGGTTTAAATAAACTATGTAATATTGGTGTATATACACCATAGTTACTCATTAAGTTAAACTACGTATGTAGTCTAAAGGCATCGTTTTAATTATATCTCATATTGTGGTTACCTTCAACAACAAGATACCAGGTAATGCACTACTTTGAATAAGTAATGCTGCTTTAGTAGAGAAGACTGCCGTTATTTATTCACATTCATTCAAAGTAGAATACCTGGTATCACGTGAAGGTAGTCACAATATGAGCTATAATTAAAACAATGCCTTTATAATACTTACGTAGTTTAATTTTATGGGTTGACTATGGTGTATCTACACTGATATTATATAGTTAATTTAAACCCATATGGAATTATGCCTTGTGCATTTACTTTTTAAATACATTATTTATTTTATATATATATATATATATTTTTTTTTTTTTTTTTTTGGCTGGTGCAGCGTAAGTCACACCATGTTCTGTTAATTTTGTCGAGCAGTATATTAAGTAATAGCTGGTGTCACCATGGCACTTCATGTTATCCATCAAAAACACAATTTATATAGTATGTTAAAAAAAAAAAAAAAAAAAGCAGCATTAAGTTTAAATAAAGAATAGGAAAATTAAATTTACCTCATGATATTTCCATAAGGATTTACGGTGTGAAACAGTAAACAGTGTAATGCCCACCTAAAATAAATTAATGTTAGTATGGAAAATTTGAATAAAACTGATATCACATTTTGTCCAAACTTAACACAGAAGTACAAAAAAAAAATTTTATTTCCAAAAACTTTTTTTTTTTTTTTTTTTTTTAATTTTAAAAGATACCACATTTCATCCCTTAATCCTAGTATATAGACCTTAATTTCTGAATTTTACTAAAACACCAGTGCCATCAACAAGAAATTTGATAATTTCAAGATACTGGTAAATCTTCGGGTCTGGGTATGTGAATAATTCTTGGAAATACTGAATGAACTTCAACAAATGTGGTAAAATTATACAATTATACAATTTAGTAAAATTATACAATTTTACTAAAACGACACTTAAAAATATACCAGTTTAAAAATGAATAGGATTTCAGTATTAATATTCTGCTTTTATCATTTGATTCAAGTAAAAATGATCAAAAGCACAGTTCAGGAAATACAAGAATTTCAGGTGGGGGTATGGGAAATAATGCCAATACCATAGGTTTTGACTTCAGGTTGTTCAATGGTAAGAGATGAAGTGGGGAGGGATACAGAGATGGTAGTACACAAGATCAGTCACTGGTTATAAACCCTTAAGAACATCCCTTCTTTATTACTTATATGGTGTGAGGGAGGGTGGGCAGTTGTCACACACCCCTTACCTGTGAACTGACTGGAAGCTAATAAACCTAGGGATAATGGCATTTTTATCTTTCTAAATAACCACTATTATTACCAGGTGAGATTTTAAGTTAGGTTATTTGCCTATTAACTAAATATACTATTAAATTAAATAACATTTTAGGAACCTTGCCAAAACCCATCATCAGACCATACTTGGTTGTACAGGGAGCAGAAAAATAAATTGTAACAATTAATATATTAATAAAAACATCCAATTATCTATACAAATGACAGGTAAAATAAATAAGATACTGGCTTACCTGTTAACTGCCTCCTGATTGTCCAATACCTGGATATCCTTTATTCAGTCAAAAGGTACTGTTAATATTTTATTTGTACCTGGGGCTTTTAATTATTAGCAGGCTGTCAAGTGCCTCTTTGTTTTGAAATGTGCCTCGGGTTTATGGTTAGCCAAGCCTCGCCCCAAAAGATTTTCTAAGTTGTTGATTTTTTTTTTTTTTTTTTTTTTTGAGGTTTGTTGTCCCTGTTATATATTCTATATAACATTGTTATATAGAATTATTCTTTAAATGTTGATCTATAGTGTTCTTTTAGTTTGTAATTGAGGCATCAATAAGATTTCCCTATGTAGGTACTTCCATAGCTGCAATATATTTTATAAATCAGTCCTCTAGGATTGTTGTTTGGATGTTTTTCTATCTGTTTCATGGAAGATGATCCTTTAAAAAAAAGTACTGATTCCATATTTCCTTTATGCAAATTTGGTAGGCTCTTAAAATAAATGATTTCAGGACTCGGATGTTTTGTAGAGTGAGGATAGTGCCTGTATCTGTTGGTTTGTTTCTTGTAGACTTCCATGTGTATTTCTTTGGATTTTGTGGTAAGTAAGGTATCCAGGAAAGAAAGGTAGGCTGCTTTTGTTTTCAATTTCATCTGGTGGAAGCTGTTGAGGGCATTGTAAAGTTTTTACAATTCCTCTGTCCCATGCTAATTATATCATCTACATATCTACTTCAGAACTTAGGTTTGCGAGACTATTTTTCTAAATGGATCATGAATATTTCTGCCATGAGTGGAGAAAGGGCATTCCCCATTCTTAGGCTCCTGCAGTTTTTGAGTAGGACTTGTTGAAGGAAACATAGGCTTTTCCTATTAACAGGTCAATGAGCTCTAATATCTCCAAGACTGGTTTCCAAGGTAGATGTAGCTATTTAGGATAAATCCAGATAAATTGTCTACACTGATCTGCACATCTTTTAATCAGGAGATTTAAGCCTTGACTGTTCTTCAAGGTGCACTGGTTTCTAGGGATTATTTGGGAGAATAGCTGTACAAGCCATTTTGAAATATTCTGTCAAGGATGAAGTCTAGTTTATGGTGCTTCTGAGCTGTTGGGTTCAATTTCTTTTGTAACTCCTGTGTAATTTTCTTCTCAAGATGACTGGTATGGCTCATTTTCATTGTACTCTTCGGTATCTATGATGACTGCGGCATTCCCTTTACCTGCTCAGGAAAGCCATCCAGTTGGATGAATTAATTTTTATTCAAGTGAAAATGAATCCATTCATATCTCCTGGAATTACGATATAGGCAAATGAAATTTTGTACTTTTTTGCAACCCTGATACATTCCTTATAGCTGCTAAAAGTTTTTCAATGTTTCTGGAAATGGGGGGGTTAATATTTTCAGCATTCACCACTATGATTTTAGAACATAAAAAGAAGCTCATTAATACAGGTGACCCCCGCTTAACGCTGATCATTCGTTCCGGAAAAACAGAGCGCTAAGTGAATCCGCGATAAGCGAGCGCCGCTTTCCCATAAGGTAACATATGTATTTATGAGCTGCGGTCGGTGCCATAGGATATTTCCTAATGAATAATAAACAGTAATGAAAAGATGCACAAATGTCGGTCAAAATATTTAATATTCAAATATTTGCACATATAAAATATTCTGCATTGCATACGTATAATTATGTGGTAACTACTTGTGTATCAAAAGTAAATTTAAAATTCCAATTAAAATAATGAATTTAATTTAATTGATGAATTTAATCATGACAAATGTGTGGATTTTGAGTTGAACTTTGGCCCTCTTCTAAATAAACTAAAAGGGGTATTAATTTTAAATCCCCCGCAGCGTTACAACCAACAATAAAGTCAACCGATCCTTCGCCGCTTTGAAACCTGGCATGTTTTTTTCTTCTTTCAATATGAAACTTCTTTTAGGCATTCGTTTCCATAAAAGTCCTGCTTCAGCTATGTTAAAAACTTGTTGAGAAGTATAACACATAATACCCCTCTTCAACAATTTTAACAAGTTCTTTTTTGAAAGTTTCGGCTCCTTGATCTGCACTTGCGGCTTCTCCCTGGATTTTAAATCTATTCAACCAGCCCTTACCAGTTTTAAATGGTTCCACATTTTTTTTTTTTTTTTTTTTTAGGCGAGTTTTCTTCAGATCATCATATTGGCTAATCTCTTTCTCTCTCTCTCTTTTTTTAATATTTAACTTAACTGAATTCTGCATTAGAATATTATCTTCAATAAAATTAGTCTTTCCATTTCAATCCTAATAGCCGGCCTAGTCCTAGTTGGTTGCAGTGGAACAGCTATCTTTCCCACTGCAAAAATTAATTCTTTATTTTTTTTATAATTGTTCTTACAGTTAAAGTTGCAAGTCCAAAATTATGGCACACATCCGTTTGTCGTTGACCGGAATCGATTCGCTTCAGAACGTCTAATTTAATTTTCAAATTCAGTCTTTTTCTTACATTTATAGTCTTCGTACTGCGCCCAGACGTTGTTGCATTTTCATTCCTATCAGTCATTATTAGCTCTTCGAAAATGTAACTGCGTTGGTTGAATTAATTACGATACAATGTTCAAGTAAACTTTCCGTTACGCACAATGTCTAATACTCTACTGAGTGATGACTAGACTTCGGATAAATGCATATAATGCAAATATTACAAGCAATATACTTGATCATTTTTTAAAATGTTGATCTCGGAACTACGTAACAAGTCACTGTACTGAAACTAAATTAGCGTGTGAGAAAATTTCATTGAGCGTGGGAAAATTTCTTAAGTCGGCGTGGGAAATGTTTTAATTCTGTTTTGCTATTCATTTTCAAGCTATCGACTCCATCAAATGAAACGATTTCGTTAAATATGCCAAAAATGCAATCTGTAAAAGAGCGTTATAGTGATCTGTGACAGCGTTATAGTCAGATAGGGGTTATAATATAAGAACAGCGTTATAGCGAATCAGCGTAAAGCGAACCGCATTATAACGGGGGCCTGCTGTATGGAGAGTTAAAAAAAAAAAAAAAGGTTAAACTCTAGCAGAAAGAATTGAAAACTGGCATTTCAGAAAGGGAATTACTTATTCAGCTGTGATGGCTAGAGTGAGACAAACTTATGGTTCATCATGCTTTTTGATTAACAGTGTATTAATTTAAGAAAGTGTAAAACATTATTTGCAGTGAGTTTGAATAATATTCCTAAGGCTATTCTAGCATTCTGTTCTAATCAGGTATAATATGGGAGACTGTTGGATGGGTTATTTTGGTAGTACTCTACATGGCTTGTATTGCACTAGGCAAGTCTGTGAAGATGATGCTGTTTGGATGTATGTGAGCCATATTCAATCAACAGCCGGTTTTATGGCACAAAGCTCAGCAGTACAGTTACCATATTCTGTCAGTGTTAGGTGTGACAGGATTGAAGAAGAACCATTGCTACGCCACTTCATTTTCATTCTGTGTAATATTAGTAGTGTGTGTGTGTGTGTGTGTGTGTGTGTGTGTAATTAGGTGTAATTTGGAAATTAGACTTCGCATAAGCAATGCGAAGTAGAAATTATTTTAACCTCACACTTGTGGAGGTGAAGAACAATAGCATTACATTCCAAGGTGGAGCTAAAAGTTTGGGATGTTTTGTATAGGATTTCCAGGTCACATGGTTAAAAATTGTTTTAATTTGACTACATAATATGCAACAAGTTTTGTTGCCTAAGTTGTCGTGGTGGTTTGTAGGCTTCTGCATACAGACTTTGTACTGGTGATGTACATATACTCCTAAACTTAGTTACCTGCTGCGATAACATGTCTAACCACTTCAGAGTGATTCATAATCCAGACAGGTGTCAAATACAAGCATAACAGAGCATTTTGATCAGCTCCACCTGTTGTTGCATATAATACTTTTAATACATTCAGGTATGCTACCAAGAATGTCAATTTTTTTTTTTTTTATCTAGGACCTCTAAGAAATTTAATGCTTGGAACTGCTTGTTCATCTAACTTTAGCTGAATTGGTTACATTTCTGCAAGAAATATATGCCAACAGTTTTATGTGGGTAAAATGGCCAAAAGCAGTCAGTTAAGGCCATTGCTTTTGGCACGTCTTGACATTATTAAGGGTAGTGTCTTTTGTATATGCTCCATTATGGAATTCACCTTAATGGTGAACAAGGTTGCATTAAGAATGTGGTATTCCCTCTTCCTGGAGGAACTACTTGAATAGTGTAGTCTGCAATCAGACTTGAATATCTCTTAGTATTCTCGAACAACATGAAATACCATATGCTTTCTCTATAATGATCAAATGTTCTTTCCCATTTGTGCCAAAAATCTATTGTCGATCAATGTTTTCTGAATATCCACACTATACACTGTATTTTCTGATCTAGATATCACATTAATCTTGTGTTGATCATCTTTTTCATAATTTCCCCAGGCAACTATTTAGTTGCATTTGCTGGATCTTTACTGAAGGTCAGTAAAGGACTATAGCATGCCATTTTTCTGAGAAATCTTTTTTTTTTTTTTTTTTTTTTTTTTGTTCTGCTGTATAAAAGTAGTGATTCTTCAGCTCTTATTGTTCTTATTTGATTTTTAGGAGCATTAGCAACTAAGGCCATATTGCTCCGGTGCAGTGGTCATTCCCTGACCTTTCCGCATGCTCCGTATTTGGTGGTGACGGGCTGGAACCCCGGTCTAATCAAGGAGCGTATGCTACGCACTGCTGCTCCTTCCCACCTGGCTACGGAGGTGCCTGATTCTTCAGCACTGTGTAGGTTAATACTATCTGCACCTTCTACACTTTGGTACTGACATTGTCAAAGGTTGATTACATGGTTTGGAATTTATAATGGAGAGATTGTGCTTCTTGTCATTTTTATAGTCTGTAATAAGACAATCAAAGACAGAGACAAACCTTCAGCAAAGTTTAACCGGGGGGGCTCACATCTGATGAGTATGGGCTTGGCACACCTAGGGTCCTTAGCTGGATATCATCATTCTTCTCTTTCTTGGTCATTCCCTTCTCTCTCTCTCTCTCTCTCTCTGGGTAATTCAGAATTTTTTTTTTTCCTGGTGCAGCACAAGCCTCATGCTTCCTTACACCATATGGGTAATAATAATAATAATAATAATAAAAAAGGTTTGTCTCTATCTTTCATTGTCAGTTAAGAATTGTAGGTTAAATATTCTGATACCTATCATCTTCCTGGTTTTATTCCATATGGTTTTTGGAGCTATTTATTGTTGCAGCAAACAACAAGGGGGGGCTCACATCTGATGAGTATGGGCTTGGCACACCCAGGGTCCTTAGCTGGATATCATCATTCTTCTCTTTCTTGGTCATTCCCTTCTATTTCTCTCTCTCTCTCTCTCTGGGTAATTCAGAATTTTTTTTTTTGCCTGGTGCAGCACAAGCCTCATGCTTTCTTGCACCATATGGGTAATAATAATAAAAAAGGTTTGTCTCTATCTTTCATTGTCAGTTAAGAATTGTAGGTTAAATATTCTGATACCTATCATCTTCCTGGTTTTATTCCATATGGTTTTTGGAGCTATTTATTGTTGCAGCAAACAAGATCTAGGATGCTTTTTCACACTATGAAATTGTCTGTGGTAGGACTTTTAGCATTGTGTAGTTAATACTATCTGGACCTTCTACACTTTGGGTCTAGTGCTCTTTTTACAGAAAGCATTCCTAGTTCCACTATGTTTTCATATTGATGTTATTTGTAGCTTAAATAAAAGTATACGTTATGTATTACCCCAAGAGCTCACATCTGGTGAGCATGGGCTTGGCAAACCCAGGGTACTGAGCTAGATATCATCATTCTTCTCTTTCTTGGTGATTCCTTTCTATTTCTGATTCTCTCTCTCTCTCTCTCTCTCTCTCTCAGGGTAACGTGGGAATTTTTTTTTTTTTTTTGGCTGGCGCAGCATAAGCCTCAGGCTTCCTTGCACCATATGGCTAATCATAATAATAGTATTTGATTACTGAGTGTACGGATACCTGTCAAATTTCTGTTTATTTAATACTGCTAGCTGTTTGATTATTTCTGGGCATAATGATTACTATCTATCATTGGATTTTCATAAACCATCCATTTGAGAATATGGTAGAGAGTTGAAGAATAAATGGAAAGATCTATAACTGTGCTGGAAGCTTCAGTAAGAAACAGCTTTTCTATATGCTGCCTTCTTCTGGCAGTAGTTGAATTTGCCCAGAGAATGATGACAATTTGTCTCCCACAACACAAAAATGAGGTTTGAAACTTGATTGAGGTTTTTCAATCTGTCCTTACTTAGAAATAAATATATGGGGAATTTTGCAATGCCAAAAGTATGCTGCAATGCATACAATTAGTCTCTAGGTTTGTTCTTAATGGCATTA
The DNA here is from genome assembly GCF_048544385.1 of Mastigoproctus giganteus. Lineage (NCBI taxonomy): Eukaryota > Metazoa > Arthropoda > Arachnida > Uropygi > Thelyphonidae > Mastigoproctus > Mastigoproctus giganteus. Next base: position 170,439,553 of record NC_143586.1, on the reverse strand, counting down.
CCTGACTTCCACTTCTCTATGTGCACTGCTGTCAAATTTTCTTTTTGGTGTGTGTGTGTGGTTTCAGTAAGTTTATTGCAGGCAGATGCACATAGGGCCATAAGAGGTAAACTGCAGCCATTATCAATCCACTGCAGGATGGAAGCCTCAATGATTCATGTCGAGGGAAGTGAACCATAATATGCCACATTGGTCCAGTGCAGGTAGGCAGATCGACCATATTTAGCAGTCATAGGCTTGAACCCTAGTCTACTCGAAGAGTGTGTGCTACTGCACTTCCGCTCCCAACGCTCTGCTATGGAGACCGCTCATACTATGATATTAAATCTCATACAGCTTCAATATCATTGTGGAAACCTCAAAAGTTCCAGTGAATTAAGGCATCTATTGTGTTGGTTTATGCTCTTTTTCCATAGAGCTGTTTTTTTTTTGCCTTTAATCTTTCCTTTTTGGAAAAATATGGTCTGCCACTATTGTCTATGGCTTCTTCTACAAAAGTTTCTAAGATGGAATCTACTGATTGATTTTCACTAGATATAGGATGCTCATTTATGTTTCTTCATGTAGTTGATTTCTGCAGTACAAGTGGCATATATATTCTGAAATTAGCATTAGCATTGGCATATGATGCAAGAAAGCAAGCTTATTCAGCATCAGCCAAAAAAAAAAAAAAAAAAGACACACACCACTCCCATTTCACCCTTCCGTTCGTTCGAAATACCTGTCCAGTTGAGCTTTAAATTTGTTTAGGCTATCAACTTCAACAACAAATGGAAGTCGGTTCCACCAACCAACCACCCGCTGGCCAAAGGCAAATTTCCGCACGTCTATCCGACATCCGTCCTTCCTCAATTTGAATTTATGCCCTCTGAGGTGATTATTCTGAGCAAGATGAAGAATCCCATTGGCATTGAGCATGCTCAAACCATTCAAAGCCTTATACACCTCTATCAGATCACCTCGCCGGTGCCTAGTCTCCAGACTCTGTAATTTGCAAAACTTAAGCCTTTCTTCGTAAGAGCAACCCTTTGTTCCATTCACTAATCTTGTTGCCCTTCTCTGTACCCGTTACAGCAGCTCTGCATCCTTCTTGAAATGAGGCCTCCAGACCTGTATACAGTACTCAAGATGTGGCCTAACCATTGCCTTATACAAGGGAATAATCACCTCCTTATCCCTGCTAGAAAAATTCCTGTATATCATTGACAAGACACCATGAGCTACTCTTGCAGCTCGTCTGCACTGCTCAGAGAACTTCATATCTGCCTGCACAATTACCCCCAGGTCCTTTCCATTCTCCACCACTGTCAGTGTAGTACTGCAGTGTTGATACGTTGCTCTGGGGGTTACTGTTTCCCATATGTAGTAATTTACATTTGTCAAAGTTAAATTTCATTTGCCACCTCTCAGCCCATCTGTTCAACCTTTCCAGATCCTGTTGCAGCAGCATAGCGTCAGTAGTGTCCTTAACAACCCTGCCAACCTTTGTATCATCTGCAAACTTGGACATAAAACTTGATATCCCATCATCAATATCATTCATAAACACCGAAAACAACAACGGACCCAACACTGAACCCTGAGGAACTCCACTAATAACATTAGTCCACGTTGAGCAGTGTCCATTGATTACCACTCTGTCTTCTGCCACTCAACCATCCCCTTATCCATAGCAGCAATTTGCCTCCAATGCCACACTGCTCCAATTTGTGCAGCAGGCTTCGATGTGCAACAGTATCAAAAGCCTTTCTAAGATCCAAATATATAATATCAAAGTTATTCCCTGCATCCAGTTCTTTTGTGACTACATCATAGCATCCAATCAAATTGGTCAGGCAAGACCTGCCCTTAACAAAACCATGCTGCGTCTGAGCTATAACTGAATTCTTGTCTAGATGATCCTGCAGTGCTTCTTTAACCAGTGCCTCCATTAATTTACCTGGAACAGAAGTTAAACTAACAGGTCTATAATTACTTGTGTCAGCCTTTGATCCTCCTTTGTGAATTGGGGTTACATTTGCACATCTCCAGTCTATGGGTACCTCCCCTGAGTCCAAAGAAGCTCTCATAATTATGGCTAGGAGTTTGCTTACTTCCTTTGCTGCCTCCTTTAATATAACTGGATAGATCCCATCCACCCCAGGTGCCTTTTTTATGTTTATCCTCAACAATCTCTCCTCCACTTTCCTCTCAGTTATTACAAAATCATCCAGCTCACTGCCAATGTTTACTTTACCTGCATCATTCTCCTTCCTGAATAACTCCTCATGCGTGAATGTAGATGCAAAATACTCGTTTAGATTGTTAGCCACCTGAGCAGGATCCTCAACTGTTGAACCATCAATATCCAGTGGACCAATCTGATTCATCCCTTTCCTTCTTGAGTTTAAATATGTAAAGAACTCTTTTCTGTTTTTCTTTGCATCCTTTGCCAAGGATTTTTCGTAGTCTGCCTTTGCCTGCCTAATCTCCTTTGTGACTTGGTTACAGACCAACTTATATCTATCATAGGCTTCCATGTCACCCATTAATTTGTATGTATCCCATGCATTTTTCTTCTCTGCCACATGTCTCATTAGTTCATCTGACAACCATTTAGGCCTAAACCTTGAACAATATTTCTTAGTTGGTATGTAAAGCCTGGTAGCCTCCAAGATTAGTTCCTTGAATGCTTCCCATTTTGAGTTTGCTGTTGGTAACATCATCAGTTGGTCCCACTGTATAGAATTTAAATACTGTCTCAGACCATCATAGTCGCCTTTACGAAAAGAAAAACCCTTCCCTTTACCTCTGATGGTAGTTACCTCCTTGAGTAAATCCCACTTCAACACACTGTGATCACTGCCACCTAGTGGTTCATTTATCTGCAGATTCTTAATGCATGAAGAATCACTACTGATAATCAGATCAAGAGTATTGCTCCCTCTTGTTGCCTCACGAACATGCTGATGTAGAAAACAATCATCCAATAAATCCACAAAAGACTTGCTAGTGTGCGAGTGACCAACCGACAAATTCCAGTCAATATGTGGGAAATTAAAATCCCCCATTATAAGACTCTCTGATTTACTGGCCCACTCTATTTCCCTGTACAATATCTTATTATACTCATCAGAGTCATTAGGCCTATAGCACACTCCTACTCTCAATTTTGATTTCCCTATGCTTATGTCACACCAAACTGACTCGACACTGCCCTGTCCATCGATGTCGACTGGCTTCACTTCCTTGGACTTTGTGTTTCTTAGCTAATAGCATAACCCCTCCTCCCCTCCTGTCCTGTCTATCATTTCTATACACATTGTATTCCCCAAATTCCAGTTCCGCAATACTTATATCTGTGTGACACCACGTCTCTGATATCCCAACAATATCTGCCTTTGATGTTTTGAGCAATACCTCAAATTCATCAAATTTATTTACCAAACTCCTAGCATTGGTGTACACGCAGGTATACATGCACCTGTTTCTATTCTTAGCTACCCTAACACAACCCATGTGTTTACTTGTACCGCAATGACTCCCAGCAGTCTCTGAAATATCCTGCATCTTGTTTTTCAGGCTTCTGCTCATTTCAATAGAAGCAGTGCAAGAATCACTTCCACCTCTGCCAGTGGTACTGTTAATCTATTAGTCCTTGTATCCCCCCCAAACTAACAGTTTTCCGACCCACCTAACACTGCCTCGACAGCATCAGCAAAATTTCTTGCACCCTTTCTATTTAAGTGTATCCCATCCCTGTAGAAGCAATCTCTCCTGTTAACAAGTACAGAAAAAAACAGATTTGTTTGGTGGAATGGTAACATCTGTGTGTATTGTTTTAGGGTTGAATATAAGAAACTTTATTTGTGCATATAGATGCATGCTTTGTGGTAGCTAATTCCTTGGCATGTCGTTTTTTGAATGCATATACTTCTGATATTTGAAATAGTAAATTAGAATGTAAGGTCTGATTTGGCAGATGTCAGTAGATTCAAAGTGTGTGATATTACTGTTCTAGTAGGAGTAACCATGCCCTCTCTTCTAATGGTTTATCTGTTACACTTGTGACTCCTTGGTTATCATCCCATTTGCTGATCTGGAGAAGGGCAGCCATCCAAGGCTTTCAAAAACTCTTTTGCCAATTCAATAAGTAAGTCTTCAGATTTCTAGCCATTTCACTAGGCACTTCTGTTAGGAAATGTGACAGATTTCCTATAGTTTGATCCATCCATTGAGTGAATAATTAAAAACATTGTGCTATTAGTGGGCACATATTGGTTTTTAACCTTTTTGCCATTTTGTTCTAGTTTCTTCCATAGAATGCTGTGTCCATAGAATCAGCTGCCTGAAGTTTTTGTCAGTTGCTCCTTTCAGCCCTAGCAGTGAGAGCTTTTCCTCCTGAGTTTCTGGGGACTCTTCTTAGTTCTTTTAAGAAAGTAGAGTTATTTAAAAGAAAATATTTATAACTGGAGGAGAAACACATTATAAATTCATAGTGATTTCTTGGAACCTGGGGTTAGTCAATTCATGTGCAAAGGGGAAAAAAATGGATATGGCTTTTCTCTGCATTATCTATATTTTATTAGAAGTATTCTCAAGTCACCAGTAAAATTAAAGTTTTTGAGTTTAAAGACTAGTGTGTCATTATAAAAGAAAATTAGAATGTTTATTCTAAGGAGAGCAGAAAATAAGATTTGCCAATGATAAGTATGTTGTTCACAGTATAATAAAAAATTTGCAAAAGTGCTCTTTCCATAGATAGGAATGTTTTTCTTGTGCAAATGGGTTATTTTAGAAATGGTCTCTGATAATATCTTTAAAGAATAGAGGAGTCAGTTGAATCTAAAGGAAGCTTTTGAGCAAAGTATTCAAGTCGTCCACTATTTTTGGAGGAACTATATAAAAAATAACATTGTGGAAGGACGAAAAATTTTGAAAGTCAACTGCATAAGAAACATTACTGTTTTCTTCTGAACAAGAATATTTCAGAGAATTACAGTTTATGGATTTCAAATTAACATCTCCCTCCAACATATTCAATTGTGCATGTGTTTATTATATGACTTAAGTACAGTTTATGGATTTCAAATTAACATCTCTCTCCAACATATTCAATTGTGCATGTATTTGAGTTAAGTTCCATTCAGATGACGTGAATAATTTATTTCAAATCTCCTCTTTTGATGCTCTAGTCAGAGCTCTTGGGCTTGCTATTTAATAATATCACTGTTATGGCAAGAGAATAGTATATTGAAATACCAAATGCGAGACAAGAGAAACACCAGCTAGACCAGATTACTATTGACCAGCAGATGAAGTAAGTCATTCTTCATATGACAGTTCAATAATAAATTTCAAGGCCTGCTGTGAATAAAATGCTTTTTGTAACCTTATCAGGGAAGAGTTAAGCATGACTGAAAGACTATTAAACAATTCCTTTTTATTCTTGGTGGGCACAATGGAAATGTCAACTAACATTTTACAAAACTTCAAAAATGGCAATACAGTCGGTCCTCGTATAGCACGACAGTTGTGTTCCTAGAAACCCTCGTGCAATATAAACAACAGGCCCTATGGGAAAAATAGGGTTAGGTGCCGACCACCCAAGATTGAACACACATTTGTAACCAAAACATTACCAAACACAATAAATAATCGTAATAAAATACTTTTGTATTTTATTACGATTTTTATTTATGGCCAAAATCACACCGGCCTCTGGCCCACCGGGGAAAACCCCGGTGGGCCAGAGGCCAGTGTGATTTTGGCCATAAACCATAGTATGAGGCCACTATAAATTTTCCTGGGTAAGAGGTTTTGACCCAGTCCACCTCTGTTTGATATTGCTTTTCTTTTTCTCTCTGAATCTGCAGTGTCTTCACCAGGACGCTTCCTTTTCACACGTTTTAAGTATTTTACTCATTTTTAGGGAATAAAGCACAATTACAAAACGAGGAGACACGCTTGATATGCATAAACAAAGCTGCGTGCGTGTAGCAACTGAATAAACAACACCGTAAAGGCAGAGATACACTATTAACACCTCACATTTTACTAAAGCACAGTTCCAGGGGTTACTACCATAAAACAATAAAAACAATTTCCACTTGCATTTCTGCTAGTGGAATCTGTTATAAACTGGTAGTAAACTCGATCTAATTGCATTTGCGATTATACCGATAGCTGGAATTGTGTGGGTTTTTACGTTATTATGGTGAAATGTGTTTCCCCTTCACTGATATAAAAAACAAATACATTTTCAAAATCTTCTCTTCATTCCTATCGTGTTGCGTTCGGTTGGAGTGATTCTGCATTCGACTGCCATTTCTTGTAAACACAAAGGTGAATCGTGCATAAGCAAATTCGGTTCGTGTTATATAACATATTGTTTCCTATTTATAAATCATGTATGATCGAATTCGTGCAGTGTAAACATGTGTTATATGAGGACTGACTGTACTCTGTAAACATGCTAAACCATTTTTACATTAGTATATTAAACCATGAATGTGAATAAAATAAACCTAATTATAACAAAAAAAAAAAAAAAAAACACATCAAATCCTGAAAACTGACAATTATTAAAATTATAATGTCAGTTTCGGGGTTAGATTTTTGTTAGGTTTATTTCAAATTTGTGTAATTTATGATATTTCTCTGTAAAGATGCTTTAGTATGGGTTTTCAACTGATCCCCCACCCCCTTTCAATGTCAGTTGATGATTTCTATTCCACCTAGAATAAAAATGGTTGTGCCAGGTCAGTTATAAAAAGGAGTTGAAGTATTAAACAAGTAAGTCTCAGTCTCTTCATGGACACAAACAGCCATATGAAGAGTGGCTTTTCTATTCATATGACAGTGAATAGTAATCCAGTAGTAGCCCGGTGTCCCCTAGTGAGTCTCATATTTGGTATTTCAATACAATACTTACTGTGTTTCATTTGGGGTTGTTATAATTTACTATAACAACACATAGTAGTAAGTGGTAGTGATAAAGAAATCTTATATGCTTTAGGAAAAAAAAACAACCATTGTAATGCACTTCAATGTCCAATCAACTATAATTTGTAGTCCATTGGTCAGAAAAAGAATATGCTAAACACTAGTCAAAAGAAATGATTTTTTTTTTTTTTTTTTTTAAATAGGTTATCACAATTGAATATAAACAGTCAAACCTCCCAAAACTTGGCAACCTGGAGAAAATTACAAAACTGGCTTCAAGAAGTACTCTTCTTCCAGACATCTGGAGGAAGAGTACTTCATTAGCAGGTTGGGAGTGGGGTGCATTTTTTGAATTTGCTATTAAAAAATGACACTCTTAAGAAGAAAATGGCTAAACTGGATTTCCAATTCATGACAAAAAGTAAATTTGAGTGTGTGTTTATTTTAGCATTTTACAAGTGTGTCCACACTTGTTTGTTATTGTTATTTGGTTTTTTTTTTAGGAGCATTAGCAACTAAGGCCATATTGCTCCGGAAATATGCGGTGGTCATTCCCTTGATCTTTCCGCATCTTCCGTATTTGGTGATGACAGGCTTGAACCCCGGTCTAATCAAGAAGCGTGTGCTATGCACTGCTGCTCCTTCCCACCTGGCTACGGAGGCGCCGTCCACACTTGTAAAATGCTATGGTCACATGAACCATTTTAGCATATTACAAAAATATACACTTTATACATCCTCCCACCCAACAGAGTTATGAGAAAGGGAGCACTGCTCAAGAGTTCTAATAAATTTCAGGGCCTGCTGGAACAAGTAAATATGAGCAGGTGCAGGTACATCAGTGAGAGGAGAGAGTAAATAAATTTGAAGTGCTGGTCAAGTCGTCAAATACAGACATTGTGGGGTGTACATAGTGTATAGTGTTGCTTGTCAAGTAGCATTGGGAATCTCCACGTTTGTATACTTTGTGTCACAATAAAACTCGATAAAGGCCGGAATAGCCTAAATTTTAGTTGACCTGTTGCTGTTCTGTCTCCTGTGGGACTCCAGTTGCCTGCCCACTGCACCCGAGCTCAAGAGAGGAGGGAGAAAAAAAGTGAAGAATGATAGGAAGATTTTCCACCTAGAAATGGGAAGTTAAAGGGATAGAGGGACACATCCTGTCAAGGGAGCCCACCTTCCATGGGTGGGGAAACTGTTAGGAGCAGAAAAAGTGTGTGGTGGTAGAGACCACTAGGTGATTGCACTATGGATGCACAGTGCCTCCCTGTATGAAATCCCAGACCATGCCTCAAAGGAGGGATGAAGCACGGCAAGGGGGTTTCCTGATAGGATGCACCCACTATGGTCCGATTTGGAGGAGCCTGCCAGAACATCACATACTCTAAATGTACTCAGCCCATTTGTACACCTGTCATACATAGGTTAGGTTACATGAGTGCCCTTTTTTTGCATGTATTCTATCTAGAGACAGAACAACTCTCACTCACACGTTTGCCTTCTTATAGTCATCATCATATAGGAACAGGACACAGGTGCCACCTAAATAAGACAATCACTTTTTTTTTTTATACTAACCACAAACATTCACTCATCTTAACCAGCAAATGGCTAATATATTAATTTTTTTATGTATATATATATATATATATATATATATATATATATTCAGGATACATTTAACACTTATGGGACCCATGCAGTCACCATTTTCACACACTCAATATAATACCCTGAATGTATTAGCACACTCGTGCTAATATATACCTGCATACCCACATTCTCACAGACACTTTACTACTTTTATACCTAACTGCACTTATATCAATCATTTTTAATTTGAAGTTATTATGAAAAGTATTATGAAAACTAATTAATAATTCACAAGAAATTATCACAATTATACTCATGCATCAATGTGCACATATATTTTGATCAGTAATAAACGTAAAATTTATACACATCTCACTGTGTGGAAAACAAATTCTAATAGGCCAGTCTCATTTATGTTTGTGTACTTCAGTTAGAGTTACAATCAGGCACTACTTATCTATGTTGGGGTCACAGTCTGGGTAATCATAGCATGGTTGCTTCTCTTGGTCTCAATTTTTTGAGCCAGATGGCCATGTAATGTATCTCATCAGAGATGAGCAATTGCTCACCTCTGTGGTTTATAGGTTCAACCTTTGACTTAAGTCTATGTGTGTAGGACTGGTGATTGGGGCAGTCACATAAGACATGGGACCCCAATCCTTATCTCCACAAGTACATTTAGGATCATGGGTGAGACCCAGTGGCATCACTTTGCATTCAGGGAATGCAAAAAGATGTGGCATAGAATCCTGGGGCAAACCAGGGTTACTTGAGCAGAAATTTCCTAGTGATTTCCTTTACTCGGCCATTGCTGGTGGTGTGGTTGATGTCAGCTATATCTATTTAATCCCTAGGATGATAGTTGGGAGTGAGTCTAGAGTTGAGGCATCTTTTAATTATTTCTAAGTGCAATTGGAGTGCCCCTGCCAGGACCTGCAGAGCTGCATGATGTGTAGGAGTATAACTTTCTTTTATTCTTGTCTCTAAAATATCATATGCCTACACAATAGCTAATAAATGGGAGGAAGATTGCCTTATAAATAAGAGAAAGTGTCTTCCTTTTTATAGCCCAATCAGCATAGCTCTTTTTAGCAATCAGTTCCTAACTTTTTTTTTTTTTTAACTAAGTACAATGTCATTGTCCTATGCACCTGCATGCAGTCTCCAGGGTTTCCCCATTCACTGCTGTGTGTAGAGAAAGGACATACAGGATAGGAGGGGGTTATGCTCTTAGTTAAGAAGCACAAAATCTAAGGTATGCAATGTTGAGATAGGTTGGTGTGACATAAGCACTGGGAAAGCAAAAATGAGAGTAGGAGTGTGTTATAGGCATAATGACTGAGTACAGTGAACAACTGTATAGAGCAGGGGTCAACAACCTTCAGCTCATGAGCCGCATGTAACTGTGGCTCTAACTTTTAGCCTACATGAAGCAAAGTTTGAAATGGAGTTAGGGGACTTAAAAATCAAGGACATGTGGAGTGCAAGACTAAAATGCCTTAAAACTGAAATTGAGGATTTGAAGAGGCAAAAGGCTGCCCTTGCAATTCTACATAAATGGATACCAATAGATGAGTTGAAAAAGCAAGACCAAATTGTGTCTGATGCGTGGTGTAACTTCTTACTGGACATGTATATAAATTTGAAAATATTTGCGTTTGGACTTCTCAGTTTTTGGTTCGACAAATTTCTGCAGGCAAATATTTTCGATCAAGAAACCGTCTGTACAATGCGAGTCTCTCAGCATGCTTAAAGATGAAAATTACGGCATACTTCCTGATGTTGAGAGACTTGCTCAAGAAGTTCAGCAGCAAAAGTCACATTAATTAGAAATATTATTATTAAAACACCTTCCCACTCTATTCCATTTCTTAAAAAACTCCACCCCGCCTCCCCTAGCTTGAGCTGAAGTGCAGCTCTTCAGATTCTCTCTCTCTCTCTCTCTCTCTTTTAATAAGATCAAAAATGGCTCTTCACTCTTCGGATTCTTCTTTTTTTTTTTTTTTTTTTAATAAGATCAGAAATGGCTCTTCACTCAAAAAGGTTGCCGACTCCTGGTATAGAGAAATAGAGTAGGCCAGTAAACTAGAGTGTCTTATAATAGGGAATTTTAACTTTCCCAGTATTGACTGGAACTTCAGATGATCACTCGCACACACTGGGCAAGACTCTTGTGGATTTATTGGATGACTTCTCTACAGCAACAAGAGAGAGCAATATTTTTGAGCTGAATATCAGCAGTGTTTCTTCATGTATTAAGAATCTGCAGATAAAAGAACCACTAGGTTCTTTTATCTGCAGTTGTTGCTGTTGATCACAAGGTATTGGTGTGGGATTTACTTAAAGATGTAACTACCATCAAGGGTAAAGGGAAGGTTTTCGCTTTTGTAAAGGTGACTAAATGAGAAGCATTCAAGGAAATAATCACAGAAGCTACTTGGATTTTCATACAAACTAAGAAATACTGTTCAGGACTTTACCTAAATGGATGTCAAATGAACTAATGAGACTCATTACAGATAAGAAAACTGCATGGGATACAGAAGCCTATGATATTTGACAGTATGAACCAGAGCTGTAATACTCAATATGTTCTACGTTGATATCAATATAACATCGGTGTGTAGATACACCATAGACAACTCTTAAAAGACTACAAAGTAGTTGTTGTAGGCATCATTTGCTCTTTCTCATATTGTGCTCTGCCTTCACGACGAGTTGCCATGATATTGCACTACCTCGAATAAGTAAAACTCTTCACTAATAGAGAAGACTATTGTTACTTATTCTCAGTGAGTACCACCACCCAGACATGTTTCAAGGCTATTGGCCTATCATCGGTGGGTGGGCAGGTACCCTGGTATTGCAGACATGACGACCCAGTTGTGAAGATAATCACACAATATGAGAGATGCCAAAAGGTGTATATCACAATATTTAAAATAACTAAATGCACAAGGCATAATACATTAAGAGTTTAATATCTATATATCGATGGTTCTGCTCAGGTTGCAGACAAACTGAATAAGTATTTTTCATCTACATTTACACATGAGGAATTCTTTAGGGAAGTGGAGGCCAGAAGTTTATCAAACTCTAACAGGGAGCTAAATGATTTTGTAATAACTGGAAGTTAAGTGGAAGAGAAACTGTTGAAGTTAAACATAAGAAAGGCACCTGAGGTGAACTGGGACTATCCAATTATATTGAGGGAGGCATAATTAGCATTAGTAGAGGCATTTGATGCAAGAAAGCAAGCTTATGCAGCATCAGCCAAAAAAAAAAAAAAGAAAAAAAACCACTTCACCCCTCTGTTTGTTCAAAATACCTGTCCAGCTGAGCCTTAAACTTATTTAGGCTATCAACTTCCACGACAAGGGATGGAAGTCTGTTCCACCAACCAACCACCCGCTGGCTAAAGGCAAATTTCCACACGTCTATCCTACATCTGTCTTTCCTCAGTTTGAATTTATGCCCTCTCAGGTGATTATTCTGAGCAAGAGGAAGAATCCCATCAGCTCAAACCATTCAAGGCTTTATACACCACTATCAGATCACCTCGCTGGTGCCTAGTCTCCAGACACTGTAATTTGCAAAACTTAAGCCTTTCTTCGTAAGAGCACCCCTTTGTTCCATTCACTAATCTTGTTGCCCTTCTCTGTACTCGTTCCAGCAGCTCTACATCATCCTTGAAATGAGGCCTCCAGACCTGTATACAGTACTCTAGGTGTGGCCCGACCATTGCCTTATACAAGGGAATAATCACCTCCTTATTCCTGCTAGAAAAATTCCTATATATCATTGACAATACACCATGAGCTACTCTTGCAGCCCGTCTGCACTGCTCAGAGAACTTCATATCTGCCTGCACAACCACCCCCAGGTCCCTTTCATTCTCTACCACTGTCAGTGTAGTACCACAGAGTTGATATGTTGCTCTGGGGTTGCTGTTTCCCATATGTAGTACTTTACATTTGTCAATGTTAAACTTCATTTGCCACCTCTCAGCCCATCTGCTCAACCTTTCATTATGAGAGCATCCTTGGAGTAGGGGGAATCCAAGGGAGACACAAATAATTAAGATCTGTTAGCTTGATGTCTATTCGAAGGAAAATAATGAAATCAATAGTTAAAGAAGTAGTACAGTAATAATTTGATGCAGTCAAAAAAACTGGATGCAAAAAATAATTTTTATATCATATACTTGGATTTTGGGAAAGCTTTTGACACTGTTACACATAAAAGACTGCTGTACAAATTAAAGAAGTGTGGCATTAAGAGAAAGTTGTTGTGTGATAAAGGGTTGGTGAACACTACTCTTCATGGAGTCCCAAAGGGTTCAGTGCTGGGATCACTGTTGTATGTTGATGAAGGTATATCAGGCTTAATGTCAGTATATTATTGCAATAAAAGCTAGAAAAATTAGGTAGACGGGCTGAGAAATGACAACTGAAGTTTGGCAAATGAAAAATACTGCATATGGGTTTCAGCAATTCCAGAGTAACGTACCAACTGTGTGGTACTACGCTCGGTAGTGGAAAATGAAGAAGACCTGGGAGTAATTATGCAGAGCATACAGGCTGCCAGGACAGCTCATGGGGTTTGTCAATGATATAAACAAATAAGGAAGTGATTATTCCATTGTATAAGGCAATGGTCAGGCTACATTTTAGAAAGGATGTAGAGCTTCTGGGAAGGGTAGAGAGAAGGGCAATGAGACTGGTGAGGAAGGCTTCAGTTCTGCAAACTGCAGCATCTGGAAATTAGGCACCTGCAAGGTGATCAGATTGAGCAAGCACAATGCTGATGGGATTCTTTCTCAGACTACACATCTGAGGAAGGATGTTTTCTAGAACAAACTTCCATCTGTTGTAGTGGATAGCCTGAATAAATTCAAGGAAGAACTAGACAAACTATTGGAGGGGATGAATAAGTGAAATGGGAAGTTTTTTTTTGGCTGATGCTGTATAAGCTTGCTTTCTTGCCACTAATAATAAATGAAGTTTACTTAATTATTTATAAAACTTTATGGACTGTTGGTTTTAGCTGCACATTGCATGGTAGCACTCCTTAGCAATGTTGTTTTCAGTTTACCTACTATGCATTCTTCTAAAAGATGAAAGATTAACTTTATCAAACTTTTTTTTTCAAGATCAAATACTTAATGATTTTATTCCCATGACTTTTCTAGAATCTTAGTATGAATATTTTATCCTGGCATCCTCTGCATGGCCATAAACATTCAAAAATCCTTCTCACTCTCTTCTCTAAAATGCAGTTAATCTATAAATAGTACCTCCTTTTTTTCCCCGTAGCACAGTGTTACTATCCTTTCTGTATAAATAGGATATTACCAAAGTTGGCCTTTACTTAGGTAACTAAGTAAAATCTATAGCGAATATGTGATTAGGGCTGACAAACCGTTTAACCTCATCTTACTATAAAAATGAAGGGATTATTGGAATCAAATGTGCTTTTAAAATGCAATTTAGAAGTTATAACAAATTGTGTATGCACAAGTTGCTTTTGTTTCTCTTTCACTGATTGCTTCTTACAGCACATGGAGGTGACATGCTATAGGAAGTTTCGAAAGATCTTATAAGCAAGGTTATATGCAATAGTAGTTTATTGAAGTAAAACTCATTAAGTATTTGATCTGATTTTATTATTTAATACAATTTGGACTGTTTCTTACTAGGTACTTCTTTAACGAGAGTTAAAAGAAGTAACACTTCCCAGCACTTTTAAATTATTATCAATAATTTCCAACTTACTTGTTTACAATATTGATACATTGATCCTTCCACATCCACACTTACAGCACTAGTGCACTCATCTAGGATGGCAAATTGTGGCTTGCAATAAAACAGTCGAGCCATCTGTGAAAACAATCAATTTTATAAATCATCATTTAAATACTAAAACAACATTATACATGTTGAAGGGATAGCTGAAATCTGCAACGACTAATGCTGAAGAGGTGCCACCTGCATATGAGCAAATATAAGTAAATGAGCAGTGGCCTACATTACCCAATGGAAGCACAGTCTCCTGCTTAAAATATGGAGCAACAGCTGCCAGAAACAAACTAGGAAACTCCACTTCACTTATCTCAATGCACAAATGCAGACACCCACCAAAGTGACCACTTATTCAAAAGGCTCTGTATCAAATAACGATTTATAAATTTAAAACACTATCAATGCGGTATAATAGTGTTCTAAACCATTATTTAAACACTAACTTTTATTTTCAACTTCAAGTGAACTGAGATACAGCATCCACTGCATTTTCTTTCTCCTCTTTATAATAGCATTCTTCAATATAGTTACCCCTATTCTAATTTATTTTCATTTTTTCTGTGCTTGGTTATCAAATTAATGTAATTTTAATGTGCAGTTTTGTTTTGATTTTAATTTCAGTTAGTAGATGTTATGCTGCACATTTGCATTTTCATTTGGACAATCAGTATGCACTCTACATTTAGTCTTTCAGTTTGAGTTGTTTCCTTGTTTTTGGGATAACCAAATTTAAGATGTGGTTTCTGTTGCCATGTCTGTTTTGATCACTTGCATCATAGCATTGATGTGAGAAACGAGTTTTTGCAAATTTCCACAGGACCAATGTCCTTTGATAAAGCGCCCACTGTGGTTCCCCTAAACTTACTTTCTTCTTCAGTGGGTGTCTGCATTCACCCACTGAGTTGGGATTTCCTAGCTTGTTTCTAGCATCAGACTGTAGGCCTCAGCCTATTTATGAAATTTTCTAATTTTTATTTTTAATATTTGTTCATATGCAGGTGGCATCTCTTTAGTATTACTGATTGCAGTTTGCATCTATCCCTTCAGTGTGGTAGAATAATGTTTTAATTTTAAATCAATGTTTAAATCAATCACACTGTTTTATTTTCAACTTTTACCAATCAGTAATGTAAGGGCATAAAATATACATTGACAAAATAAAAAAAAAGGACATTTATAAACAGAACAAACTGAATTCTATAACTGAGGCTGTGGTTTTCTCTCCCCATTTTGAGGTGCTAATTCATATACAATAGCTGGCTCAGCATCACAGATATACTGCCATCTTTTTGTTTCAAAGAAGTTGATCCATTTTCTCTTATAATTTAGACCTTCTGGTAACTTAGCTTCATTCTTTGCCATTTTCTGCTTCAAAAGGGGAGTTTATTTAGTTTAGCATTACATCACATTTCATACATTTCGCATGAAAATTCATAATTATCTAAATCCACAATCAGCTGTTTGCTATCTTTATGGGTAGTCTGTATTGCCTAAGTGTGACTCTATTGAAATGCAAAAAGTTGTAGAAATTCAGGATGATCTTCAAAACAGATGAAGTTAAAAGCAATGGTTATTTTTGAATGTGAGAGTCCTGTAGAAAATGTGCTATGTCTGCACACACAGACACTTAGCAGTCACTAATATTCAGTACAAGGAACGATATGAAAATGAATGTAATGTAGAAAATAATTAAACAATGACTATGATTACATTTGAAGTTTAATCGAGGCAGGTGTCAGGGAAAAAAAAAACTGATATCATAATATCAAAATCAAATGAAAGATGCCATTACTGAGACTCACAAAAATAATTTCAATATTTAGAAAAAGTCCAACAAAGAATACTGTCCTACAAGAATTTGTAAATTCAAAAAATAATCTTAGAGATAAAAAAAAAAAAAAAAAAAAACATGGTAGAATTCACTCATAGCTATGAATGAGACATTTATGAAATTTAAAATTGCACAATAAAGACTTTGATATAGACAATAAATGGAGTGAATAAAGAGAGTGAAAACTTGTCTTAGAAGTTCTCACTCTCTTGAAATTTGCAATTGAAGCAAGTATGCTAGTTGCAACTAGAAGTGATTATTAGTTTTCTATTGAAAAATAAATGAAATAGACACCAAAGTAGCAAAACAAACTCTTTTAACAAGGATTGGACAGTGCAGCATCTTGTTTACTTTTTATTAGCATTAGCATTAGTAGAGGCATTTGATTAAAGATTTATTTTTAATCAAATCAAATCAAAGATTTGATTTGATTTATTAAAGCCCTAAACATGAAAAGTATTCTAACCTATACTACTTAGTACTGCACAGTGGTTGAAGGTTGAAAAGACAGAAGATACTTATTGACACTATACTTGAATTTCTGTAGACTGTAATTTTCAGTAAATACATGTAAGGAAGATTGTTCCAGAAAGCAGATTATTTATTATTTATTTATTTTTTTGATGCTTATGCCAAGAGAGATATGTGAGCTTGTCTAGAAATTCGAGTGTTGCAGAATTTGAGCATAGGAGTGGTAGATTTGTTTTCCAAGAAATAAAACAGGACTAAGTTTTCTTTGCCCCGCTGGAGATTCATATTTAAGGAATTGATCATGGATATTTGAGAAGTTGAGATCACTTGTGTAGGGCAAGGTGGAATGGAAAATACCATCACTAGAAAAACTATTGGGAGAATTTGTAATCAGTGGCAGAAAGTCATTAATAAAAACAAAAATAATAAATAAATAAAAAAAAAAACACAGAGGGGACTGAATCTTGGTAAGCACCAGCATAAGTAAGATGATAGGGAACCATCTATTATCATCTGCAGTGGGTAATCCATAAGTTATTTGGTTTTTAGGAGCATTAGCAATATTGCTTTAAGTTTAAGGCCATATTTGCTTCAGGGATATACGGTGGTCATTCCCTGACCTTTCCGCATCCTCCGTATTTGGTGGTCACAGGCTCGAACCCCGGTCTAATCAAGAAGCGTGTGCTACACACTGCTGCTCCTGCCCACCTGGCTATGAAGGCGCCCTCAATCCATAACATCTGAGCTTGTTTAGAAGATCTTTATGTCAAACATGATCAAAAGTAACTGCTTGAGCTTCCAACTTTTCTAAAGATGAGTAACATCAGTCAGTACATCACAGCTGATCGATATTGGTGATCATTGATCAGATGAATTTCTCCATTACTTTGGAGAATAGTAATGTAAGTGCAATGGGATGATAAACGAGTGATGTTGTTGTTGGTATTGAGCTTAACGACACAATGGGTACTGAGGCCAAATTGTGTCTGTTCATTGTTTATTTACAGGCAACATATAGCTATAGATATTAAATTATATGCTCCTGTACTGGTCAATAGATTTTAGGTATATCAAAAGTTCTATGTTTGCTTCATTTCCTATGAAGTGAGATAAGTCATGAGAGATATTCAATGTGGAAAGAGATTTTTTTTTATGAAAACCCCAAACACGAGAGGTATTAGAACCTACGGTACTTAGTACCGTGCTTGGACTGGCGATTGAGAAGATGAAAGAAGATATTTGTTGACATTAGACTTGAACTTCTATAGACTGTAATTTTCAGGAAATACATATGAAAGTAGGCTGTTCCAGAAAATGGCAGTTGAATGAATAAACGAGGAAGATGAAAAGTTGGTTCTGTGAGTTTGAAGTTGGACAGTAAATGGATGTTGGCAGCACGCATTTGGACTGTTTTGAAAGAGCAGGAATTATAGAAGCGAATTCAGAACCGTGCCCATGGAAGTAACTGTAGAAAAGGCATGCAGCAGAAACAGTATTCTATGAGACAGCGAGTGGAGAGCCTCTGTTAGAGAGGAGTCATTAATTACCCCAACTGCCCTCTTCTGAATGGAATCTAGAAGCCTGAGTGAGGTTTTCCACATTTGGGCACCGTCCCAGATGTGGGAACAATATTCCATGGTAGGGCAGATTTGAGATTTGTACAGAGTGAACAGCTGTTTGGAAGAAAAGTAACACCAAGAGCGAAAGAGAAAACCAAGTTTTTTAGATGCAGAGGAAGCAAAATTTGTAATGTGCTTGTGCCAAGAGAGATTAGAAGTCAGGGTAATCCCCAAAAGAGATATATCATTTTGCCTAGAAATTGGAGTGTCACCAAAGATAAGCATAGGAGCAGAAGAATCCTTATTGCAAGATATAAGACAAGACTGAGTTTTAGAAGGATTGAAATCAACTAAGTTGTCTTTGCCCCACTGAAGAATTACCTGGAGATCGGCATTTAAGGAATTGGTAGCGGATATTCGAGAAGTTGAAGCTGATTGAGCAGGGCAAGGTTTCTCAAAATGGAAAGTGGAATGCAATGTGCTATCATCAGCAAAACTATGAATAGGATTTCCAGTCAATGAAAGGTCATTAATATACAAGAGGAAAAGAGTGGGGGAAAGAACTGAACATTGGGGAACACCAGCATTAGTGGAGAAGTTAGAAGACAGAGAGCCATCTACCATCACCCTCGGTGAGCGATCAGGGAGAAAACTGGATAAAGAATTATAAAAAACAGTTGGCAAACAATAAGATGGAAGCTTGTTTAGAAAATCTTTATGCCAAACACAATCAAAAGCCTTTGAGATGATGCCAAGAGCAACTGCTTGTGTTTCACCAAACTTTTCCATTGAATTTGTCCATAAATGGGTAACATAAGCCAGAATATCACCAGTGGATCGACACTGACAGAATCCATACTGGCGATTGCTGATCAGACAGAAGGTTTCTAGGTAGTTTAACAGTTGGTGGTTAATTGATTTCTCCATTACTTTATAAAGAGTAGAAGTAATTGCAACGGGACGATAACTGGACGGGAGGGATTTGTCACCCTTTTTAGGAACTCGCTGGATATAAGCAAATTTCCAAGCAGAAGGAAAAACACTTTTGGAATAAGAAAGTGAAAAAAGGCGGCAAAGAATAGGAGTAAGTTCGGGAGCACAGGTTTTGAGAACAAGTGAGAAAATACCATCAGGACCTGGAGGTTTCTTAGCATCAAGATTCGTCATTCGTGGGAATGGTGGGAGGTGTTTTACCAAGATCATTAATACATGAGTTGGAAGAAAAATGGGATGCTAGTAGGTCAGTTTTATCCTTGGCTGAAATGACAACAGAACCATCTGGTTTTGAGAGAGATCGGCAAAAGTTGCAGCCAATAGCTTTGGCAAGAGACCAGAATGCTCGGCTACCATTACGGCAAGAAGCAAGTTTTCTACTCTTAGCCTGTTCAAAATCTAGTTTGGACTGATTAATAACTGCTTTACAATTGTTGCGAGCTTCGGTGTATGCAGAAAATGAAACTGAAGAATTGGAAACAAGCCAATTATGATATGCAACATTCTTCTCTTGAACAGCCTTAGCAACATTTAGTGGAAAACCAAGGTTTAGATAAACAACGAGATTTTAGACTGGAGTGTGGAATAAAAGATTCCATTCCTACAAGAATAATTTCGCTGACACAATCAGAGCAAATGTTGACATCAGACGTTTTGAAACAGTTGATTGACCAAGGAAAAGAAATCTCACAGGTCATCCTTTTGCATCCTTGTAATGCCAAACAACACAAGTTTTGGAATAGCCATGAGATAAAGGCTCCATTGGAGAAGAGACAATCACCAAGTTGTGATCTGAGGTGCCTAAAGGACCACTCACTTCGACCGTGCATTTAGAAAGGTTGTTAGTGAGAAAAAGATCTCAAGCATGTTGGCTGTATGGTTAGAATTGTCTGGTATTCTTGTAGGTAAATGAACAATCTGTGCAAGGTCATTAGTAATTGCAAAAGCCTTAGCATCTCGACCAGCCGGGTTGGTGTGACTAGAAAATGGAAGCCAGCTGGAGTTGTGAACATTAAAATCACCAAGGAAAATTACCTCACTGTTAGAAGTTGGACTGGAGAAAGTCAAGTTGCAAAGAGAGGAAGTCAAAGAACTCCAAGTGATTAGTGGAGTTGGGAGAACGGTAGAGACAACAGATGAATTTGACACAATGAGGTAAAGAGATTTTAAGCCCGAGAAGATCGAAGAGAGGAGATTCCAAATTACCAAGTCTCTGACAGGCAATATTGGAATGGACATTGCACAAGTACCACCTTTGAGGCGAAAGGAATCATACAGCGAATAATTTGGGCAACTGAGATGAGCAGTGGTTGAATCAACTGATAACTGAGATTCTGTCAGAAAAAGTACATGGGGTTTGGCAGACTGCAAGTGGAAATGGACATCATTCAAATTAGAATTGAGACCACGTATATTTGTGAAATGAACTAGGAAGTGTTTGGGAGGTTTAGATCTTTTCGCAGATAAGTTTACTCTATTAGTTTGACTATTCATGGTGTATTCCATGGTAAGAAAAAGTAGGTGGGGGGGGACATGCTGTATGAATGAATGAAATTTTTGGATATGGTGTACACATGGTAAGAATATACTCAGATTCTTGACATAACATCACCTCGACAATGCCGCCCTGCATGCACACTACTCTGACTCTCTCCATTCACTATCTGGCAGAGTAGAGGTAGTGGGTGCCTCTGTAGCCAGGTGGGCAGGAGCAGCAATGTGTAGCAAACGCCTCTTGATTAGACCGGGGTTCGAGCCCGTGACCACCAAATACAGAGGATGCGGAAAGGTCAGGGAATGACCACTGCATATCCCTGGAGCAATATGGCCTTAGCTGCTATGGCCTTAGCTGCTAATGCTCCTGAAAACCAAACAACAAACAAGTAGAGGTAGCAAGATTATACACTAGCTGATCCGGAAACTTCCTAAAAAGTTACCAATAGGCCGCTAGTAGAATTATCAACTAGCTGCCGGCCTGCGAACACCGTTTTAGAGCTGTACCCTCGAAATGTAAGGAAGATTGGATCTCACCAAGGGTCGACCAGAACTTAGCTCTGGAGATTAAACATGGGTTCCAACCCTTCAAGCCTCCAATAAGCAAAATGGTGGTATTGCACCAGTTGATGAGAGTCATTTACAACCTAGTATTGCCTGGTAACACGGAGGGGCAGCATTCCTCCATGTGGTGTGGGCGCCACACCTCGACCCCTGCTTACGTTGGTTCACACCTGGGTAATCACCCACAGCATGCTTGTGCATGGAGGTTATACCCAACACATCGTAACAGTCCCACCATCGTGAAGGTGCAAGCAGAGGATTTGGTTGTCACAGACCGTCCGGACCAATTAGGTCCACTTGGCTTAAATATCACCCAAATATCAGTTTCATCAGCGTTTTAGACTCCTAGATAGCAGGTATAGCTTATCTGGCATATCTGAGAGAATGTCTGTGACAACTTCAAGGACCAAAGAGAGAAAGATTGAAAAGTATTTGACTGAATGGTTGAATATAAGGGACAATCAACCAGAAAATGATGGACCATAAGTTGCATCAGACAGGATGAACACTGAGGTGGGTTTTCTCCCAACAGTAAGAAGAGATGTGTATGATGAGTATGTCCAATTCTAATTCTTGCCCATACCACTTCCTCTCGTCTGTTTCGTCGGAAGCCAGAGAGCCGCAGAATTGGTTCTTGCTTTATCTGGTAAAGTTTATTGTTCGTGTTAATTTTCCAGATCTGTGACGACCAGTTGTTGTAGCATGCTTTGCGAATGATAAGCTTATAGTCGCTGTAAAGAACCCGAGGATGTTGTGAGAGAGTGTGTTGAGGATTTTTAGTGGCAATGTCAATACTTTCATTTCCTGGAATGCCAGAATGACCAGGCTTCCAGCAAAAACTGATTGACTGATTGGACACACTGCAGGAGATTAACTGGAAATGAATTCATTTCAAGATAGGATGGGGAATTCTTCCTTATGTCAGACACAGAACTGAGGGAGTCTGTGTAAATTATGGCAGGTGAGATGGATAGCTGAATAATTTTACTAAGTGCTAACTTGATAGCATATAATTCAGCAGTGAAAATGCTGCAGGCTAATGGTAGTAAGGTTGTGCCAGTAAATGTAGGAAAAACTGCAGCAGCACCTACCATACTGGCAGTTTTCGATCCATCAGTATAGATTTTACAGGCATGGGAGTTCAGAGTAGCATGAGCTGAATGCAACTGCCTGATATTGCAAGGCGGTATGACATTTTTCCCCACTGAAGAAAATGTACATCGTAAGAGACAGAAATGTATGTCCAAGGTGGAACAGGAGCAGTTGTGTCCTGAAAAATATCACTGAAATTAATATTCCAATTCTGAGAAAGCTGTTTAATCCTGAGTGAAGTAAGTCTATTTTCATTTGGTTTGCTCTCATAGAAAACATCCCATCAAGTATTATAAAGATACTCCCAACGGGGGTGCGATGGAAGACTCTGGTTTTAGCAGCGTATTGGAGCAGTAATGTTTTCCTACAAAGATGTAATGGGTGATCATGCACTTCAATATAAAGACTTTGGATTGGAGAAGTCCTGAAAGTACCCAAAGCAGTCCTCAGAGCATTGTGCTGGATGATATTTAAACGTTTTAAAGTAGTGCTTCTGGCAGAGTCATATACTAGACAACCATAATCTAAGCGTGAATGGATTAAAGTTCTGTAAAAGTGAAGTAAAGTATATCGATCCTCTCCCCAAGAACATCAAAGTATGTTCATATGCTTTAGATAAACATTTCTTAATTGAGTGATGAGCTTGGAAATTAAGCTTGCTGGCTAATATAAGATCAAGAAATCTGATGGCAGTAGCATGTGAGATTGGAGTATTGTTGATTTGTAATTCAGGATCAGGATGGACAGCCCGACGCTTGCAAAAGTGGGTGGCAGTGCATTTCTTTTCTGATAATCAATAACCATTCCTTAAAGTCCAGGATTCTATTTTGGTTATGGCAAGTTGGAGTTGGCATTCAATGGTATTGATGCTTTGAGACTGACAGGAGATGGTAAGATCATCTGCATACATATAAGTTTCAACAGTTTTTGGGATATCATGTGTCATGCTGCTAACTCTAACTGCAAAAAGTGTTGAACTAAGTATCGATCCCTGCGGAACTCCTTCTTCCTGAATGTGAGAAGCAGAGAGTATGCTTTTATACCAGACAAGTGCGCAATTGCAGGAAATTTTTAATTATTTCAGGCAAATGGTCCTTAAATCTTTACCAGATGGTAAAGATCCATAAGAATACCATGATGCCAGGTAGTGTCAAATGCCTTTTCAAGATCTAAGTTGAGCATAACTAGATGTTTCCTGACAAAGGCATTGCAGATAGGAGATTCAGCTTTGATGAGCACACCTAGGGTTGATCTATTTTTTTCGAAAGCCATATTGATGATCTGGCAGGAGATTCTGTGACTCCAGGATGTAAGTATTTTCATTGAAAATTCGATTGTAGAAGATCAAAAAAGTAAGCAAGTCCTTTTCAGGTAAATGCTTCAGCATAATGTAATGAATACCATCTGGGCCTGCGACACTATTGGATGATCTATTTAATGATTCTTTGAGTTCTGTTATAATGTAAAAGGTTGGTTGTATGGGAAGGAGTGCCGTGTGAAGTTGATTTTAAGCCGTTCTGCAGCTGTTTTGGTATTTTGGATGCATAGGAAGCAGAAGTAGAGATTATTATTTATTTCAAAGTATTTTATTATATTTTTTTGGCGGGCTCCAGGGTTTCCCCTATTCACCAGAAGTAGAGATTGTGGCAAATGATTCTGCTAGTGCATTAGCAACTTCTTCAGGAGTAGACACGTCTTTACCTTTCCAATGAAGTATTGGAGAGGGCAGCCGAACAAATTTGCCATTTAGGGCCTGTATTTTAGGGCTCCAGATGAGCCGGGTGCTGGTGTCTTTGGTGATGGTTGAAGCAAAGGTAATCCATGAATCACGTTTTGCTTTCCATCTAATTTGCCTTGCTTTAGCTCTCTTATAAGCAATTAAGTTAGTTGTGGTAGGATACTTTCGGAAATTATTCCATGCATGGTTTTTCTCCTGTTTGGCATGAAGGCAATCTGTGTTCCACCAGTGATTCCGATGAATGTGATATGCCTTGGATTTTGGAACAGATGCTTCGGATGCTGTCAGAATCTGATTGGTTATGTATGCAGTTACATCATTGATGGGTTGTTTTTGAACATAAAGTCTATCTAGACATATTTGGGCAGAATAGTTATCCCAGTGTACCTTTCTAAACTTCCAAGTGGATCGTTGGTCAGGATTTAAAGTTACCCCTGTTTGTAACGTGCAAATAATTGAAAAATTATCACAATTAAAGGGTTTAATTGTTTAATTAATTGTTTAAGGGTTTAATTAACATGACATGGTCTGTTAACACCGACCATGTCATGGTTGGAAAAATGGAAGGTGAACAAATTGAATTACAGAAGCAGATCCTGTAGGTAGGTGGATGTACGTGGAAGGTCCAGAATTTAGTAAATTCAGATCATTGTTATTCAGAAACTCTTCAATCAATTTGCCTCTTGCGTCCATTGTAGCGGATCCCCACAATGAGTGGTTGCCATTAAAATCACTGAAGAGGCAAATTGGTGTTGGGAGCTGTGTAAGGAGATTGTCCAGTTCTGAATAAGGAAACGGCAGAGATGGTGGAATGTAAATAGAAACAATGGTAACTGAATTACCAACTTCAATACAAGCTGCCACAGCTTCTAGGGAGGTTTGTAACTGGACGAGCCTCGATGGAGTATTGGAATTAATAAGAATAGCTACTCCTCCATGTGCAGGAGATTCTGATATTCTGAATTTGCAGAGATAGGAATGTTTCCTGTAGGCATATGTCTATGGGATTAAATTGCATGAATAAAGCCTTCAAGTCATCTGAATGGCTTCTTAGTCCTTTGCAGTTTCATTGTATGATGTTTTGCATTATTTGGGTTTAGTTGAGGAAGAGTCATCTGACTGTTTTTTTGTATGGGGCATTTCTTCCGATCTTTTTTTGGAAACATGGGGTGTCCAGTATCCATTGTGTCATTGGCATGAAGTTCCAAGATGGGTTCCTCATAATCTTGGTGTTCATCTACTTCCATACTGTTAGTGGGTGCTCCAATTTTCTTAGTCTTTAGCAGTTTTCACTTTTTCTCTGTCACTCGAGACCATTGTAGTATCAGTTGGAAAACTGATTGGATTGTTGTTAGTGGCTTCACTGGTTTTAGTTTTAGGAGTGTCTTTTCCAGATGTTGATGGGGTTGCTTTAACCCAGTTAACAAGAGAAGTGCTGAGCGGAATTGACACATCTGTTTGAAATGCAGTTGATGAATAGCTCTGGGTGCAAAACGCATATGATCGAATAGGCATGGTCAACACAATCTGTCTGCATGCCTCACGATATGTACAAAGGAAGCAGGGTGGCTTCCTTTGCCGTTGGGGCAAATGGGAGTTGAGGCTGAACAATCTGTTTGTGTATGGTCTTTTGATCAATTGGACAGATGGCATGCCTGCTGAGAGTGCCCATATTTCTGGCATTTAAAGCAATGAATCGGGTTTGGGATGCAAGGGTGAATTTGGCAATTTAAATAGCCAGCTTTTACTGTGGATGGCAATTCTGGTGTGCTGAATGTTAAAATGATGGACCTAGTAGGAATGAGATTTCCATCTTTTTTTTGTCATTATACATTTGGCACTGATGACTTTTTGATTGCTGAGTTCTTGAATTAGTTCTTCCTCAGAGACTGTAAGTAGGTCCCACTCTGTGATAACTCCTTTAGATGAATTTAAGGTGTTGTGGGGAATGACAGATACTGGCAGCCTGCCAAACGTCTTTGTTTTTAGCAGCCATTTCAGAATGTTTGGAGAAATGTTTTGATCAGGAGGTCTCCTGATTGCAGTTGCGTCACCATTTTTGGTAATCCGGCAATGGATTCTAAATATCTCTGAATTAGAAATGGTGATAACTTGCCTACAGGCTGCGTGGATAGTAAGTGTATCACCAAAAAGTTTGGCAAGTCATGGCACTGTTCTTCCCTCCGAAGTCTTTTCGGTTGGTTCACATCGGTTGATGTCTAGCCTTGAGTTTAAAGCCTCTAGAGGCGGATACTCATATCCATGGTTGCTCCTTTTTGCCCTGGAGGATAAATTTTCCCCCAGGTTACTTGACCCCGCCATGTGGAGGCAGGGGCAGTGCCACCTAGTGACCAAGCGACTAGCAAAGTTAGTTGGTTAGTGAGAAAGCTAATAAATATATACAAAGAAAAGAAAGGTGGTTTCCCTTTCTGGTTTTTCACTCAAAATGTGTCAAGCACAGAACCACTTGCAGAACTGATAATAATAAAGGCACTAAAAATTAAACAAAATGAAATCACTGTCAAAAATTCTATATATCTTTTGGGAAAAATTGCTTGGACACTATCGCTTGGCACTCAGGGCTGATAAATGAGTGAGGAGCAATTTATCACCCTTTTTAGAAACTCATTCGATATGAGCAAATTTTCAAGCAGAAGGAAAAACACAAGTGGAATAAGAAAGTGTAAAAAGGGGCAACACAAAACAGGAGTAAGTTCAGGAGCACAGGTTTGAAGAAATGCCTGCCCTCATGATCCCAAACTTTCTTGGCAACAAGCTTGTTCAGAATTCTGAATTTCTAAATCTAAGACCACGACAGGCATTGAATCAAGTGCTGAGTACAGTAGGTGGTGGTTTAACAAAGTCATTGATACAAGAGCAAGCAGAACAGTAAAGTGGGCTTTATCTTTAGCTGAGTATGCAATAGCAACATCAGTTTTTAACAAATGTGAGTGTTGATGGGCAGAAGTTGTGGCCAATAACTTTGGCAAGGGAGACCAGAATGCTTGACTACCACTTGGAAAACAAGAATGTTTTCTACTCGTAGTCTATTCAAAATCAAGTCTGGATTGATTAATAACTGTTCTACAATTATAGAAAGCTGAAGATTTTGATGTAAGCCAAGTACCCTCCTATTAAAATTATGTACATATTCGAGAATTTGATACCTCCATGTGGTATCAAAGGCTTTTTCGATATCTAGTGATACCATTACCAAATGTTCCTCTTCATAAATGTGTTGTGGATATTAGCTTTGGCTTTGATATACATATCTAAAGTGGATTGTTTCTTTTGCAAGCTGTAATTATGGTCAGTCAAGATGTTCTGTGTTTCAAGGTTCACGTAAATCTATGCTGTACCATCTTTTTCAGTATCTGCTGGTAAGGAGGGTTCTTACTCTGATTTTGGGAAGGAATCCACTTTCATGAGGTCATTCAGACAACTGAATGACCCCATGAAAGTGGATATTTGTTTTCTCTAAAGATCCAGTTGTAAAAGATCACAAGGAGGTCCTGGCTCACTATGATGTTGCAGCATGATGTAACAGATGCCATCTGGGCCATTGAAATGCTAGAATAGTTATGTAAGGACTGTTTAAATTTTATTAATGTAAAGGACTGATTATATGGATAGGAGGCTGTAGTAGCAAAATTGGTCATGTACTGTTCACTACAAAATACTGCAGAAGCTTTCAGCAAGTGCTTCTGCTATCTCTGCAAGAGAAAAGAAGTTGTCACCCCTCCAGCAAAGCTCAGGGAAGGAACTTGATGATATTTAACAGTCAGAGCTGAATTCTTTTCCAAATTAACCTAAAATCTGTGGCTTTGTTAAGGGCACTGGCAAATTTAATCCAAGATTTTTGTTTGGCCTTCTGCCATGCTTCAGCTTTGAGTTGTAATTAATGAGATTAGCTATACCAGGAAATTTACAAAATTGGTTCCAGGCTTTAATCTTGATTGATTTCACAATGACACAGTCCCTATTTCCACCAATGATTCAAACAGCTATCTATCTATTTGTGATTTTGGTACTGACACAACAGCTAATATTTTTGGTTAGTGATACACACATTTACATCTTCAATATTAAAGGACTGAATCAGCTGATCATCAAGATTCATTCCAGTCTGCCTTATGGAAGCACCAGGTGGTGCATCTTGAAAACTGAAGGAGTCGAGTGGGTTTGCATTTTAGAGATAATAGGTAGATAATCGCTGCTTTGTGGATCACTCAGTACTGACCATTTCATATTCAAGTAGATGAAAGAACATACTGATAGATCTAAAGCAGACAGAGCACCTGTCAGGAGATGGATATAGGTGTGAGACTCAGTGTTTAGATTTTATTAACCTACCTCTAGTAACTAGAGAAGAATATCCCTGTAATGCATTGTGGCCATTCAGATTGCCTAAATAAAAGTGGAAGTGGAAGCAAGCAAGAAATTTGGTGGGATATAAACTGAGACTAAGGTTAAAGTGATTCCAGTTCTACTAGCCCTCTATTATTGGCACACAAGTCTCAGCAAATTCCATTGAATTATATTCTGCATTGTTTAGTTTTAAACATGAACCTGACAGCTTATTTGAGGAGGTAGATTTATGTTGGTCCTGTTTTGGCTTACCATCATCCGTGTCAGTGGAATTCAACTGTTTTGTTTCCTGTGACGAACTAATCAAACCAAATCCCTCTTTGTCAGATGCTATAGTGATTGGAGTATTAGTTATCTAGGCTGTGTCTGTTTTGATGGGCAAGAGATGTGTTCAGGGCAACTGTCTTGTAACCTTTGATGGTGGCTGTATACAAGGATGCAAGCATAATTGCGAAGATTTGTTTTCATGCTTAAGGATCAGTTACCTTGTATTTTTTAATTTTGTTTTCCATGTTTCTATAGTTTACAAACCTTAGAGAAGACCAGATAATTTCCTTTGTACTTAGGCATAGAGGAGAAGAGACAGTACACTCTGGCTGGCTATGTTCTTTAAACTACAAAGAGGGAAGATTGCATTGCCTCGACACTTTGCTTGTTATATTTTTGACATTTTTAATGTTCTTGTTTATACTCTGGCACGACCACCAGGTCAGTGAAGTTTACAATAAATCATCGATACAAATGTTAATTGTATTTACATTTGTATCGATGCTTGCTACTGCACTCATGCTCCTGACCACTTGGCTACGTCTGTAACATCTGATAGGGTTTGGTAGAACGAGAACAAATTCTAAATAAAAAAATAACCTGCTTAATCACTTTTGGCAAGACTGAAGTAAGGAAGGTAAGTATGATGCTTTGTGTGGGTATTAAATTTCCTGTTATAATCTGTTTGACATGCTTAATTCTCAGATCTTTAAGCTCCTCAACTATTTCCACCTCTGAGAAGGTTAATAAGTCGCACTCCATTATTTCTTGGCACTCAGGGCCAAACAATTTTCAAAATTAGTGTAAGTCTCTGACAATTAGAATGCACACCTTCAAACTGAAAATAATTTGGACAACTTAGATGGGCAAGATGGAGGCAACAGAAAACTGGAGTTCTGTCAGAAAAAAGTAAGTGGGCTTGACAGACTGTAAATGGAAAATGATATCACTGAGACCATGTATATTTGTGAAATGAATGAGGAATCTTTTGGCAGGCAGATTAAAGTATTTATTTACAAAACCCACGATGTTTGCTTCTGATGATGCAGTGACTTTCCCCCTCAAGTACAAAATGTTCTGTTCATGCTGAAGAAATTCATACAAAAAAAAAAATAAAATAAATAAATAATAATAATAAAACATCAATGACAATTGAGAACAAACTTAACAGTACAAAACCAATAACCAAAATATGGGAGGAATGATCAATAGAAGACACTGGAATGTGCGAAACAAATTTTCTTTTATTACAAGGGTTTCCAAAAAGTAAGGTAACATATAGACCCGTTAATAACATTCAAAAATACTGCCAGTGCAGTGTTGTGGTACTGTCGCCTCACAGCAGATTACAGTTGCAAAAGTGTGGTCTAAAACAGGTGTTCGTGAAGTTATTCACTTTTTGCAAGCAAAAGGGTCTTCACCAAGTGACATTCACCATGAACTGGTTGCTGTGAATGGCAAAAAGGTGACGACAAAGAAGCAGATGTGTTTTTGCTGCAATGAATTTAAAGCGGGTTGTGTTGACATTGAAGATTGACATCAGGCGGGCAAGCCTTCATCGAGCCAAGACAGAAGACAACATTTCGCACATTAAGGGCATTGTTCTTGAAAACAGGTGAGTGAAACTGTGCGAAACTGTCAAATAGTGAACACGAGTAAGTCGACTGTTCACGATGTCCTTGGCTTTCGAAAGGTGTGCTGCTGCTGGGAGCACCGAAAATTGTCAGAGAGGAAAAGTAAAATGCATGGGGATGTGTCTGGAGAACCTGTAGTGATACAGTGACAAAGGAGAGGATTTTCTCGCTCACATGGTCACAGCAGACGAAACGTTGGTTCATCACTTGACCCCAGAGAGCAAACAAGATTCCATGACCTGGAAATATCCACAATCTCCTGTGTGCAAAAAATTCAAAACTGTTCCCAGTGTCCGAAAAGTCATGGCCAGTGTTCTGGGATCACCAAGGAGTTCTTGTTGGTAGATTTCTTGCCAAAGGGAGGAACAATCAATCGACGAGGAGCACAACAATCGACGCGAATCACTAAATCAAGCTAAACATTTGGTCTCTTTTTTTTTTTTGAGTGGCAAGTGTGAAGACAATGGGGGTTCAAGATAAGAGGCATGCTAATCTCCCAATGATGGCTTATAACACCGGTTCTTGTTGCTTATTTACGACTTTCAAAATATCTGTTTATACCTATTCTAGTTATTGTTTTTAATTTTATGATTTCTGGTTGATTATTATTATTTTTTAATTTGGAGTTTTGAAGTGTCCCGGCTAATCCAATCCCAGTAAATCGAGTCTGCTGTATGTCATTATTACTGTATTTAATGTTGGTAATGTCTTACTGTGTGTTTAATTTATCAATATATAACATGATTTTACAAGAAAATCATGTTATATATGAGGTCAGCAGGTTTTCGCTTATATCCATAATTTCGGCCATCCACAGTAGGTTTTGGAACGTATCCCCCGTGGATACAGGAGTCTTCTTACTGTAGTTTCAAAATCATTTAATTATTACCTAAATTGCAAGATAAATTTTTAAGTCATAAAATAGTATTTAAACTTTTCTATTGGAATTTTAATTTCTTCAACATCTGCTTTATCATTTGTATTCATATTTTCACATGAATTGTCAGTATTGTCAAAGTTCTTCCCAGTTTTCACATGTGACTGAATCTTCTTCAAATTCTGTATCAATGTTTACACTTATCTGCTGTTCAAATTGAGCCAATTCTTTATGCACTTCTATAAAATCAATTCTAACATCAATCTCCTCTATCACAGTTAATTCCACATTTATTGAAACACTCCAATATGTATGGTATTTTCACCAAAGCTATTCCAGGCCAATTTTGAAATTTTTTAAACTAATTCTTCAACGTTTTATGCCGCTTCCGTATTTGCTACTGATGTAGATAAAATGTCACTGGTAGAACAATTTAAATGATTAAATGATACCCCGGTCCAGTGGTTGACAAACACTAAAATAATAATAATAAATTAACATCACTTAAATTCAAATTTTTGGGATGACGTAAAGCATTATCTGATAACAGTAAGATGCTCTTTTTTTTCCCAAATTATGTGGCCATTCAGAAAAAATAGTACATTTCATGCTTTTTTATTGGCATACCAATCAACATTCTTGGATGCCATATTCATGTTTTTAAAACATCTTGGTCTCATTCCAGTATTATCAATTAAACGAAAATGATGTTCCACATCATTTATGTTTAATGTTATTTCCGTTTCAAAATTTACAAAGCCATCCATTTCTAGTAGAAAAAATTTTTAAAGTTTTTCTCTAGTATTGGACTGCTAACTAGAATTTCTCTAACATGAGCACCACAAACCATGTGAGTTAACTCATTAAATTCTTAATGTTTCTCACTGAATATTTTTATTCTTGTAAAATTTTTTTCATTTTTTTTTATCACAATAATACTTTTTTGCTAACTACCTTTGTTATAAACCCTTTGCTGCATTTTCTACAACTTTCATTCATGTTTATAAAATTAAAAATTTAATTTTGCTTTTTTCTGCCATCACGTCTATATTTGAAGAAGGATAAATCAGAAATAAATGAATGAAATACCTATTTGGTAGCAATATTAGTATTAGTACTGGCATACGAAGCAAGAAAGCAAGCTTACACAGCAACAGACAAAAAAATAAATAAATAAATAAAAGATCCTTCCCATTTCACCCATTCATTCACTCCAAATGTTTATCTAGTTCTGCCTTGAATTTATTTAAGCTGTCAACTTCCACAACGACAGAGAGAAGTTTGTTCCAGCAATCAACCACCCACTGGCTAAAGGCAAATTTCTGCACATCTATTCTACAACTGTCTTTCCTCAATTTGAATTTATGCCTCCTCACTCAAGTGCAAATATTTTTGCATCCCTTCAATTTAAGTGTATCCCACCCCTGTAAAAAGTCTCTCCTTTTAACGAGCACAGACAGACTAAGCTGGGAAAAAATTCTATTCCAATCCTTGCAGAGTCTCTCCAGGGGTAAATTATTGACAAGACTCTCATCATGTACTCTCTCTCTCCTCTCTGGGCACAATTACAGATACTTTCAAATTTAATCCTAACTCATGACTTTTCTGAACATTGCCCTGTACTTGCTACAAAGTATCACCTTTCATAACCTTTTGTCCTGGTCCTATTTAACCTATCCTTTTTCCCTGACATTAGAGTTGTCAGCAATAACTACCTCTTGTAGGATAAGCACCTTCTGCCTTAGGGATTGCCAGCATGTTGTCTGATGTCCAAGTGATGGGGCTCCCATTTAATTCCTTTGAAGGCATCATCAACCTTGTTCTTCAAACTCTCATAAAATACCCATCAGGATGCTAAGTTCACTTTTCCTTACACTTTTTGCCCAAAGGCAAACCCCTTTGGTATCATGTCCCATTCCAGGTAATTCTGCAAAACATTAAATAGGCAACATATTTTGCAAGACTGATTTGTACTAGAGCTTCCTCCTTCAGTTCTCCCTCCAAGCCACAATTTCCATTTAAATTCAATTTAATTTCAGAATATTAAACTAAGAGATAAAGAAATGCAATAATACCTATTATACTATACAGTTATATTTGTACTGTCATAAATTAGCTAACAACCCCCTAATAACGCTTCTACAAAAGAGAATGGGAAACGGTGATATGGAAAGGAATACAAAATCTCAATGTGGTTAACACTGAAAATAGTGGCAGAATTCCCTCTTTGATACTTGTTATTCAGTAATTTCTGAGTCCAAATAACAAAATTTTTATCTACTTTTAACACAAACAAATAACAACTGCACAACTAATTTTAAATACACCTATTTCTAAGTAATAAAACGTCTACTTATAAAAGTTCAAATTTTAATGAAAAGCAATATTTTGAAAATATTTGCAGTATTGTATTCAACACATTTTGAATGAACCAAAGAAAGAAAAATAATACTTACGGCAATTCTTTGCTTCTCACCACCACTTAACAGGTCCATCCAGTCCTAGTGAAAATATTTTTTAAAATGAATTTATAAAATTAAGAGCGAATTATAATTTACTATATAAAGGGAATATAATTAGTATTTTCTAAATGACAGTTAAATAAATTTTAACCTTTTTAAATAAAGTGACCACCTGATAACCTGAAGAAAAAGAATACACAAATTTCCAATCTGATCATGCCATTTTTTCATTTTGTCTAAGTTTTATCTCTTAAAAATAAAGACATCAAACCTCTGAACTGCAAGAGCATAATGCAAAATTATGTAATTACCAATTGTATATTTTTTTTTGTTGTGATGGCTGTACGAGAAATCATTTTATCCCTCAATTTACACGCATCAATAACTGCGACTTAAGAGGTAGTAGTAGTGGTATGTGATGCAAGAAAGCAAGTATATGAGCTTATGCAGCATCAGCCAAAAAAAAAAAAAAAAAAAAAAATCACGCCATTCCCTCCAAAGGCCTGTCCAGTTCCTCCTTTAATTTATTCAACCTATCAACTTCCACGACAGATGGAAGTTTGTTCCAGCAATTAACCACCCGCTGGCTAAAGGCAAATTTCCGCATATCTATTCTACATCTGTCCTTTCTTAATTTGAATTTATGCCCCCTTAGATTTGTAATCTGAACAAGTGGAAGGACCCCATCAGAATTCAGTGTGCTCATTCAAGGCCTTGTACACTTCAATCAGATCACTGCACAGGTGCCTAGTCTCCAGCCACTGCAATTTGCAGAACTTAAGCCTCTCTTGGTAAGAGGATCCCTTCATTCCCCTCACCAATCTTGTTGCCCTTCTCTGTACACGTTCAAGCAAATCTACATCCTTCCTAAAATGAGGCCTCCAGACCTGTATGCAGTACTCAAGGCGTGGCCTGACCATTGCCTTATACAGAGGGACAATCACTTCCTTTTCCCTGCTAGCAAAATTCCTATATATCATTGACAAAACCCCATGACCTGCCCTGGCAGCCTGTCTGCATTGCTCAGAAAACTTCATATGTGACTGCACAATTACTCCCAGGTCTTTTTCATTTTCTACCACCTTAAGTGTAGTACCACACAGTTGTTACTTTTCTCTCGGGTTACTTTTACCCATATGCAGTACTTTGCATTTGTCAAGGTTAAACTTCAGTTGCCACTTCTTAGCCCATTTGCCCAAATTATCTAGATCCTGTTGCAGTAGCACACTGCCATTACTGTCATTAACAACCCTGCCAACCTTTGTATCATCTGCAAACTTCGACACTAAGCCTGATATACCTTCATCAATATCATTGATAAATATACAAAACCACAGTGGACCCAACACCGAACCCTGTGGGACTCCACTAATAACATTAGCCCACGAAGACTAATATGTGTATAAGGTATATAATTAGCATTAGCAGAGGCATACAATTCAAGAAAGCAAGCATTATGCAGCATCAGCCAGAAAAAAAAAAAAAAAAACTCCCATTTCATCCCTCCATTTGTTCCTAATGTCTGTTCAGCTCAGCTGTACGAGAAATCATTTTATCCCTCAATTTACACGCATCAATAACTGCGACTTAAGAGGTAGTAGTAGTGGTATGTGATGCAAGAAAGCAAGTATATGAGCTTATGCAGCATCAGCCAAAAAAAAAAAAAAAAAAAAAAAATCACGCCATTCCCTCCAAAGGCCTGTCCAGTGGGTTGATAGCCTTAAATTTATTTAGGCTATCAACTTCCACAACAAAAGATGGAAGTCTGTTCCAGCAAACAACTACCCACTGGCTAAAGGCAAATTTCTGCACATCTATTCTATAACCATCTTTCCTCAATTTGAATCTATGCCTCCTCAAGTTCTTAATCTGAGCAAGAACAATTCCATCAGCATTCAGCTTGCTCATTCCATTCAAGGCCTTATACACCTCAATCAGATCACCTTACAAGTGCCTACTCTCCAGGCACTGCAATTTGCAGAACTTAAGCCTTTCTTGGTAAGAGCACCCCTTTGTTCTCCTCACCAATCTTGTTGCCCTTCTTTGTACTCGTTCTAGCAACTCTACGTCCAGTGGTGAGCTGTGAATATTTTAACAATGGGCTCGCAGTTTTTCCGATTTTCTACCGAGTAATCTGATCAGTCACGAGAGTGACGTCATCCGCAGTTTCCACCAGAGGCGCTTCCAACGGTCACACTACTAGTAGTGTGATTAGTGCACGTGCCGCATTTTTCGCGACTGACCGGCATGATATCTCGAGTCGGGGGGGGGGGGCTGTTACCCCCTTAACCGTGCATATTAATGTATGTGTATAAGGTCAATCTCTAAAAAAAAAAAAAAAAAAAAAAATGGGGGGGGGGGTCTTGTTACCCCCTTAACCGTGCGTATTAATGTATGTGTATAAGGTCGATCTCTTAAAAAAAAAAATGTAAAAACCTGGTTGGGGGAGAGGCTTGTTACCCCCTTAAAACCATGCATATTAATGTATGTGTATAAGGTCGATCTCTAAAATAAAAAAAAAAATGTAAAAACCTGGTTGGGGGAGGGGCTTGTTACCCCCTTAACCGTGTGTATTAATGTATGTGTAAAAGGTCTATCTTTAAAAAAAAAAAAAAAAAAAAAATGTAAAAACTTGGTGGTCATGCCTCCTCTTTCAATGATACCTGGATACAATCGTGTCTGAAGTTCTTTTTAGAATTTTTGAACAGTATAACGTCACAATCATACTTCCTGAAGTTACTACTCCAGTAGCCAACCGGGTTAGCCGAGTGGGTAAAGTGCCTGCCTAGCAATCCAAAGGTCGCGGGTTCAAATCCCGCCTCGGGCTTGGATCAAAGTACTGCAAAACCTTGGTAGGTGCATTATGGCCACAGAAGCTGATGCGCCAACAACTACCGAAAAAAAAAACAAAAAAAACATACATACTCCAGTAAGTATGATTGCAACAATACAAGTATTTGTGATATGACTGCTAGAATACAAGTGTTTATCATATTATGACTGCAAAGATACAAGTATTTGTTATGACTAACAATACAAATACTTGTCAACAATTTCTCTTTTTTTCATCTCGTATTTTCGTTACATTCCACTGTTAGATGCCTCTGTTAGGTGCATATGTCATTTCAACTACAAGATCGGTACTTCAATCGGCACTATTTTCTACAGACATTTAGATGTATACTTGCGACTGAAAGTATACATCTCTTATTTTAGTTAGCATAAATCCATTGCATCTTATCTTCCAGAAATTATGAAAATTTGCAAATGTTCGATAAAATATTTACAATACAAAAGCTATTTTATTTCATAATCAATACACAAATCAAATCTAAAAGAAATCTGAAGGATGTTTCACGTAAACCATCTACCGTACCGCAACTTTTTTATTCGTATTTTTTTTTAACAACTAGGGAAATATAATGGATACATTTTTTTCATCATAAAATTTTAATATTGCGAATAAAAAATAACATGAAATATTTTGCATATCACAAATAAGATAAAAACAATCAACAAAACTTTCCACAATATAAAAAACAAATATTACATGGAAAAAAATTATTCTAAAAATTGCCATATGCAATTTACTTCTTTGTTAATATTTGTTGTCGATCTTCTGCTTTTCTCAATAGCTGAGCGATGATTAAAGAGGAATGATTTGACGTAATGATCTGGATCAAATTGAAGCAATGTTTTTCCATTTAGATCATAATAATCTGCAACGTGTTTAATTGTCAACACTATTTATTCATTCACTCAATATTATTTATTATGCTGAAAGCTCGCTCAGCTTCAGCACTGCTAATCGCAATGGTTTCAAAGATATTTCTGGCTTTCTTAATTGAAAAGGGAATTTCACTCAATTTTAAAGATAAATTGTCTTTGACAAAATCTCTAAAATCATTAATTTTATTTCATATTTTATCAGAAAACTTAAATTTCTTATTCGATCTTCACCGCCTGACACTGAGCCGAAAGTTCTTTCATCTTTCACGATTTCGGGTAGCATATGTTTAAAATTTCTTTCAATTCCTCGTCGTCAATGGAATCATTATTTTCATTAAAAATTATATTCATTTAATTTAAAATCGCTCTGTTACATTAATAATTTATCATCATCATCATCCTCTTCTGTTTGGCATGGGTTGAGCCCCTATTTAGATATCGCCCTCCATTGTTGTCAATCTTTTGAATCTTGCATCATTTGTTGATAACTCTGAAAGCCTGTGTTTTACTTTAGGCATTGGACCCATTCTCTTTTGGGTCTTCCTGGTGGTCTCTTATCTCCAATTCTTCCTGTCAGTAATACATTAGGCAGCCTGTGTTGTTTCATCCGGTTCACATGTCCAAACCACTAAAGTTGTTTTTTGTAGATCTGTTCTATTATTCTGCGTTCAAAATTTAGATCTCTCCTTACTTGTTCATTAGTTTTATGTTCTCCCCAGTTTGTTTTATTCATTTTCCTTTTTTTTTTTTTTTTTTTTTATGAAAACCCCAAACACGAAAGGTCTCAAAAACCTATAGTACTTAGTACCATGCATGGGTTGAAGGAGAAGTATGAGGAGAGGGGAATGCCGGAAACTTTGCTCTAGAGACTAAACATGGGTTTCACCACTTAGACATCTCATTTCGAATGACATTATTTTTTGCCTTTCTTTATTATTTATTCTCAAATTCTCTGATCCATAAGTTGCCGTGGGTATGATGACAGTTTCATATAGTTTAATTTTTAGACTATTTGAGACTTTATTGCTCTTCCATATGTTTTTGTTTGTCCATCCAACGTTCAGTCTGTGATTAATTTGGTCAATATTACTTAGGTTTCTGGTTATTAGAGAGCCCAGGTATACAAATTTTTGTACGTATTCTATTTGTTAATTTTGGATGTTTATGCCTTCTTCTATGTTTTTTCCGATTTGCATTACTTTGGTTTTATTTATATTAATATTAATTCCATAATTGTTGCTTGCTTTATTGATGTTTGTTAATATTTCTTTTAGTTGTTCTTTGGTTTCTGTTAAAATCACAATATCATCTGCATATTTTATGTGGTTTATATTTTTTCCATTTATTATTGTGCCTCTTTTTTCTTCAATTTATTTCATTCTTCTAGGTAGATATTAAATAGATATGGAGATAAAGGGCATCCCTGCATGACTCCTTTCTCTATTTCAAATTTCTCTGTTTTAAGTTTGTTCAATTTTACTATTGCTCTTGTATTTTTATAGAAATTGTTTACAAACATGATTATTTCATGATCAAGTAGGATTTTTTGTAGTTGTTTCATTAAATTTTCTCGGTTTACAGAGTCAAATGCCTGCTTGAAATCGATGAAGCACAGATAAAGAGGTTTCTTCTTATTCCAATATTTTTCTGCAATGATGTTTAGTGTGAATATTGGGTCTATTATTGATCTGTCTTTTCTAAATCCTGCTTGTTCTTCCCCCATTTTTTCTTCATATGTTTTAAGTATCCTATTTTGTAAGATCCTTATAAATATTTTATATATATGGTTTAAAAGGGTAATAGGTCTATAATTCTGACAATTTTCTTTACCTCCTTTTTTTGTGTATAGGTACTATTATTCCAATTTTCCAGTCTTCTAGTATATCACCTGTAAATAAAATTAAATTAAACAATTGCGAGGTGTTTTAACATTGCACCGCCTCCGAATTTCCATAGTTCTGCGTGGATACCATAATTTCCGGGTGCCTGGTCATTCTTCATTTGGCTAATTGCTTTCTGAACTACTTCTTTTGTTATCGAGGGTGCTTTATCTCTTCTGTTATCTAAGCCAAGAATGTTTTTTCCTTCCCCTGGAAAAACAGGGTTTGGTAATATTCTTTCCATATTTTTTTTAATTTCTTGCGTGTTTCCTGTTTTTATATTGTTTTTATTTTTCATCGTCAGTGTTTTCGGGATGTATGTTTTAGAGAGTTCCTTTATAACCTGGTACGTTGTTTTGCCTCTTCGCACTGCTTTGCTTTGTCTTCCAACCATTTCCTTTTAGCAGCTTTACATAGGTTGTCTATTTTGTTTTTTAGGACTTTATATTTTTCCCTTTTGTCTTGACTATTTTCTTTGTTTAGGAGGTTTTTCATTTGTCTTTTTTTCCATCCATACATACATATAAAATTTCTGCTGTAATCCAACGTTTCTAAGGCTGCATCTTTAGTCATTTGTTTAGTTTTCTCCCATATATTTTCCACAGATGATGAACAATTTATATCTTTTAATTTTTCTTGTAGTGTTTTCCCATAAATTTCCTTTTTGTCTTCAAGTCATGATATATTTAATGTTGCTCTATTGTTCTTTGGCTTCGTATTTTTAAATTTTCATTTAATTGTTGCTACTAGTAGTTAATGGTCGGTGTTAAAATCTGTACTTTTAAGAGTTTTAACATTTTGAATGGATGATTTCCAGTTGTTATTTATTAAAATGTAGTCGATACAGTTTTTTGTATTTCCATCTGGTGATGTCCATGTATATTTATGTTGAGATCTGTGGTAGAACAGTGTGTTGGTGATGAATAGTTTATTTTCTTTGCAGAAGTTCAAGAGTTCTTCTCCTCGCTCATTTCTGTTTCTTATTCCGAACTTTCCTAATACATCACTGAAATCTGTCGAAAAGCCTCCATCTTTTGCTAGTTAGTTAGTTATTTATTTGGTTTTTAGGAGCATTAGCAACTAAGGCCATATTGCTCCGGGATATGCGGCGGTCATTCCCTGACCTTTCCACATCCTCCGTATTTGGTGGTGACGGGCTCGAATCCCGGTCTAATCAAGAAGCGTGTGCTACGCACTGCTGCTCCTTCCCACCTGGCTATGGAGGCACCTTCCAACTTTTGCATTAAAGACTCCCATTATTATTAGGATATATATTTTTTTTTGTTATCTATGGTTTCTTGTAGGTCTGAATAGAAGGCAGCTGTCTCTGTATCATCATGAGAGGAGTCTGGGGTGTATACCTGGATTATTTTTATGAAGATTCCTTTTTCTTTACCTTTTATTCTTAAACTTATCATTCTTGAGCTATTATTGAATTTAATTTCTATTACTGAATTTAATAGATATTTCTTTACTATGAAAGCGACTCCTTCTCTATGTATGTTGAAGAGTAAAATATTCTTCCTTCTGTCATATTCAGTGTTCCTTCTTCTGTCCAAAGTGTCTCTGACATTCCTAAGATATCCCATTTGATCTTTTTCAATTCTTCTTCTACCAATTTTATTTTCCCGATAATTTATCCTTTAAGGATAAAACAATTGATTTTTAAGGAGTCCTTATGTGCTGTAATGTAATAACTAGATCGCATGTATAGCTTAGCTTAATTTTCAGCACTCACCTCATGAGTGCTGAAAATTAATGAGGTGAGTGCTGAAAATTAAGCTAAGCATACAATCTGGATAAAACAATGCATTTAATAACTTGTCACGAGGTAATTTTTTAAATGTGTTTTTACTTTCGAATTTGATTCCTTCAAATTCTTTCCACTTCAACATGCTCTCAATTTTAGCGTCATAATTTCCATTGGAATTTTTCAAATTAACAATAGCATTTATAGTTCGAATAATTAATTTATCTGCTTTTACCATAGTAGTAGTAGTAGTAGTGGCATGTGATGCAAGAAAGCAAATGTATGAGCTTATGCAGCATCAAGCCAACAAAACAAAAACAAAAAAAAAAAAAAAAAAATCACACCATTCCCTCCAGATTGTGCAGGCAGATATGAAGTTTTCTGAGCAATGCAGACAGGCTGCCAGGGCAGGTCATGGGGTTTTGTCAATGATATATAGGAATTTTGCTAGCAGGGAAAAGGAGGTGATTATCCCTCTGTATAAGGCAATGGTCAGGCCACGCCTTGAGTACTGCGTACAGGTCTGGAGGCCTCATTTTAGGAAGGAT
Source organism: Mastigoproctus giganteus (assembly GCF_048544385.1). NCBI lineage: Eukaryota > Metazoa > Arthropoda > Arachnida > Uropygi > Thelyphonidae > Mastigoproctus > Mastigoproctus giganteus. Next base: position 170,397,978 of record NC_143586.1, on the reverse strand, counting down.
GTACAGCCCATCTGCCAAATTATCTAGATCCTGTTGCAGTAGCACACTGCCATTACTGTCATTAACAACCCTGCTCCACTAATAACATTAGTCCAAGAAGAGCAGCACCCATTGATTACCACCCTCTGTCTTCTCGCACTTAACCATCCTTTTATCCATTGTAGCAACTTACCCTTAATACCATTCTGCTCCAATTTGTACAATAGTCTTCCATGCGCAACAGTGTCAAAAGCATTCTATAGTGATTCTGTAAAGTTTCTGTAAGGTAAGAGAGCTCCTGCAGGATGTCGATCATTAGTGCTAAATAGTTAAGAAATTCCACATTGAAAAGTCAGTTTAATAATCCTGAATATTTAACTTCTGACGTTTGCACAAAGTGGGATAATTCCTTCAACCCACAATTGCCATCCGCAAGCTACAAGCTGCTCATTGTGGCCCGAACACACGACGGATTTTGTTTCCATATCAAGTTCTTTAGCAATAATCTTTAATTCGTGCTGGTTTTTTGGAGATTGGTGATATAATGCATAAGGTTTTTTTAATTATTGCCGGTATGCCATTATATTTTAGAACATTTTCTAAACACTGAAAGCCTTGACGAAGTTTCAAAATCTGCCAACATTTCATCTTCGTAAAGTTCATATAATATCTTAGTTACCTCAATCCCCCTCCTCTACATTGCTACTGTCACTAGTTCTTTGAATATTATGCAAAATGTCGGAATCACTTGGATATTCAGCTACTGTGACAATCTAAACATAGACAGGAGAAATTTACTGGAAGGCGTGGATCACTCACTTCTCCGAAAAACATGTCTGTTTGTCAGAGTAAAGGGAAACCACAACACAGGTTGACCAGAGGTTATTATCGGTGACGGGAATCTTCTTAATCTTCTGACTGGCAATGGAAAACAGATAGATGAGTGCGGCTTCTCAGTATATGACTGCAGGTTTTAGGGACACCACTAACACTGTGAAACGGTAATCCCTTTCACCCTTAATTTGAGCTTTCTAATTACCTAAATTGCCTAAAGGCCAGAGATGAGAACAATGTGTACAAAGTTGTGTCTCGTCATCCATTAGTTACATGGAAATTTTCTTCTTTCAACGGAAACTATTTTAAATGTAATTACCAGGGGGAATTCAAAAAAATTTGCTATAAAGAAGTTGGTTAACAGAGGTCCGACTGTAATTAAATCAAAAACGAAGCAATTTTAAAATATATAACTGATTGAATGCTGGGGATGGTGCCCTCCTCGTCCCACCATAGTTTCGGCTCTGGATACTCAATAATTGCATTCGGGATTTCATTTGTAAAATAAATTATCATCTCAACAATGGGCTCGCAAATTTCAAAAAAAAAAAAAAACAAAAAAAACACAACAATGGGCTCTTGTAAGCCCACGATAATTCACCACTGTCTATATCCTTCCTAAAATGAGGCCTCCAGACCTGTACACAGTACTCTAGGTGTGTAGAGTACTATGTGTGTATAATGGGATAATCACCTCCTTGTCCCTGCTAGCAAAATTCCTATATATCATTGACAAGATTCCAAGACCTACCCTGGCAGCCCATGTGCACTGCTCAGTAAACTTCATATTTGACTTCACTATTAACCCCCAGGTCTTTTTCACTTTCCACTTCCCTGAGTGTAGTACCACACAGCTGGTACGTTTCTCTTGAGTTATTGCTATCCATATGCAGTACTTTGCATTTGTCAATGTTAAACTTCAGTTGCCACTTCTCAGTCCATTTGTCAAACATATCTAGATCCAGTTGGAGTAACATATTGTCTTTACTGCCGTTAACAACCCTGCCAACCTTTGTATCATCTGCAAACTTGTACATTAAACCTGATATACCTTCATCAATATCATTGATAAATACTGAAAACAACAATGGACCCAACACCGAACCCTGTGGAACTCCACTAATAACATTTGTCCGCGAGGAGCGGTGTCCATTGATTACCACTCTGTCATTTCCCACTCAACCATCCCTTTATCCATTGTAGCAACTTACCCTTAATGCTATAGCTCTCCAATTTGTACAGTAGTCTTCCATGTGTAACAGTATCAAATGCTTTCCTGAAATCCAAGTATATTGTAGGTGGTAGATGACTTTCATCAACCGGTGAAATACCACCACTTTGCTTATTGGAGGCTTGAAGTGGTGAAACCCATGTCTAGTCTCTAGAGCAAAGTTTCCGGCATTCCCCTCCCCCCATACTTCTCCTTCAACCCATGCACGGTACTAAGTACTATAGGTTTTGATACCTTTCATGTTTGGGGTTTTCATAAAAAAAAAAAAAAAAAAAATATGATATCAAAATTATTTTTGGCATTCAGTTCCTTTGTGACCACATTTTAGTATCCAATCAAATTGGTCAGACAAGACCTCCCTTTAACAAACCCATGCAGTGTCTTAACTATTATTGCAGTCTTGTCTAGATGATCCTACAATGCTTATTTAATCAGTGATTCCATTATTTTCCCTGGAACACAAATTAAACTAACAGGTCTGTAGTTACTTGTCACTTTTTGAACCCCCCCCTTTGTGAATTGGTGATACATATGCACACCTCCAGTCCATAGGGACCTCCTCTGAGTCCAAGAAAGCTCTCATAATTATTGCTAAAGGTTTGCTTACTTCCTTTGCTGCCTCCTTTAATATAACTGGATAGATCCCATCCACTCGAGATGCCTTCCTTACGTTTAACTTCAACAATTTCTCCTCCACTTTGTTCTCAGTTATTTCAAAACCACTTAGATCCCTGTTAGCATTTGATAAACTTCTGGCACTCCCTTCATTGAATGACTCCTCAATGTGTGAATGTAGATGCAAAATACCCATTCAGTTTATCAGCTACCTGAGCATGATCATCAATAGTCAACCCATCTATGTTAAGTGGTCCAATCTGATTCATCTCTTTCCTTCTAGAGTTTACATAAGTACAGAACTCTTTGCTGTTTTTCTTTGCATCCTTTGCCAAAGATTTCTCGTAATCTGCCTTCGCCTGCCTAACCTCCTTTGTGACTTGATTACAGACTAGTTTATACCTGCCATAGGCTCCTGTGTCACCTGATACTTTATATGCATCCCATACATTCTTCTTCTCTACCACGAGCCTCATTAATTCATCTGACATCCATTTAGGCCTAAACCTTAAACAATATTTCTTAGTTGGAATGAAAAGCCTAGTAGCTTCAAAATTAAATCCCTGAAGGCTTCCCATTTAGATTTCAACGTTGGTAACATCATCAGCTGATTCCACTATATAGAATTTAAAAACTGTCTAAGATACTCTACACTATTTCGTCACCTTTACGAAAGCAAAAGCCCTTCCCTTTAGCCTTGATGGTAGTTACATCTTTAAGTAATTCCCACATCAGTACATTGTGATCACTGTCACCCAGTGATTCCTTTAACTGCAAATTCTTAATGCATAAATAATCACTGCTGATAATCAGATGAAGAGTATTACTCCCTCTGGTTGCCTCTCGAACATGTTGCTGTAGAAAACAGTCATCCAATAAATCCACAAAAATCTTGCTAGTGTGCAAGTGACCAACCACAAGTTCCAGTCAATATCTGGAAGTTAAAATCCTCCATTATAAAACTTTCTGATTTACTGGCCCACTCTAATTCTCTGCACAATTGCTCATTATACTCATCAGATTCATTAGGCCTATAACACACACCTACTCTCATTTTTTCTTTCCCGGTGTTTATGTTACACCAAACAGACTCAACATTGCATTGTCCACCAACATCAATTGGATGCACTTCCTTAGATTTTGTGTTTCTTAACTAACAGCATAACACCTCCTCCCTTCCTGTCCTGTCTATCCTTCCTGTACACATTGCACTCCCCAAATTCCAATTCTACACTGCTTATGTCTGTGTGACACCATGTCTCTGATATCACAACAATATCTGCCTTTGATATCTTGACTAGCACTTCAAGCTCATCCAATTGAATAACTATACTCCTAGCATTGGTGTACATGCAAGTATACATGCACCGGTTCTTACTCTTAGTCACTCTAACACAGCTCGTGTATTTACTTGTTCCACTATGACTCCCAGCAGTCCTGGAAATTTCCATTGCCTTGCTTTCCAGGCTGCTGCTCATTCTAATAGAAGCAGTGCAAGAATCACTTTTGCCTCTGCCTGCAGCCACTGTTAATCTTTTAGTCTGTGTATCCCCCCAAGCTAGCAGTTTTCCGACCCATCTAATGGTCAGATGATCAAGAATACAAATATACTTATTTAAAAAATGAATAATTTCATACAAATTTGAATTGTGTTTTCTGTATGTTCTGTTATTAACCCATTACCCACTTCAATGTTACAGAAAAAGTTCATACATGGGGTCCACCAATACTTTTTTTTTCTTTTTTTGTTAATATCGTGCTTAATGTTTGTGCCTATTGATAAACTTGTATAACAAGTGATATTTCCAAAAATGGAAAAACCTATTTCCTGAACAGCAAAATGCAAGATCTTAACACTTGGAGAATAGCAATCCCAAAATACATTACCCTTGTGGGGTTCAATTAAAAACAGTAGAGGAGAAAGAGTTCTGGGAGTTATAATATAACATGTGGTGCAAGAAAGCAAGCATATGAGCTTATATAGCATCAGCCAAAAAAAAAAAAAAAATCACACATCCATTCCCTCTAAAGGTTTGTCTAGTCCATCCTTGAATTTAAGATATCAACTTCAATAACAGATGGAAGTTTGTTCCAGCAATCAACTACCCACTGGCTAAAGGCAAATTTCCGCACATCTATTCTACAACTATCTTTCCTCAATTTGAATTTATGCCCCCTCAAGTTCTTAATCAATTCTGTCTCAGCTGGACAGGTATTTCGAATGAACAGAGGGGTGAAGGGGAAGTGGTTATTTTTATTTATTTATTATTATTATTTTTTTTTTGGCTGATGCTGCATAAGCTTGCTTTCTTGCATCAAATACCTCTACTAATGCTAATGCTAATCTGAGCAAGAGGAAGAATCCCATCAAAATTGAGCCTGCTCAACCTATTCAAGACCTTATACATTTCAATTAGATCACCTCGTAGATGCCTAGTCTCCAGACTATGCAACTTGCAGAACTCAAGCCTTTCTTGATAACAGCAACCCTTTGTTCCATACTCACCAATCTTCTTGCCCTTCTCTGTACTCACTCAAGCAACTCTACATTCTTCCTAAAATGAAGCCTCCAGACCTGTATGTAGTACTCAAGGCGTGGCCTGACCATTGCTTTATACAAAGGGATAATCACCTTTTCCCTACTAGCAAAATTCCTGTATATCATTTGACAACACTCTAGGCATTCTCTGGCAGCCTGTCTGCACTGCTCAGAAAACTTCATATCAGACTGCACAATTACTCTCAGGTTGTTTTTCATTTTCTACCACCCTAAGTATAGTACCACACAGTTGTATAAGGCAGTTGTGAGATCACATTTGGAATGCTGTGTTCAAATATGGAGACGTCATCTAAAAAAAAGAAATTGAGCTTTTTGAAAGATTTCAAAGAACTCTTTCAAGAAGCTCAATGTCTTTTTTCAGATAATGGCTGTTCATTGAAGTTGATAGCTCATTCAAAGCTTGCATGGTGAAATCAGCAAAAGAGCAACCATAAGAGGAAAGACTCCAAATATGTGGGCTATGGAGCTTGGCAACCAAATTGAGGTTTATATGGCATTGAGAGGGGATTAGTAAAATCGGTGAAGGCAGAATTCTCATGGTTATAAAGGATTCCAGAACTACGGGCCATAAATTCAAATTACAGGGGAAGAGGGTTAGACTAGATTGTAGGAAGTTTTCTTTCAGTCAGTGAGTTGTTGAAAAAGGTTGCCTTTCCAAAGAATCTGACAGTTACAAAAATTAAAAAAGTAAACTGGAAGTTATCTATGTGAGGAAAGAAGCATATTATTTATATTTTCTTATCTATTTTTTTTTTCACAAAAAAATGAGATAAAGAAAATTGTCAGAATCCATTACCCTTTTAAACCATATATATAAAATATAAGGATCTTACAACGTATGAAGAAACAATAGGGGAAGAACAAGCAGGATTTAGAAAAGACAGATAAACAATAGAGCAAATATTCACACTAAACATCATTGCAAAAAATATTGGAATAAGAAGAAACCTCTTTATCTGTGCTTCATCGATTTCAAGCAGGCATTTGACTCTGTAAACCGAGAAAATTTAATGAAACAACTACAAAAAATCCTACTTGATCATGAAATAATCATGTTTGTAAACAATTTCTATAAAAATACAAGAGCAATAGTAAAATTGAACAAACTTAAAACAGAGAAATTTGAAATAGAGAAAGGAGTCATGCAGGGATGCCCTTTATCTCCATATCTATTTAATATCTACCTAGAAGAATGAAATAAATTGAAGAAAAAAGAGGCACAATAATAAATGGAAAAAATATAAACCACATAAAATATGCAGATGATATTGTGATTTTAACAGAAACCAAAGAACAACTAAAAGAAATATTAACAAACATGGATAAAGCAAGCAACAATTATGGAATTAATATTAATATAAATAAAACCAAAGTAATGCAAATGAGAAAAAACATAGAAGACAAACATCCAAAATCAACAAATAGAACAAGTACAAAAATTTGTATACCCGGGCTCTTTAATAACCGGAAACCTAAGTAATATTGACCAAATTAATCACAGACTGAACGTCGGATGGACAAACATGAACAAACTCAAAAACATATGGAAGAGCAATAAAATCTCAAATAGTCTAAAAATTAAACTATATGAAACTGTCATCATACCCACAGCAACTTATGGATCAGAGAATTGGAGAATAAATAAGAAAGAAATGCAAAAAATAATGTCATTCGAAATGAGATGTCTAAGGAAAATCAATAAAACAAATTGGAGAGAACATAAAACTAATGAACAAGTAAGGAGAGATCTAAATTTTGAATGCAGAATAATAGAGCAGATCTACAAAAAACAACTTCAGTGGTTTGGACATGTGAACCGGATGAAACAACAGGCTGCCTAATGTATTACTGACAGGAAGAATTGGAGATAAGAGACCACCAGGAAGACCCAAAAGAGAATGGCTCCAATGCCTAAAGGAAAACACAGGCTTTCAGAATTATCAACAAATGATGCAAGATTCAAAAGATTGACAACAATGGAGGGCGATATCTAAATAGGGACTCAACCCATGCCAAACAGAAGAGTAGAATGATGAATGATGATTTTTTTTTTACTAGTGCAGCAAAAGTCTGTGGCTTCCTTGCTTTATATGGCTATTACTACTTAACTTTGCCATTCCATATTTGTAAAGACCCGGCTGGTCCCTGTTCCAATATCATCAGAATAAAATTATAAACTGCACTGTAAATTTTTCCATTTAAGTATTCAGTTCTTCACCTATCCTAGTTTTCAAACTGCTGCAGGTTCTATATCCAGTAATTGTACCAGTCAGCAGAAATCTCTCAGACATAAGCAGCCTCCCATGCATCTGTGGCATCACCTTCAGCATGGAAGGGGGAGGGGCAAAGATGTTTTCCATAAGCATTTTTGCAGTAAAAGTCAAATATTTAGCAATCTTTTAAAACTAAATACCTTGACCATAGCTGTAGTCTGCTGTTGGGGAGGAAGATAAGAATTCTAAATGGCTTATTTAAATACCAAAACTTGGCTGCATATAGCAATTTTAGTGTAGTTTTGATTGCAGAATCTCTAATTTCTGTTCCATAAAGCATTCCTTGGTTGGTGGTCTGGATTTATGACATTCCTGCTCATTTTAAGCTAGAGCTCTTCAAGATGATGGTTAAAATATAACTTGGTGTCAAAAATTATCCCAAGATCACTTTGTTTTGCAACGCTTTCTCTCGTTTATCATTAAGCACAATTTTACTAAGCTTCAGGGAATCAACTGTGCAAGCAAATCTGTCAAGATTATTATTATTAGTGACAAATAATGCAATCTTAGCATCAGCCAAAAAAAAAAACAACTACTACTAGCCACTTCATCTGCCCATCGCTTCTGTCTAATTCTTCTTTAAATTTATTCTAACTACTTACTTCCAAAACAATAACAGTGGAAGTTTTGCTTTCAGCCAGAGAGTAACTGCTTGTTGAAACAGTTTTCACACATCTATCCTGCAACCATCTGTTTAAGTCTGCTTTGTGTGTGCAGTGAAAGAAAGAGCAAATATGCCATCAGCATTTATTTTAATACCTCCATTTAAAGCCTTAAACATGTCAATCAGGTCTTCTTTCATGTGTCCAGTTTCCAAGCACTGCAATTTGTACAACTGAAGATAGTATTCATGTAAGAATACTATTTTTTGGCCATGACTAATCTTGTTGCTATTCTTTGCACCCATTCCAACAGATCTATAGCCTTCTTAAAATGAGGCCTCCGGTAGTCAAGATGCAACCTAACAATTGCATTATACAACAGGATAACTTCTTGTCCCTGATGACAAATTTCCTTATACCATTAATATTCAGACTAAGGTATTGAAATTCTTTCCCATTTCTGTGTGGCTGTTATTAATTATATCAACCGTATCTTGCACATTACCATTTGGTTTTACTGTTAACATTTTCAGATTATCCACATAAGATATGTCAGGCCTGATATTCACTACAGTAGCCATTATCATTGTATACAGCACAGGAAATTGCTTGGCACTCAGGGTTGTATACTGTTGCACTCTCACACTTAACCACTCAGCTATATCAAGTATTAAGAGCTAAATGATGCAAAATTTTTCTACATCCCCCAAAAAGTGAATATCAAATTCTGCTTATAGGTTTATCAAACTATGATTGAGGAAGGGATATATTGCAGAGGAAATGATATAATATAATTTTCTGATTCATGCTGTTGAATCAGTTTCCATACTGTAGTTATATTAAACTAGTATTGGAACAATATTGCAACTATAATATCACAAACAGAAGTCAGTGTGTTATGTATGAGCTATTCATTCTGATTCAATATCATTCCACACTGGCCCTTGGTAAAGTTACAGAGAGATGTTTATATAGGATAAATAGAACATTTCACTGCATGTAATTGACATAAGAATTCTTGACACCAAAACAGAACCATACATTTTGGCCTCTTCCTTGCGATTTTCAACTGTGGTATGTTGTTGCTGTTGTTCAGTTTAATGACACAAGGGCTACTACGGCCAAATTGTGTCTCTTCGTCGTTAATTGACAAAAAGCGTATTGTTAGAGAGATTAAATTATATACTTCTGTACAAACCAATATGTTTTAGATATAATAAAAGTTCTTCAATATTTGCTTCATTTCCTAAGATGCGAGATAAATCAGGTGATATATTCAATGTAGACAGTGACTGAAAAGCGTTTGACCTGATGGTTGAATGTAAGGGACAATTAACCAGGAAATGACTGGTTGTCATTTCCTGGACTGTCAGTTGCGTCTGACAGGATGAGCACTGTGGTGGGCTTTCTCCCAATAATAGGAAGAGATTAGTATGGTGAGTGTGTCCAATTCTTAGTCTTGCCAGTACCACTTCCTCTCGTCTGTTTCTTCGGAAGCCAGAGAGCCACAGCTTTGGATCTTCTTTTATCTGGTAAAGTTTATTGCTAGTGTCACATTTCCAGGTCTGTGACCATTTATCGTAGCAGGCTTTACATATGACAGACTTAAAATCAGAGAAAGGAACCTGAGGATGTTGTGAGAGAGAGAGAGGGTTGAGGATGTTTAGCGGCAAAGTCAGCACTTTCATTTCCCGGAATGTGGATCCAGCAAAATCTGATTGAACACACTGCAAGCGAATAGCTGGGAATGAATCTGTTTCAATGTAGGGTGAGAAATGGAGGAATTCTTCCTTATGGCAGAGACAGCACTAAGAGAATCTGTGTAAATTATGGCAGATGAGATGGAAAGCTCAATTATCTTACTAAGCGCTAACTTAATGGCATATAATTCGGCTGTGAAGACTCTGCAAGCAAGCGGTAGTGTAGCTGAACTTGTACATAAAGGAAAAACTGCCGCAGCACCTACCATACTCTCAGTTTTTGAACCATCCATATAAATTTTATGGTTGTTCATAGCATGAGCTGAATGTAACTGTCTGATATTGCAGGAAGGTATATTTTTCCCCCACTGGAGGAAGTATGTATCTTGAGAGACAGACACATATGTCCAAGGAGCAACAGGTGTAGTTGTCTTGGAAAATTTCATTTAAATTGACATTCCAAGTCTGAACAAGCTCTTTGATCCTGAGAGAGGCGGGTCTATTTTCATTTGGCTTGCTCTCATACGAGGCTTCAAACGAGTATTATAGAGATACTCCCAACTTGGGTGCGATGGTAGACTCTGTATCTTAGCAGCGTAGTGTTTTCTACGCAGGTGTAATGGGGGATCATGCACTTCAATATATAGACTTTGGATCGGAGAAGTCCTGAAAGCTCCCAGCGCAGTCCTCAGAGCACTGTGATGGATCATATTTACCCTTTTTAAAGTAGTGCTCCTGGCACAGTCATACACTGGACAACCATAATCTAGTCGTGAACGGATTAAACTTCTATAAAGATGCAGCAAAGTATACCGATCAGCTCCCCATGACATAGATGAGACCGAACAAAGTATATTCACAAATGCTTTAAACAAGAAGTTCTCAAATAAGTGATGTGAGCTTGGAAATTTAGTTTGCGGTCTAATAGTAGTCCAAGAAATTTAACGGTATTAACAAGCGGGATTGGAGTATTGTTTATTTGTAGTTCAGGTTGGAGAGCTTGCTTCTTGCAAAAGTGAGTGACAGTGCATTTCTTTTCTGACAGTCTGTAACCGTTCCGTGAAGTCCAGGATTCTATTTTAGTTATAGCAAGTTGTAGCTGCCGTTCAATGGTATTCATACTTTGAGATTGACAGGAAATGGTAAGATCATCTGCATAAATATAAGTTTGAACAGTTTTTGGGATATCTCGTGTCATTGTGCTAACTCGGATTGAAAATAGTCTTGGACTGAGTATTGATCACTGCGGAACTCCCTCTTCCTGAATGTGAGATGTAGAGAGGACGTTTTTGTATCGGACTTGAAAAGAGCGCAATTGCAGGAAATTTTGAATTATTTCCGGCAAATGGCCCCGAAGCCCCAGATGGTAAAGGTCCCTAATAATACCATGACACCATGTTGTATCAAATGCCTTTTCAAGATCTAAATTGACCATGACTAGATGTTGTTTCATGACAAAGGCATTGCAGATATGAGATTCGGCTTTGATAAGCACGTCCAGCATTGATCTATTTTTCCAAAAGCCATATTGTTGTTCTGGAAGGAGATTCTCTGACTCCAGGATGTAGGTGAGTCTAATATGAACCATCCCTTCGAACATTTTTCCCATGCAGCTTGTAAGAGATATTGGCCTATAATTTTCAACACAGGAAGGATCTTTTCCTGGTTTTGGTAAGGCGATAATGAACGAATGGCGCCATGAAGAAGGATAGGCATTTTCAGTGAAGATCCGATTATAAAAAATTAATAGAGTTCTCAAGTCTTCATCAAGTAAATGCTTTAGCATAATGTAATGAACCCCATCTGGACCTGCAGCGCTATTGGAAGATTTGTTTAATGATTCTTGAAGTTCTATTAATGTAAACGGTTGGTTGTATGACAGTGAGCACCACGTGAAGAAGTTGATTTTATACCGTTCTGCACCTGCTTTGATGTTCTGGAAGGTGGACGCATAGGTGGCAGAAGCTGAGATTTTTGCAAATGATTCTGCTAATGCATTTGCAACTTCTTCAGGAGTAGAAATGTCTTTCCCTCTCCAATGAAGTATTGGAGAGGTGGGCCGAGCAAATTTGCCATTTAATGCCTGTATTCTTTTCCAGATGACCCGTGTATCCGTGTCTTGGTAATGGTTGAGGCAAAAGCAATCCATGAATCCCGTTTCGCTTTCCGCCTAACTTGTCTAGCTTTCGCTTTGAGTCTTTTATAAGCAATTTTATAAGCATGGCAGAGAAGAAAAATGCATGGGATACTTACAAATTAACACATGACACAGAAGCCTATGATAGATACAAGTTGATATGCAACCAAGTTACAAAGGAGGTTAGGCAGGCGAAGGCAGATTACGAGAAATCTTTGGCAAGGGATGCAAAGAAAAACAGCAAAGAGTTCTTTACTTATGTAAACTCTAGAAGGAAGGGGATGAATCAGATTGGTCCACTTGATATTGATGGGTCAACTGTTGATGATCCTGCTCAGGTAGCTAACAAACTAAATGAATATTTTGCATCGACATTCACACATGAGGAGTTATTCAGCAAGGGGAATGCCAGAGGTGTATTCAACTCTAGCTGTAAGCTACAGAATCTTGAAATAACTGGGAGTAAAGTGGAGGAGAAACTGTTGAAGATAAACACAAGAAAGGCACCCGGGGTGGATGGGATCTATCCAGTTATATTAAAGGAGGCAGCAAAGGAAGTAAGCAAACCCTTAGCCATAATTATGAGAGCTTCCTTGGACTCAGGGGAGGTACCCATAGACTGGAAATGTGCAAATGTGACCACAATTCACAAAGGAGGATCAAAGGCTGACACAAGTAATTATAGACCTGTGAGCTTAACTTCTGTTCCAGGAAAATTAATGGAGGCACTGGTTAAAGAAGCACTGCAGGATCATTTAGACAAGACTTCAGTTATAGCTCAGACACAGCATGGTTTTGTTAAGGGGAAGTCTTGCCTGACCAACTTGATTGGATACTATGATGCAGTCACAAAAGAACTGGATGCAGGGAATAACTTTGATATTATATACTTGGATCTTAGAAAGGCTTTTGATACTGTTGCACATGGAAGACTGCTACACAAATTGGAGCAGTGTGACATTGGAGGCAAATTGCTGCTATGGATAAAGGGGTGGTTGAGGGGGAGAAGACAGAGAGTGGTAATCAATGGACACTGCTCATCGTGGACTAATGTTATTAGTGGAGTCCCTCAGGGCTGTGTTGGGTCCATTATTGTTTTCTGTATTTATAAATGATATTGATGATGGTATATCAAGCTTAATGTCCAAGTTTGCAGATGATACAAAGGTTGGCAGGGTTGTCAAGGACACTACTGACACTATGCTGCTGCAACAGGATCTGGAAAGGTTGAGCAGATGGGCTGAGAGGTGGCAAATGAAGTTTAACATTGACAAATGTAAAGTACTACACATGGGAAACAGCAACCCCAGAGCAACGTATCAACTCTGTGGTACTACACTGACAGTGGTAGAGAATGAAAGGGACTTGGGGGTGGTTGTGCAGGCAGATATGAAGTTCTCTGAGAAGTGCAGACAGGCTGCAAGAGTAGCTCATGGAGTATTGTCAATGATATACAGGAATTTTTCCAGCAGGGATAAGGAGGTGATTATTCCATTGTATAAGGCAATGGTCAGGCCACACCTAGAGTACTGTATACAGGTCTGGAGGCCTCATTTCAAGAAGGATGTAGAGCTGCTGGAACGAGTACAGAGAAGGGCAACAAGATTAGTGAATGGAACAAAGGGGTGCTCTTACGAAGAAAGGCTTAAGTTTTGCAAATTACAGTGTCTGGAGACTAGGCACCAGCGAGGTGATCTGATAGAGGTGTATAAAGCCTTGAATGGTTTAAGCATGCTCAATGCTGATGGGATTCTTCCTCTAGCTCAGAAAAATCACCTAAGAGGGCATAAATTCAAATTGAGGAAAGACAGATTTAGGATTGACGTGCGGAAATTTGCCTTTAGCCAGCGGGTGGTTGGTTGGTGGAACAGACTTCCATCCCTTGTCGTGGAGGTTGATAGCCTAAATAAGTGTAAGGCTCAGCTGGACAGGTATTTTGAACGAACAGAGGGGTGAAGTGGAAGTGGGTTTTTTTTTTTTTTTTTTTTTGGCTGATGCTGCATAAGCTTGCTTTCTTGCATCAAATGCCTCTACTAATGTTAATGCTAAAATTAGTTTACTAGTGGTGGGATACTTGCAGAAATTATTCCAAGCATGGTTTTTTTCCTGTTTGGCAATTAAACAATCTGTATTCCACCAGTTATTTCTGTGTTTGTGATAAGGCGTGGATTTTGGAATGGAAGCATTAGCTGCAGTGAGAATCTGATTGGTTACATAAATATTTACTTCATCAATATGTTGTCTTTGAACATAACATCTGTCTAAGAGTTTTTGGGCAGAATAGCCTCCCCAGTTTGCCTTTTTAAACTGCCAGTTGGATCGTTGAACAGGATTCGGAGTTACTCTTGTTTGTAATGAGCAAATAATTGGAAAGTGATCACTGTTAAAGGGATCGGTTAATACTGACCATGTTATGATTGGAAAGATAGATGGTGAACAAATTGACAAGTCTATTGCAGAAACAGATCCTGTTGCTAGGTGTATGTAAGACATCCAGAATTGAATAAATTAAGATCATTATTGTTCATGAATTCCTCCATCAATTTGCCTCTTCTATCCATTGTAGCAGACCCCCACAATGGATGATGTCCATTAAAGTCACCAAAGAGACAAACTGGAGTTGGGAGTTGTGAAATCAGGCTGTTAAGTTCTGAATGCGGAAGTGGTAGAGATGGTGAAATATATATGGAAACAATGGTAACTGAAATACCAGCTGTAATACGAGCTGCAACAACTTCTAGAGTGGTTCTCAATTGGATCGGCCTGGATGGAATGTCTGAGTTAACAAGAATAGCTACTCCGCCACAGGCAGGAGAGTTTGAACTCCTATCTCGTCTGTATATCATATAATTTGAGAATTTTGGTGAAATTGGGGTGACAAGAAAGTTTCCTGTAGGGAAACTTTCTTGTCTATGGGATTGAATTGAGTTAGTAAATCCCTTAAGTCATCAGAATGACTACTTAGGCACATTGTATGATGTTATACATTATTTAGATTTAGCTGAGGATGATTCGTCCGACTGTTTTTTGTTCGTGGGACATTTTCTCTGGTCTTTTTTTGGGAATGTGGGGCGTCCAATATCCATGGTGTCATCTGCATGGAGTTCTAGAATGGGCTCCTCATTACATAGCAGCTCATCTACATCCATATTATTGGTAGGCGATTCCATTTTTTTAGAGACTGAGTGAGATTTTAATTGTTCTTTTTCAACTGAGACCAATGGGGTATGAGCAGGGATACTGATTGGAGTATTTGGGGCTTCGCTAGTTTTTTTTGAAAGATTAGGTTAGGTTAGGTAACCCAACCTAAAGGTAAATTTAAGAGTAAATTTAAGCCAATTCGCTAGAGAGGTGTTAGGCGAACTGATACATCCGTTTGAGCTGCAGTAGAAACAAAGTTTCAAGTGCGAGCTGCATAAGAACAACCACTAGGCATGGTCGACATAACTTTTGTCTACGTGCCTCAGGAAACGTGACTTTATTTTAAATTTTGTATTTTCTTTCCTGTTATCCATAGCTCACAAGTTTTGGAAAAGGCTGGATGGCTTCCTTTGCAGTTTGGACAAACAGGAGTTTTGACTGAACAATCCCCTTGGGTGTGATCTTTAGAGCCACAGATGGGACATATGGCTTCCCCTCGACAAGCCTGCTGGGAATGGCCGTATTTCTGACATTTAAAGCAACGAACAGGATTCGGGATGTATGGTCGAATCCGGCAGTTTAAATAACCAGCTTTAATAGAGGATGGTAAGTCTGGAGTGCTAAATGTCAGAATGATGGATCTTGTTGGAGTAATCTTGTTAGATTTCCATCTTTTTTCGTCATGATCCGTTTTATATTTACTACTTTCTGACTGCTGAGTTCTTGGAGTAGTTCTTCTTCGGATACTGTAGTTAGGTCCCACTCGCTGATGACACCTTTTGATGAATTTAGTGTTTTGTGGGGAGTAATTTCTACTGTCAACCCACCAAATGTTGTTGTTTTTAACAGCCGCTCAGAATGTTTTGAGGTGGCTGTTTCTATCAGAAGGTCTCCGGATTGCAGTCTTTTAACCATTTTTGGTGATCCAGCAATTGACTGCAAGATTTTCTGAATTAAGAATGGTGATAACTTACCCACAGGTTGGGCAGATAGGGAATGAATCACCAGGAAGTTTGGACAATCGTCATGACATTCTGCTTCTCTTCGCAGTCTTTTAGGTTGACTTTAGTCATGGTCAGTGTTAGAAGCTTCTGCTCTTGAGCTCAAAGGCTCTAAGTTTGGATAATGATTTTTATACATGATCGCTCCTCTTTGCCCTGGGGGTTTGCCTTTACCACCCAGGTTACCAGCCCCGCCACGGGGAGGCAGGAGCAGTGCCGCTTGGTGGCAAAGCGTAGAGTTAGTAAGTTAGTATGGCTAGCTAAATTAAAGAAAAAGGTACTTGCCTTCTTCTGGGCTCTCTTCTTAGCGTTTTTAAGTAAGTAGAGCTACTTAACAGAAAATTTTAATTCAAAGAGAAAAACAAGGAAAACTCTGTCACTTGGAGGAAAAGCGCTTTGTAAACACGCAAGAATTGCATGGAAATGCTTGGCACCCGGGGCCAACTGTGGTATGTAAGAAAATGAAGAACTATTTTTAGTTACTTTCTTATCACAGTTAAAGATCTTGAGTTGTTATTGGATTTTAGGTTATTACCTTATTTAGACCATACTGCATGTTGTGCAGGCTGAAAAACCTGGAATAACTCATGTGGGAATCCTAATCCCTCTGCCTGAGATCGGCAAACTACAGCCTTGATTGAAGAGAACTTCAGAAAAGTCCTCCAGCCCTCAACAGTCAATCAGAGAAACTAGTATACTGCCATAGAGGCCTTGAAGAGATCAAAGCGTATGGGTTAAATTTAATAAATTTTTATGTTAATTACAGTGAAATGATCTACTTATTTTACTTAGTGTACCCATGATTCATTTATGCTCCTCAATTCTCATATCAGAAATGTGATTGTTTTTTTTTTTTTTATTTAATTACATCTATAGGCATAATAATGTTAGGAATGCAGCAAATGACTTTGCCTTATAAAATAGACTGAATATACCAAATTAGTTGATCACTATCTTTTATATCAAGAAGAGCTATCAAATATGCACAGTGAAGTGGTCAAGTGTAAGAGTGCAGAAGCACATGCTTTTGAGTGGACTGTCATTCAGGCCTACATAACTGCTAACAATTGTAAACTCCTCTGACTTAGTAGCTGCACCAGATTATAACCAAAACATATAATATACAGCAATGGTAAGTATATATGAAAAGAATGATATCAAGTTTGTAAAAAGAAGAAAGGATAAGTTATTATACCATTAAGCACTTTATGGAATTTTAAAAACTTGCTATATAAATACTTTTAAATATTAATTTGTTCTTATTTTAATTTCACTGCCCAACATCAGAGTGAAATTTTAAAATAAAAAAAATAATAAATCAATATTTTATTATTTTTATTCAGTTTCTTCAAAAAACAATCTCCTCTGCAGCCATGTATCAATTTCATCAATTTCTTGATCTGTATTTCAGAGAATTTTGGTTTCTTTTAAGCAAATTTGACAACTGAGGCTATCTCCGGTGCTACTTAAATCAATAGATAATGGCGCTTACTGACAGATTTCAAAACATTCTGTAAATAAATGAATGAATTATTTGAAATGCATAGTTAAACATATCCAGGTACCCATGATTTGGAAAAATTTAACCATTCACACTATCCACACGTCAGGAAGAGATATAAAAGCAACTGCATTTATGCTACCAGTAAACAGATCAGCTGATCGATCAAAGCATTGAGTATAGTGACTTCCAATGTGGAATCACCACATGATAACATATTAGCAATTTTTCTTTCTGTTTCTTTCTACTGCAGTGGAAGTAAACCACAGAAATTAACGAAAAAGACAGAGGATACTACGTATATCTTGTCAGTCCTCATCAAATACTGTCAACTAGCAGTTCAGGGTTTGTAAGCTCATAAGCAGTTGCAGCTATAGCATGAGGTTAGTACAGATTAGATATGTGGTATGTTCCAAATACTAATTATAGAGTTGTATACACTAATTAATTTTAGAGAGGAGAAGACTTTTCTGATTTTATTTTGGTTAACCAGGAGTAATGAGATCATGGACAAATCCTGTCATGTGCATATTTGTAGGCTGGACAGTACATACCATATTACATGTATGAGTATGTGTGCCCTCTTCCTGGTTGGCACAAAGGCTTGAGAGCACACAATTTGATTTTTCCGAGCTCATTGCCTTTGATATACAACTCTATAATTAGTTATAGATATTTGTTATAGATATAGATAATTAATTATAGATATTTGTTGCCCAAGATTCCAAAGCAACTTTATACTAAGATATAAACACCTCTTCCCTCCCACTTCACTATACTGGAAAGACTATACTTTTTGCTATATTTGTTGATTTTATATGCAGCTATTTGAATTGCAATTAATTCAGCAGTATATATATATACATATATATATATATATATACACACACACACATACTAGTTTCAAAGAGGAAACATTAGCTAAAAATTGACTGTATATTCACTTCAAATATATTCAGTATTCAGTTGCAGAGTAATTTTGGTAAACATCAAAACTCAGAGATTAATTGGAATGAGCAGAAGCCTGAAAAACAAGATGCAGGATATTTCAGAGACTGCTGGGAGTCATTGCGGTACAAGTAAACACATGGGTTGTGTTAGGGTAGCTAAGAATAGAAACAAATGCATGTATACTTGCGTGTACACCAATGCTAAGAGTTTAGTAAATAAATTTGATGAATTTGAGGTATTGCTCAAAACATCAAAGGCAGATATTGTTGGGATTTCAGAGATGTGGTGTCACACAGATATAAAGAATGCAGAACTGGAATTTGGGGAGTACAACGTCTACAGAAAGGATAGACAGGATAGGAAGGGAGGAGGGGTTATGCTATTAGTTAAGAAACACACAAAATCCAAGGAAGTGAAGCCAGTCGACATCGCTGGACAGTGCAGTGTCGAGTCAGTATGGTGTGACTTAAGCATCTGGAGATCAAAATTGAGAGTAGGAGTGTGCTATAGGCCTAATGACTCTGATGAGTATAATAAGAAACTGTACAGGGAAATAGAGTGGGCCAGTAAATCAGAGAGTCTTATAATGGGGGATTTTAATTTCCCGCATATTGACTGGAATTTGGGGGCTGGTCACTCACACACTAGCAAGGCTTTTGTGGATTTATTGGATGATTGTTTTCTACATCAGCATGTTTGGGAGGCAACTAGAGGGAGTAATACTCTTGATTTGATTATCAGTAGTGATTCTTCATGCATTAAGAATCTGCAGATAAATGAACCACTAGGTGGCAGTGATCAGTGTGCTGAAGTGGGATTTACTCAAAGAGGTAACTACCATTAGGGGTAAAGGGAACGGTTATTGCTTTCGTAAAGGCGACTATGTCAGGAAGAGAGACAGTACTTAAATTCTATACAGTGGGACCAACTGATGATGTTACCAACAGCAAATTCAAAATGGGAAGCATTCAAAGAACTTATCTTGGAAGCTACTAGGCTTTACATACCAACTAAGGAATATTGTTCAAGGTTTAGGCCTAAATGGATGTCAGATGAACTAATGAGACATATGGCAGAGAAAAAAAATGCATGGGATACATATAAATTAACACGTGACACAGAAGCCTATGATAGATATAAGTTGATCTGTAACCAAGTTACAAAGGAGGGTAGGCAGGCAAAGGCAGATTACGAGAAATCTTTGGCAAGGGATGCAAAGAAAAACAGCAAAGAGTTCTTTACTTGTGTAAACTCTAGAAGGAAGGGGATGAGTCAAATTGGTCCACTTGATATTGATGGTTCAACTGTTGATGATCCTGCTCAGTTAGCTAACAAACTAAATGAATATTTTGCATTGACATTCACATATGAGGAGTTATTGAGTGAGGGGAATGCCAGAGGTGTATTCGACTCTGGCAGTAAGCTAGATAATCTTGTAATAACTGAGAGTAAAGTGAAGGAGAAATTGTTGAAGATAAACACATTGGACGTAGTCAAGATAATTAGTCTTACTAATTATGCTGTCTGCATAAGTATGTCTACTCCTCATGGCTCTTACTTTCTAGTTTCACTATACTGCCCACCAACTTCCGACATTACACTTCATCTTGCCTACCTCGATCAAGTTATTTCTTTGGTAGGTACTGCCAAACTTATCATAATGTCAGATGTTAACGCCAAATCCAGTCTATGGCACTCCGACCATACTGATAACAAGGGTTCACTCATAGAAGACTTCTCCTCTCATATGAGCTGACGGTTCTAAATAAACCCGGCTCACCTTATACCTTCAGCTCTCTAAATGGCGAATCAAATATAGACATCACTGCTACTTCTTACACCGTTTCTTCAAACATTAATGACTGGACAGTAAATACTAACATTTGCTCAATTGACCATCGTGCGATCACCTTCTCCGTGACTTGCTCTGCACAATCATATAATCCTCCACTACAGGACCTTAGAAAATTTTCTTTGCGATGCATCATGTGGAACCGGTTTAATGACTCAATCAACATTGATTTCCCAATTTAAACCATAAACTTCATCCATCACTTTACAGCTTCTGAATTAGCTTCCTATGTTAATGATGCTCTCAGCCACGCCTATTATAAAGCAGCCGAAAAGAAAATTCACTCCTCCCATCCCACTCCATGGTGGAACTGAGAACTTACTCTGCTTCGTCAGCAAGTGCATCAGGCTAGACGCACTTACCAATGTTAATGATGCTCTCAGCCATGCCTATTATAAAGCAGCCAAAAAGAAAATTCACTCCTCCCATCCCACTCCATGGTGGAACTGAGAACTTACTCTGCTTCGTCAGCAAGTGCATCAGGCTAGACGCACTTACCAACGACATCGCAGGAACTGGCCATCTCCTGATGTCGAAAGTCTTAAAACACAATATCAAGTTCTCAAAAGACAATACGTCAAAACCATCACTACCTGTAAAATAAAATCTCGGCAGAACTTAGTTACTTCTACTGGCAATCGGGACCCATGGGGCCTTGTTTATCGCCTTACGAGGAACAAATCCTATTCCCCTACTGTGTATTGGTCGGTACCCGCAAACGGCACAGAAACTCTCACTTGGAAGGACACCATCAACACTATCTTGGACAATCTGCTTCCTTCTGATCACCCAGAGGACAACTTGACTACTCATCAACAAATAAGACAGCTGAATAATTCCTACACTACTACTTCTGAATCTCAGCCATTTACGCAGCTGGAGGTGGACACAGCTGTTCTAAAAATTAACAACTCTGGTTGTCCGGGCCTCGACCTTCATGAGGGCATCTTTATCAAACAATTCCACAAGCTACGCCCAACGGTTCTTCCGACTCTATTCAACAAATGTCTGAATGAAAGCACATTCCCTGTTATCTGGAAGACAGCTCTTCTTAAACTAATTCTGAAACCTTCAAACACCCAAAGTGGCAAGTCCTTCTGTCCTATTGCTCTGTTATCGCATTTGGCCAAAACACTTGAAAGGCTGATTGCTATAAGACTCGCTTCACTGTTCACAAACACCTCTCTTGTATCAGACGATCAATATGGTTTCCGAACTGGACAAGGAACTGAAGAAGCTGTCGTTGAATTCCTTTCTCAAGTTAACTCAGCAAATTCTAAATACGTTCTTGCTATTTTTGTTGATTTTTCTGCAGCGTTTGATCTGTTATGGTGGTCTAGTTTGTTTGCTCACTTACGTGCTGCCGACTGTCCTCTTCCTCTCTATAACCTTGTAAGAAGTTATTTTGAAAACCGTACAGTTTCTATTAATTCTGGATCTATCTCTATCTCCCGCTCTGTTCTTGGACCACTTGTCTGGAACATCGTTCTTGACGAATGGCTCCTTAAAACTATTCCTTATATTTCCAAATTGGCCTATGCAGAAGATCTCACTCTGCTGATCCAGGGCAATTCCCGTGCCTCCCTTGAAAGCACTGCCAACTTAGTCATGTCAGATCTCTCTCTCTCTCTCTCAATGGTCCACCACAAATAAGTTATCCATATCCTCATCGAAAACTAAAATGATGCTGGTTAAGGGTTCGCTTAATATTTCACGGCCACCTGTTGTAAAACTTCAAAACAAATCACTTTCCATGGTTTCTTCTCTAAAATTTCTTGGTCTGATCATTGATAGTAAACTTACATTTACTAAACACTTGGAAGATCTCTCAGAGAAAGTCAAAAAACTTACCTTCTCACTTCTGCATCTCTCTAAACAATCTTGGGGTCTTAATTTTCGTTCTCTACGGTTATATTACAAAGCTGTGTTTCTACCAATTTGTTACTATGGCGCGGCTGCCTGGTTCTGGCATGTGAAGAAGGTTTCAGTACAGAATAAACTTCACAGCATTCAACGTAAAATGCTTTTAGCAATGTGCAGGGCCTGTAGGACTGTGTCTACTCCTGCTTTGCAGGTCCTTAACGGCTGTCTGCCCCTCGATCTCTTTCTTATGTATCGAGCCTGTGCTTCTACATTAGGCACGCTGTCCCTGTCACCTTTCTTGGCATTACCATCGATGTCACTGTGGATCCCAAGGCAGAGAAAAGACGCTGTTGGAATATTTTGATGCAGAGCTGGCAAGATAGATGGTCCGCTACCTCTAAGGGTCTTGTTACTTTAAAGTTCATCCCTAGCGTCACCTTTGCCACGTTAGAGTCCACTCAGAAATGGTTTCATCCTGGTCTGTACACTCTACTTACTCTCTGGTCATGGCTCCCTTAATGCCAAACTTGCAACTTTCAACCTTGCTGAATCACCTCTCTGTTCTTGTGGTGACCCAGAAGACTGGGAACATATTTTATACCACTGCCATCAATACCAAGATCTTCGACAGAACCTTCTTCTCTCCACCAGTATCACTGTCCCCAGAAATGAGCCAGACTTCCTGAGCACCACAGAAAACTTCCAGTCCCTGCAAGAATTTGCTCGTCATGCTTTTGATTGCCGGAGACGTCTTCACACTCAACTACGGAATACCTCCTAGCCTTCCTAGTGGAGACCCCTGCTGGCACTGGCTTTTGGCCAGTGTGGGATCAGATATATATATATATTTTTTTTTTTTTTTTATCTTCAATTTTATATTTTATTTTTATCTATTTATTTATTTATTTTTATCTTATTATTTATTTTATTTTTTCTTAATTTTATTTTATTATTACTTTTTTTTTTTTTTTTTTTTCACTTTTAATTTGTATTTATTTATTCATTTTTGCTGGTTCCCTGGGTTTGGGCTGCCCGAGGGACAGGATTTTATTATCTAGTTTTTATTTTCTTAGGTACATATATATATATTTTTTTATTATTATTTATTTTTTTCTTTTTTATTATTATTATTATTATTTATTTATATATTTTTTTCTTTTTTTTTTTGCTCTGATATTAGGGCAGTAAGTGCTGGTAAACCAGGTAGGTCGCGATACATGCATAGTTGGCGCCTACCTCCCCGTGGTGTAGACGGACACTGATCGCCTGCCTGGTGACAAAACGGCCAAAAACAACCAAACAACACAACAACACACACACACACTCTGCACGAACATAACATTACACACATTTCTGGCTTTTTACAGTGCTTTCTGTAATCATCACAGTGTACAAAGGCGGAGATGAATTGACGTTCAGGTGCCGTCCTACATAAGATACTATACATGTCTACATGAAGATAAACACAAGAAAGGCACCTGGGGTGGATGGGATCTATCCAGTTATATTAAAGGAGGCTGTAAAGGAAGTAAGCAAACCCTTAGCCATAATTATGAGAGCTTCCTTGGACTCAGGGGAGGTACCTTTCAAAGGCTGAAAAAAGTAATTATAGACCTGTCAGTTTAACTTCTGTTCCAGGAAAATTAATGGAGGCACTGGTTAAAGAAGCACTGCAGGATCATCTAGACAAGACTTCAGGTATAGCTTGGACACAGCATGGTTTTGTTAAGGGGAAGTCTTGCCTGACCAATTTGATTGGATACTATGATGCAGTCACAAAAGAACTGGATGCAGGGAATAACTTTGATATTATATACTTGGATCTTTTTGATACTGTTGCACATGAAAAACTGCTGCACAAATTGGAGCAGTGTGGCATTGGAAGCAAATTGCTGCTATGGATAAAGGGGTGGTTGAGGGGGAGAAGACAAAGAGTGGTAATCAATGGACACTGCTCATCGTGGACTAATGTTATTAGTGGAGTCCCTCAGGGTTCAGTGTTGGGTCCATTGTTGTTTTCTGTATTTATAAATAATATTCATGATGGTATATCAAGCTTAATGTCCAAGTTTGCAGATGATACAAAGGTTCGCAGGGTTGTTAAGGACTCTACTGACGCTATGCTGCTGCTGCTGCAACAGGATCTGGAAAGGTTGAGCATCTGGAAAGGGCTGAGAGGTGGCAAATGAAGTTTAACACTGACAAATGTAAAGTACTACATATGGGAAACAGCAACCCCAGAGCAACGTATCCACTCTGTGGTACTACACTGACAGTGGTAGAGAATGAAAAGGACCTGGGGGTAATTGTGCAGGCCGATATGAAGTTCTCTGAGCAGTGCAGACGGGCTGCAAGAGTAGCTCATAGTGTTGGTTGGTTGGTTGGTTGATATGATGTTTAATGGCACAAGGGCTGCTAAGGCCATATTGTGCCTAGCTCATGGTGTCTTGTGAATGATATACAGGAATTTTTCTTGCAGGGATAAGGAGGTGATTATTCCCTTGTATAAGGCAATGGTCAGGCCACACCTTGAGTACTGTATACATGTCTGGAGGCCTCATTTCAAGAAGGATGTAGAGCTGCTGGAACGAGTACAAAGAAGGGCAACAAGATTAGTGAATGGAACAAAGGGATGCTCTTACGAAGAAAGGCTTAAATTTTGAAAATTACAGTGTCTGGAGACTAGGCACCGGCGAGGTGATCTGATAGGTGTATAAAGCCTTGAATGGTTTCAGCATGCTCAATGCTGATGGGATTCTTCCTCTTGCTCAGAATAATCACCTGAGAGGGCATAAATTCAAATTGAGGAAAGTCAAATGTAGAATAGATGTGCGGAAATTTGCCTTTAGCCAGTGGGTAGTTGGTTGGTGAAACAGACTTTCATCCCTTATTGTGGAAGTTGATAGCCTAAATAAATTTAAGGCTCAGCTGGACAGGTATTTTGAACGAACGGAGGGGTGAAGTGGAAGGTTTTTTTTTTTTTTTTTTTTTTTTGGCTGATGCTGCATAAGCTTGCTTTCTTGCATTATATGCCTCTACTAATGCTAATGCCATACTTGGTGACAATCTTGGAGCAAATGACCTGAGTGAGGAAGAAATTGACAAACAGAGGGACAGACAGTGACTTGTGTAAGAAATAAGCACCAGAAATTAATAAGGTGACAGTGAATATCTTCATTTATTGCATCTGAATACTATTAATTATGGACTGAAGGAACGCTGTCATAGTTCTGTAAAACTAAATTGCATGACTATTTCACAGAACAGATTCATAAAGTGTAAGTCCATAACAGCATTGTATATTAGTAGAATGATATAACCTTTAATACTTTGTCTTTTAGTCTGTATACTCATTAAACAAAGTATATTTATGTTAAACTGGGAAGGGAGGGGGAAAATGGTAAATTTTTTTGGCTATAATGCAGGTATTTGTGTTCCTACTTCTAATATACTTTAATGTTTTTGTGCACAAGGGTTCCCAAATATAAAAAACTACAAATATAAATTAAGAACATGGTTCTTAATTTATATTTGTAGTTAATGCTCTAATTTCATGACCTTTTTTTAGGCAATTAAATTCTGAAACACAAAAAGAGGCTTAGAAAAAGAAAAAAAAAAATTAATGTTTTCAAATTCTCAAGGGTTATAACTATTACAGCATGGGTGACGTTACATAACACACAGGCAATTCACAAAGTCAGCATTTCCTTTTGAATTGTCCAAACAATATCTGTATTAAAAAGAATAATTTCAAAACCTTTTATATTCTCTTGCAGGTTAAAATGACAACTTGCAGGACTTTCGTGCAAGTTAAAGGTAAGTCAGCCAAATCTAAGTCTCTTCAATAGTTAAAAAAAAAAAAGTAATTACAAGCTTCTGTGCAAAAAACAAATGGACTTATGTCTTTTCTAGGTGATGATAATAAATTTAAAAATAATCTTCCAGTTGTCTCTCTCATCTTTTTATGTGAGGCATTTTATTTATACTTCTTTATATGCATTTTGGTGTGGCTGATGACTTTGATATCACAGCTTCCAATTACAAGGACATTTTCCTTGTAGCTACACTGAAGCTTGAATCCTACAAAACTTCATACTGATGAACAAGAAATACTCATATTAAACTTAATTTCCAGTAGGAAATTCAATACACTTTACCATGATCATGGAACATAATATAATGCAATTCTCCATTCCAAGAAACAGCAATCAGTGATGAAACAGAACTTTGCATGTTAAAGCTCTATAACAACAGCTATTTACTTTTAAAATGCATTCTAACACCAACTCTCACTCTGTGCAATTAGAGGTTGGGGAAAATATGGCTGAAATACAGATGGTATTGTGTTTACAACATCAACCTTCCTACAAAAGCAGAAATACAAAAAAGACTCCTAAACAAGATAAGTACAAATTCATTGTTATTTCAGCTGCTTTAACACTAAGAATTATCATTTAAAATTTTTAGTGTGAGCAATGAATATTAATAATGTTTACTAGCAATATGGCTAAGCCTAAATACATTATATGCACATAGTAGATGACTATATTAACTGTACAAGCACACTAAGTTAAGATGAAAATTTTATATATTACAGCTTATTTAGTACACCAAGATAATTATTATAATGATAAGCAATTTAGAAGTTTGGACATATTCAAACAGTGCTTCGTGTAACACTTAGCATACGCTAAATAACAATCTATGCTAAATGGCAACAATAGGAGGCACAGCAATTTTATATACAGAGTGTCTCAAAAATATTGGTACAAACGTTTAGGGGAGGTAGGTAACATCTAAAGGAATGTGAATCGCATAGGAAACCATAACCGGAAACGTCACCGTAAGTTGGTAGATGGCGCGGTAGTCGCTACACAAAGAGCATGCATCGATATACGAACTGTGAGCTGGCAGACATGCACCTAGTGTATGGATTAGCAGAGAAAAATGGATGAGCCACTCAACGAATTTATGGAGAACGCTTCCCAGATAGACATGTACCGGATCACCGTTTGTTTGCATGTGTGCATCAAAATTTGTGCGATTATGGGTCATTTAGAGGTAACAGGAGTAGAGCAGGCAGACCACGTTCGACACGAACTCCCGCCATGGAAGAAAGTGTGTTGAATGCTGTCCAGAATAATCCTACTACCAGCACACGTGCCATTGCCTCTGCCTTAGGAGTGTCTCATTGCAGTGTACAGCGTGTCTGGCACGACGATTCCTTACACCCCTTTCATCTCCAAAGGGTTCAGTTAATGCTCCCCCAAGATCATCCTGCATGTGTGGCTTTTGCACAGTGGTTTCTCCAAGAAAGTGTCAAGACTTGAATTTTCCAGCCTATGTTTTGTTCACAGATGAGGCTTATTTCACTCGTGAAGGCTTATTCAATCAGCACAATGCTTGTGTGTGTGTGGGCTCACGACAACCCACACGGTGTGCGCCTTCTTGCAGCACATCACTTTGCAATAAATATGTGGGCGGGTATGGTCGGTGACTGCTTAGTCGGCCCATACCTGTTACCATCCCGCATGAACTCTGCTAAATATCAGATCTTTCTTGAACCAGTTCTACCAGGATTACTTGACGATGTTCCAGCAAATGTGAGACAACATTTGGTTTCAACATGATGGGGTGCCTGCTCATTATGGAAGGTGTGTTCGTGACCATTTGAACAGGCGTTTGGGGCATTGATGGATTGGCCGTGGTGGACCCGTTGCCTGGCCCCCACGCTCACCTAATTTATCAAGCCTTGATTTCTTTCTGTGGGGGCCCTCAAATCTATCGTGTATGAATCGCCTGTGGAGACGGAAATGGATCTTGTGGCGAGACTCGTCTGCGCTGCTGCTACTGTCAAAGAAACTCCAGGTGTGTTCGACCGTGTCCGGCAATCCATGCGCATCAGTGTCACGCATGCATCGCATCTCATGGTGGAACCTTCAAGCATCTGTTGTAACATCATGAAATGCATCCATCTTGTACTCCATTGTTAATATTATGTCAAATAAATGTTTGCCACTAATTACTGTCTTGTCATTTCTGCTTCTTGTGCTTCTTTCCGGTTATGGGTTTCTATGCGATTCACATTCCTTTAGATGTTACCTACCTCCCCTAAATGTTTGTACGAATATTTTTGAGACACCCTGTATAGAAACAATATATATATATGTGCGTGCGCGCACGCACACACGCGCACACACACACACACGTATATGGAGCTATTCAAAAGTTTCTGTACTGTAATAAAAACATCATCCAAGACATCCACTAATAAGCCATCCCTAACAGGGTAACACACTCTGTCCAGTGATTCTGTTACTGCAGGAGTCACTTCTTAAACCATTATTTAATTGTGTCACAGTACCTTTTTCAAGTTTTGTTGTATGTACAAAATGTGTCTCCATCTTGGAAACAAAAAATTATGGAGGGTAGGGGTACCAGGTGCATGCTATTCTTAGCCAAAAACCTGTAAAATGTTTCATAAGAGATTTCATAAGATAATAGTTGTTCTGCATCCTCACCAGAGATTTGCACTCCAAATTAAAAGTGCATGAGCTTTTCCTGTAAAAGGATAAAGTATTTTGTATGTTTAGGTTGATTTTTGAAGTTTGTAATAGAACTTGGATGCAAACTCTCTATTTCAGATCATCGTAGTAAAACACAGAACTGCTAATAAATACTCAACATGATGTGTTACTTGGAAGTAAATAAAAGTAATGGTGAAGCTAGTTAGAAGAACTGGTGCAAATTGCTTACCATACTATCACACAAAAGCTGCCAAGGCAAGGCGAGTACAGAAACTTTTAGATAGCAGCTTGTATATCAGAGATCAAAGATATACAAATAAACTGCATCTGAATAGCAGTCACTATACCTGTATGGCATTCCAATCACCTTCCCTCTCTAAGAGATATGACAGCTGTACCTGTAAGAGAGGGATAGGAAAAAAAGTGTCAGTGATAAAGGCACCATTAAAACTTTTAGAAATATAGCTTTTTCATGAATTTGTAAGAACTTACCAATTCCAAATAATACTGCAAATCATAGTCTGAAATGCCTTTCTTCACCATGTCTTTGTAGCTATCTGGATATATTATCTGATCCCTTAAAGTTCCCAGTGTCATGTACGGTCTCTTTATGGAAAGAGGGAGGGGGAAAAAAGTCAATATAGTAAAATGTATATTTTGCAACAAATTAAGCAATTTTAAATAGCTATAACAGAAAGTACTACGTTATAGCTTTTTTTTTTTTTTTTAAACATTACTATAAAAATGTCACATATGTGAAATTTTTTGAAATGCCTGTGGAACACTCGAAATTAGCTATGCACTAAAACTAAATCAAAAACCTGTTACATTTAAACAGAATGGCAGATGAAGACATTGATGCTAATAGGTGCTTCATCCAATACATGTTTATTTTTGCTTATTATATAAATGGTAATTTTATAACAAAATATAAGCATACGATTGTAATGAGATGAAAAAAAATGTTTTAATATTTCGTATACCCCTCAAATGAACATGTACCAGCAAAGGTGATGCCAAAGTTTTTAATTTTTACAAATTTGTAGTGGTACAATAAATTTACACTTCTGACTAGCATGAGCTGTTGCTCATCCTTAGAATTTTAAATGTGGAAATTACCTGGTATTGGGCATTGTTTAACCTTCTGGCTGACAATTCAGAGGAGAGGGCACCCCCCCCCATCAAGTATAAATATGGGTGAACAGTAAATATAGATGGGCCATACATCACATTTAAATATCATAATATCATGTAAATAAAGTAATATGGACATGAAATTAACTTCAAGTTTTAAATTGCACAAATTATTTCTTGCTTAACAGACACAGGGCCCATCACCACTACACAGAAACTAAATGAAATCGGTACCACATTAAGAAATCTATTTGTGTGATGGACACTTAAATTAAGCAAAAATAAATAAATACCACTGAGTTCTGACAAAAATAATCTTACTACTACACAAAAATTTGTCTCATTAAATCTGCCTCATCTAACAACTAAAATAAGATGAGTTGGACATGTGTTAAAACAACAAAAGATCCCTTGAGCTAATAAACAGAACAGATTCAGTTCCCACAATAAGAATTTTATTCACAACATGGATTTATGTCCCAAGTTCCACTGCAGATCAGATCATTTACCTATTAAGATATATTGTTCAAGGTTTAGGCCTATCTAATGAACTAATGAGAATCGTAACAGAGAAGAAAAATGCATGGGATGCATATAAATTATAAAGTGACACAGAAGCCTATGGCAGATATAAGCTAGTCTGTAATCAGGTAACAAAGGAAGTTAGGCAGGCAAAGGCAGATTACAAGAAATCCTTGGCAAAAGATGCTAAGAAAAACAGCAAGGATTTCTTTACTTATATAAACTCTAAAAGGAAGGGGATGAATTTGATTGGTCAACTTGACATCGATGGTTTGACTGTTGATGATCCTGCTCAGATAGCAAACAAACTGAATGAATATTTTGCATCTACATTCACAGAAGAAGAGTTATTAAGGATTGAAAATGCCAGAAGGTTATCAAATTGTAGCAGGGTGCTTAATGATTTTCTAATAACTGAGAGCATAGTGCAGGAGAAATTGTTGAAGTCAAACCAAAGAAAAGCACCTGGGGTGGATGGGATCTATCCAGTTATATTAAAGGAGGCGGCAAAGCAACTAAGCAAACCCTTAGCCATAATTATGAGGGCATCCTAAGACTCAGGGGAGGTTCCCACGGACTAGAGATGTGCAAATGTATCCCCAAATCACAAAGGGGGATCGAAGGGTGACACGAGTAATTACAGACCAGTTAGTTTAACTCCTGTTCCGGGTAAAATAATGGAGTCACTGATTAAAGATGCATTGCAGGATCATCTAGACAAGACTGCAGCAATAATTCAGACATAGCATGGGTTTGTTAAGGGAAAGTCTTGTCTGAAAAATTTGATAGGATATTATGATGTGGTTACAAAGGAACTGGATGCAAAAAATAATTTTGATATCATATATTTGGATTTCAGGAAAGCTTTTGACACTGTTGCACATGGAAGACTATTGTACAAATTGGAGCAGAATGGTATTAAGGGTAAGTTGCTACAATGAATAAAAGGATGGTTAAGTGGGAGAAGACAGAGGGTGGTAATCAATGGGTGCTGCTCTTCATGGCCTAATGTTATTAGTGGAGTCCCACAGGGTTCGGTGTTGGGTCCACTGTTGTTTTGTATATTTATCAATGATATTGATGAAGGTATATCAGCCTTAATGTCGAAGTTTGCAGATGATACAAAGGTTGGCAGTGTTGTTAATGACAGTAATGGCAGTGTGCTACTGCAACAGGATCTAGATAATTTGGGCAGATGGGCTAAGAAGTGGCAACTGAAGTTTAACCTTGACAAATGCAAAGTACTGCATATGGGTAGAAGTTAACCCCAGAGAAATGTACCAACTGTGTGGTACTACACTTAAGGTGGTAGAAAATGAAAGACCTGGGAGTAATTGTGCAGTCACATATGAAGTTTTCTGAGAAATGCAGACAAGCTGCCAGGGTAGGTCATGGGGTTTTGTCAATGATATATAGGAATTTTGCTAGCAGGGAAAAGGAAGTGATTGTCCCTCTGTATAAGGCAATGGTCAGGCCATGCCTTGAGTACTGCGTACAGGTCTGGAGGCCTCATTTTAGGAAGGATGTAGATTTACTTGAGCGTGTACAGAGAATGGCAACAAGATTGGCGAGGGGAATGAAGGGGATCCTCTTACCAAGAGAGGCTTAAGTTCTGCAAATTGCAGTGGCGGGAGACTATGCACCTGCGTGGTGATCTGATTGAGGTGTATAAGGCCTTGAATGGGTTGAGCACGCTGAATTCTGATGGGATTCTTCCATTTGTTCAGATTACGAACCTAAGGGGACATAAATTCAAATTAAGAAAGGACAGAGGTAGAATAAATCATCAGTATCATCAGAAAGATGTAGAAAGGACAGATGTAAGAAAGGACAGATGTAGTTGATAGGTTGAATAAATTTAAGGAGGAACTGGACAGGCATTTGGAGGGAATGGTGTGATTTTTTTTTTTTTTTTTTTGGCTGATGTTGCATAAGCTCATACACTTCTTTCTTGCATCACATGCCACTACTACTACTATTTCATGCAACTTAAATGTACCAATACATGCTGAGATGACAAGTTTTCATAAACCTCTAATCTCCAAAGTTTAAATTTTATTTTAAAAAAAAAATCAAATTTAAATTACTGCATACCCCACAAGTCAATTTCTGTTTTGTGCTTAAAAAAATTCATGCTTGAGCAAACAATGTTTTTTTTTTTTTTTTTTTTTTTTTTAACTTATATTATAAAGAAACATTCATTGATATTTTACTTGGCTGAGTTCCGGCACTAGCAATACAGAAATCAACAGCATTTTTAGTTTTATGAAACATTATGCCTAGTGAGTGTATTGTCTTCTTTTAACTAAAAATAAGAAAAGAAAAAAAAATAAACTTAACTTACTCCCATTTTTCTAAATTCAATGGACAAATTATCATTAAGATGAGTTGGTAAGGGAAAGTAATAAATGAGGGAAAAACAGGCAACATATCAGAAACATTGGTAGTACACAGAATGTCTCAAGAAAACAATTTTGATATTTGGAATCCTGGAACCTAACTTTGATATGGCTTCTTTTTTATCATTTCTGTTTTTGATATTATAAATATGTATCAGCAAAAATATCAATTCTTGGCAAAGTGTATAAAATTGCCACTGATCAGAGCTACTGTTCATCAAAAAGGAGCAATGCTACTTTTATTCTATTACATTACACAGCAGCCTGGAAGGCAAGGCATCAGGTATTTCAAGACCTGCTGGCAGTCCCTGTGGAACAAGCAAATATGTGGGCTGTGTTAAGGTTACTATGAGTAAAAACAGCTGCATGTACACTAATGCTAGGGCACAGCAAATAAATTTGAAGTACCGGTCACATCATCAAACGCAGACATTGTGTCATAATGTGTAGAGAAATGACAGATGGGACAGGACAGGAGGGGGGAGGGACATGGCTGGCCAGTGCATTACTGAGTCAGTTTGCCATGATATAAGAACTATGAAAACAAAAATGAGGATAGCAGTGTTATAAGCCTAATGCCCATGATGAGTATAACAAACAGCTGTACAGGGATGACAGTCTTATAATGGAGGACTAACTTTTCAGATATTAACTGGCCCTTGTGGATTGGTCACACCCACACACACGCACGCTTTCGTGAATTTATTGGATGGCTGTTTTCTACCCAGAATGCCAGAAACTCTTCCAGTGACCCCTTAATACATTAAGGGTCACTGCAAGAGCCACTAGGTCGCAGTGGTCACAATGTATTCAGGTGGAATTAACTTAAAGATGTAATCCCAGGGGCTCACATCTGGTGATTATGTGGTTATGGGCTTGGCACACGCAGGGTCCTGAGCTGGATATCATCATTCTTCTCTTTCTTGGTGATTCCTTTAATACTTTTTTCTCTCTCTCTCTCTCTCTCAGGGTAACTCGGGAATTTTTTTTTTTTTTTTTTTGGCTGGTGCAGCATAAGGCTCAGGCTTCCTTGTACCATGTTGCTAATAATAATAATAACCAATGGCAAAGGCATGAGAAAGGACATTTTCTTTTGTAAAGATTGGTTGCATAAGGTCTTTAAATTCTATGCAGTGAGACCAACTGATGACATTACAGAAATAAATTCTAAATGGGAAGCATTCGGGGTTCTTTACTGTAGAAGCTATTAGGCTTTTTATATACCAACTAAGAGATACAGTTCATGGCATAGATCTAAATGAATGCCAATGAAGGAAAATGCATATATATTATCAGGTGATGCCTACAGCAAATTGGTCATAATCAAGATATGAATGGATTAACTGTTGATCCTGCTCAGGTTGCAGAAAAACTGAATGGGTATTGCATCTTTTTTTTTTTTTTAAGTTGTTGGCGCATCGGCTTCTGTGGCCATATTGCACCTCCCAAAGTTTTCGCATTTTGTACTCTGATCCAAGCCCGAGGCGGGATTCGAACCTTTGGAAACCGCGACCTTTGGGTTGCCAGGCAGGCACTTTACCCACCCGATTAGCCCGGTCGGCGTACTGCATCTACATTCCCACATTTCAGAAAAGCTTTTAATACAGCTGCACATACAAACTAAAGCAGTGAGCATTAAGGGCAAGTTGCTGCTCTTGATAAATTTAAGGATGGTTGAGTGGAGAAGAGGGAGTGGTTATAAATGGGCATCACTCTTTTTATTAGGAGAGTTCCCCACTGTTGTTTTTTATAATTATTAAAGACATAGATGGATGCATGAGGTATCCATCTGCAAACTTGATATACAAATTTATACTCTAGACATTAATGATATTTCAATATCAGTTATTTTTTTTTTTTTTTAGGAGCATTAGCAACAAAGGCCACATTGCTCTGGGAATATGCGGTGGTCATTACCTGACCTTTCTGCATCCTCCGTATTTGGTGGTGATGGGCTCGAACCCCGGTCTAATCAAGAAGCATGTGCTACGCACTGCTGCTCTTTCCCACCTGGCTATGGAGGCACCCTTCAATATCAGTAATGTCTAAGTTTGCAGATGATATGAAGATTCACAGAGTATGCTACTCTAACAAGATCTAGAAAAAAAAAAATAAGCAGATGGGCCGAGAACCTTGCATCTGTCAATGATAAACACTGACAGATGTGAGGTACTGCATGGCAATTAAGAGAAATTACACTCAGGATAGAGAAAATTAAAAAGACCTGGGGGTAACTGTGAAGTCAGATATGAAGTTCTCTGAGAAGTGAAGACACAGCTTGCTAGGAAAGCTCATAGGGTTTTGTCAAAGATATACAGGAACTTTGATAGCAGGGAGGTGATTATCCCGGTGTACAAGGCAATGGGTAGGCTGCATCTCGAGTACTGTATAACAGTCTGGAGACCTCATTTTAGGAAGGAAGCAGATCTGCTGAAGTGGATGGTCTCGCCAAGAAAGGCTTTAGTTCTGTGAAGACACTTGCGATGTGATCTGGTTGAGGCCGTTAAGGCTTTGAACAAGTGATCAAACTCAATGCTGATGGAATTTCTCCTCTTGCTCAGACTACAAGAGGGCATAAATTCAAATTGGGGAATTATGGGTGCAGAGCTATGCCTTCAGCTAGCAGGTAGTAAATCACGGAACAAACTTCCATCTGTTGTAGAAGTGGGTAGTTTGAATACATTGGAGGAAGAATTAGACAAATTATTTAAAGGGATGAATAAGAATTTATTTTATTCTTCTGGCTGTTACTGGCAGTAATAAGAATCTACACTGAATTTGAGAAAACTGGTATTTTAACCACAGAGGTAGACATATTTTTAATAATGGCAAATAATAAAAAGCAAACAACACATTTTGCTATACAGTTCCATCCACTATGAAGGCTTATTAGTATTTAGTAATCTAATACTAAATCTGCCAGTGGCAAAGGTTGATGACGTTGTGCGGATATCATCTTTTAAGGGCACTAAAGGTGATATAGTTGTACACGTTGGCACTAATGATATTAAGAGTAGGAGACCGGCGGAATTACTTAACAAGTACAGGTCACTGCTGAAAAAAAGCAGTGAATTAGGGTTGAATTTGAAAGTGTCTGCAATTCTGCCCAGACACAATAGGAGGGAATATATGATGAGAGCCTTGTCGATCAATTCGGCCCTGGAAAGATTGTGCAAGGCTCGAGGAGTAGAATTTTTTTTCAGCCTGGGCTGTACTTGTTAACAGGAGAGACTGCTTCTACAGGGATGGGATACACTTAAATAGAAAGTGTGCAAGAATATTTGCTGATGCTATCGAGGCAGTATTAGGTGGGTCGGAAAACTGTTAGTTTGGGGGGGGATACAACGACTAATAGATTAACAGTAGACACTGGCAGAGGTGTAAGTGATCTTTGCACTGCTTCTATTAGAATGAGCAGCAGCCTGGAAAACAAGATGCAGGGTATTTCAGAGACTGCTGGGAGTCATTGCGGCACAAGTAAACACATGGGTTGTGTTAGGGTAGCTAAGAATAGAAACAGGTGCATGTATACTTGCATGTACACCAATGCTAGGAGTTGGGTAAATAAATTTGATGAATTTGAGGCATGGCTCAAAGCATCAAAGGCGGATATTGTTGGGATATCAGAGACGTGGTGTCACACAGATATAAGGAATGCAGAACTGGAATTTGGGGAGTACAACGTCTACAGAAAGGATAGACAGGATAGGAAGGGAGGAGGGTTTATGCTATTAGTTAAGAAACACATAAAATCCAAGGAAGTGAAGCCAATCGACATTGCTGGACAGTGCAGTGTTGAGTCATTTTGGTGTGACATAAGCATTGGGAGATCAAAATTGAGTAGGAGTGTGCTATAGGCATAATGACTCTGATGAGTATAATAAGAAACTGTACAGGGAAATAGAGTGGGCCAGTAAATCAGAGAGTCTTATAATGGGAGATTTTAATTTCCGAGATATTGACTGGAATTTGTGGGATGGTCACTCACACGCTAACAAGGCTTTTGTGGATTTATTAGATTGTTTTCTACATCAGCATGTTCGGGAGGCAACTAGAGGGAGTAATACTCTTGATCTGATTATCAGTAGTGATTCTTGATGCATTAAGAATATGCAGATAAAGGAACCACTAGGTGGCAATGATCACAGTGTGCTGAAGTGGGATTTACTCAACGAGGTAACTGCCATCAGAAGTAAAGGGAAAGGTTTTTGCTTTTGTAAAGGTGACTATGGAGATCTGAGACAGTATTTAAATTCTATGCAGTGGGACCACCTGATGATGTTACCAATTGCAAATTCAAAATGGGACGCATTCAAAGAACTTATCTTGCAAGCTACTTTACATACCAACTAAGAAATATTGTTCAAGGTTTAGGCCTAAATGGATGTCAGATGAACTAATTAGACATGTGACAGAGAAGGAAAAATGTATGGGATACATATAAATTAACATGTATCACAGAAGCCAATAATAGATATAAGCTGGTCTGTAACCAAGTCACAAAGGAGATTGGGCAGGCAAAGGCAGATTAGTCTTATAATGGGGGATTTTAATTTCCCAGATATTGACTGGAATTTGGGGGCTGGTCACTCACACAGTAGCAAGGCTTTTGTGGATTTATTGGATGATTGTTTTCTACATCAGCATGTTCGGGAGGCAACTAGAGGGAGTAATACTCTTGATTTGATTATCAGTAGTGATTCTTCATGCATTAAGAATCTGCAGATAAATGAACCACTTGGTGGCAGTGATCACAGTGTGCTGAAGTGGGAGTTACTCAAAGAGGTAACTACCATTAGGGGTAAAGGGAAGGGGTATTGCTTTCGTAAAGGCGACTACAATGGACTGAGACAGTATTTAAATTCTATACAGTGGGATCAACTGATGATATTGCCAACAGCAAATTCAAAATGGGAAGCATTCAAAGAACGTATCGTGGAAGCTACTAGGCTTTACATACCAACTAAGAAATATTGTTCAAGGTTTAGGCCTAAATGGTTGTCAGATGAACTAATGAGGCATATGGCAGAGAAGAAAAATGCATGGGATACATACAAATTAACACGTGACACGGATGCCTATGATAGATACAAGTTGATCTGTAACCAAGTTACAAAGGAGGTTAGGCAGGCGAAGGCAGATTACGAGAGATCCTTGGCAAGGGATGCGAAGAAAAACAGCAAAGAGTTCTTTACTTATGTAAACTCTAGAAGGAAGGGGATGAATCAGATTGGTCCACTTGAGATCGATGGGTCAACTGTTGATGACCCTGCTCGGGTAGCTAACAAACTAAATGAATATTTTGCATCGACATTCACACACGAGGAGTTATTCAGCGAGGGGAATGCCAGAGGTGTATTCAACTCTAGCAGTAAGCTAGAGAATCTTGTAATAACTGAGAGCAAAGTGGAGGAGAAATTGTTGAAGATAAACACAAGAAAGGCACCTGGGGTGGATGGGATCTATCCAGTTATATTAAAGGAGGCAGCAAAGGAGGTAAGCAAACCCTTAGCCATAATTATGAGAGCTTCCTTGGACTCAGGGGAGGTACCCATTGACTGGAGATGTGCAAATGTGACCCCAATTCACAAAGGGGGATCAAAGGCTGACACAAGTAATTATAGACCTGTGAGTTTAACTTCTGTTCCCGGAAAATTAATGGAGGCACTGGTGAAAGAAGCACTGCAGGATCATCTAGACAAGACTTCAGTTATAGCTAGGACACAGCATGGTTTTGTTAAGGGGAAGTCTTGCCTGACCATTAGCATTAGCATTAGTAGAGGCATTTGATGCAAGAAAGCAAGCTTATGCAGCATCAGCCAAAAAAAAAAAAAAAAAAAAAAGTAACATAAATAAATAAAAATAACCACTTCCACTTCACCCCTCTGTTCGTTCGAAATACCTGTCCAGCTGAGCCTTAAACTTATTTAGGCTATCAACTTCCACGACAAGGGATGGAAGTCTGTTCCACCCACCAACCACCCGCTGGCTAAAGGCAAATTTCCGCACATCTATCCTATATCTGTCTTTCCTCAATTTGAATTTATGCCCTCTCAGGTGATTTTTCTGAGCTAGAGGAAGAATCCCATCAGCATTGAGCATGCTCAAACCATTCAAGGCTTTGTACACCTCTATCAGATCACCCCGCTGGTGCCTAGTTTCCAGACACTGTAATTTGCAAAACTTAAGCCTTTCTTCGTAAGAGAACCCCTTTGTCCCATTCACCAATCTAGTTGCCCTTCTCTGTACTCGTTCCAGCAGCTCTACATCCTTCCTGAAATGAGGCCTCCAGGCCTGTATACAGTACTCTAGGTGTGGCCTGACCATTGCCTTATACAAGGGAATAATCACCTCCTTATCCCTGCTAGAAAAATTCCTATATATCATTGACAATACACCATGAGCTACTCTTGCAGCTCGTCTGCACTGCTCAGAGAACTTCATATCTGCCTGCACCACCACCCCCAGGTCCCTTTCATTCTCTACCACTGTCAGTGTAGTACCACAGAGTTGATACGTTGCTCTGGGGTTGCTGTTTCCCATATGTAGTACTTTACATTTGTCAATGTTAAACTTCATTTGCCACCTCGAAGCCCATCTGCTCAACCTTTCCAAATCCTGTTGCAGCAGCATAGTGTCAGTAGTGTCCTTGACAACCCTGCCAACCTTCGTATCGTCTGCAAACTTGGACATTAAGCCTGATATACCATCATCAATATCATTTATAAATACAGAAAACAATAAAGGCCCCAATACTGAACCCTGAGGGACTCCACTAATAACATTAGTCCACGATGAGCAGTGTCCATTGATTACCACTCTCTGTCTTCTCCCCCTCAACCACCCCTTTATCCATAGCAGCAACTTGCCTCCAATGCCACACTGCTCCAATTTGTGCAGCAGTCTTCCATGTGCAACAGTATCAAAAGCCTTTCTAAGATCCAAGTATATAATATCAAAGTTATTCCCTGCATCCAGTTCTTTTGTGACTGCATCATAGTATCCAATCAAATTGGTCAGGCAAGACTTCCCCTTAACAAAACCATGCTGTGTCCTAGCTATAACTGAAGTCTTGTCTAGATGATCCTGCAGTGCTTCTTTCACCAGTGCCTCCATTAATTTTCCGGGAACAGAAGTTAAACTCACAGGTCTATAATTACTTGTGTCAGCCTTTGATCCCCCTTTGTGAATTGGGGTCACATTTGCACATCTCCAGTCAATGGGTACCTCCCCTGAGTCCAAGGAAGCTCTCATAATTATGGCTAAGGGTTTGCTTACCTCCTTTGCTGCCTCCTTTAATATAACTGGATAGATCCCATCCACCCCAGGTGCCTTTCTTGTGTTTATCTTCAACAATTTCTCCTCCACTTTGCTCTCAGTTATTACAAGATTCTCTAGCTTACTGCTAGAGTTGAATACACCTCTGGCATTCCCCTCGCTGAATAACTCCTCATGTGTGAATGTCGATGCAAAATATTCATTTAGTTTGTTAGCTACCCGAGCAGGGTCATCAACAGTTGACCCATCGATCTCAAGTGGACCAATCTGATTCATCCCCTTCCTTCTAGAGTTTACATAAGTAAAGAACTCTTTGCTGTTTTTCTTCGCATCCCTTGCCAAGGATCTCTCGTAATCTGCCTTCGCCTGCCTAACCTCCTTTGTAATTTGGTTACAGATCAACTTGTATCTATCATAGGCGTCCGTGTCACGTGTTAATTTGTATGTATCCCATGCATTTTTCTTCTCTGCCATATGCCTCATTAGTTCATCTGACAACCATTTAGGCCTAAACCTTGAACAATATTTCTTAGTTGGTATGTAAAGCCTAGTAGCTTCCACGATAAGTTCTTTGAATGCTTCCCATTTTGAATTTGCTGTTGGCAATATCATCAGTTGATGCCACTGTATAGAATTTAAATACTGTCTCAGTCCATTGTAGTCGCCTTTACGAAAGCAATACCCCTTCCCTTTACCCCTAATGGTAGTTACCTCTTTGAGTAACTCCCACTTCAGCACACTGTGATCACTGCCACCAAGTGGTTCATTTATCTGCAGATTCTTAATGCATGAAGAATCACTACTGATAATCAAATCAAGAGTATTACTCCCTCTAGTTGCCTCCCGAACATGCTGATGTAGAAAACAATCATCCAATAAATCCACAAAAGCCTTGCTACTGTGTGAGTGACCAGCCCCCAAATTCCAGTCAATATCTGGGAAATTAAAATCCCCCATTATAAGACTCTCTGATTTACTGGCCCACTCTATTTCTCCGAACAGTTTCTTATTATACTCATCAGAGTCATTAGGCCTATAGCACACTCCTACTCTCAATTTTGATCTCCCAATGCTTATGTCACACCAAACTGACTCGACACTGCACTGTCCAGCGATGTCGACTGGCTTCACTTCCTTGGATTTTATGTGTTTTTTAACTAATAGCATAACCCCTCCTCCCTTCCTATCCTGTCTATCCTTTCTGTAGACATTGTACTCCCCAAATTCCAGTTCTGCATTTCTTATATCTGTGTGACACCACGTCTCTGAAATCCCCACAATATCTGCCTTTGATGTTTTGAGCAATACCTCAAATTCATCAAATTTATTTACTAAACTCCTAGCATTGGTGTACACACAAGTATACATGCACCTGTTCTTTTTCTTAGCTACCCTAACACAACCCATGTGTTTACTTGTACCCCAATGATTCCCAGCAGTCTCTGAAATATCCTGCATCTTATTTTCCAGGCTGCGGCTCATTCCAATAGAAGCAGTGCAAGAATCACTTTCACCTCTGCCAGTGGCTACTGTTAATCTATTAGTCCTTGTATCCCCCCAATCTAGCAGTTTTCCGACCCACCTAACATTGCCTCGATAGCATCAGCAAACATTCTTGCACCCTTTCTATTTAAGTGTATCCCATCCCTGTAGAAGCAGTCTCTCCTGTTAACAAGTACAGACCAGGCTGAAAAAAATTCTACCCCTTGAGCCCTGCACAATCTTTCCAGGGCCGAATTGATTGACAGGGCTCTCATCATATACTCCCTCCTATCGTGTCTGGGCAGAATTGCAGACACTTTCAATTTCAACCCTAATTCACGGCTTTTTTTCATCAGTGACCTGTACTTGTCAAGTAATTCCGCCGGTCTTCTACTCTTAATGTCATTAGTGCCAACGTGTACAACTATATCACCTTTTGTGCCCTTAAAAGATGATATCCGCTCTACAACGTCATCAACGTTTGCCCCTGGCAGACATACCCTGGTCCTATTCCACCTATCCTTTTTACAAAGCATGTTTCCCGTTTCCCTGACAATAGAGTCACCAACAACTACTAGTTCCTTTGGGACCAGCGCATTCTGCCTTGGGGGTTGCCGCTGTGTTCCGCGATGACCAAGTGCAAGCTCTGGCATTGGTGTGGGCAGCTGAGAGCTTGATGGGCCCCTCACTTGTAATCCTTCGAGGGCATCCACCCTATCCTTCAAGCTCTCATATAGGCCCATAACAACGCTGAGTTGTCGCCTTATCTCCTTACACTCCTTGCATCGCACACACACAAAGACATCCCCCATGGCAGTATCATGTCCCATACTTGACTGCTCCGCAAACATCAAGCAAATAGTGCATATTACAAGGCTGTGATTCAGAGGACAACTGCCCCCCTCAGTTCTCCCCTGGGCCACAGCATTCCCATTGGCTTGAGCCCTTTGCTTTGCTGCTCTGGTTTGAGTCATGATTTAGATTTACCTTCAATAAAATTTCAATTTCTGTACAAAATTAAATCC
Organism: Mastigoproctus giganteus; assembly: GCF_048544385.1. Classification (NCBI taxonomy): domain Eukaryota; kingdom Metazoa; phylum Arthropoda; class Arachnida; order Uropygi; family Thelyphonidae; genus Mastigoproctus; species Mastigoproctus giganteus. The sequence continues at coordinate 170,355,371 of NC_143586.1, read as the reverse complement.
TAAACTTGTATCCAAACACAGTTATAACGCTATATTTACGTTTCAGTAACGAGTGTTATCTACGAAATATTTACGTTTCAGTAACGAGTGTTATCTGCGAAATCCCTTTATATAACTTTCGTATCAAGTTATGTATTAATTATTTGTTTTTACCAATTATTTATGTTACGCAACCTAAGTGCTTATATGTATAATTAATTATGTTAAATATAATTAATTATATTACGTTTGTAATCTAAGTCGTTATATGTATTTATTTAAACGTACAATGTAACTGCTAACGAAGTTCAACTAACGCTATCTAGTACGGTATATCGTATCACAAGGCGGGAAAATTACGAACGGTTAGCGGAGTTGAAACACGTGGAAACCTTTACCGATACTTTTATGCAATTACAAGGCCGAGTAAAGAATAAATACACCAAATTAATCAGAAAATCACAAAATAATGTTATACTACTAAATTTAAATCAAAAGTTTTAGAAAAACAATAATTTCAAATCAATAAATAAGAAAAATCCACTTAGCGGCTTTGAAAACGACCGTCTAGTAGCCTCGTCAGCAGACTCCCTCTTTGATTGGATACTATGATGCAGTCACACAAGAACTGGATGCAGGGAATAACTTTGATATTATATACTTGGATCTTAGAAAGGCTTTTGATACTGTTGCACATGGAAGACTGCTGCACAAATTGGAGCAGTGTGGCATTGGAGGCAAGTTGCTGCTATGGATAAAGGGGTGGTTGAGGGGCACCAGCGGGGTGATCTGATAGAGGTGTACAAAGCCTTGAATGGTTTGAGCATGCTCAATGCTGATGGGATTCTTCCTCTAGCTCAGAAAAATCACCTGAGAGGGCATAAATTCAAATTGAGGAAAGACAGATGTAGGATAGATGTGCGGAAATTTGCCTTTAGCCAGCGGGTGGTTGGTGGGTGGAACAGACTTCCATCCCCTGTCGTGGAAGTTGATAGCCTAAATAAGTTTAAGGCTCAGCTGGACAGGTATTTCGAACGAACAGAGGGGTGAAGTGGAAGTGGTTATTTTTATTTATTTATGTTACTTTTTTTTTTTTTTTTTTTGGCTGATGCTGCATAAGCTTGCTTTCTTGCATCAAATGCCTCTACTAATGCTAATGCTAATGCTAATGCTAATTACGAGAAATCTTTGGCAGCAAAGAGTTCTTTACTTATGTAAACTCTAGAAGGAAGGGGATGAATCAGATTGGTCCACTGGATATCAAGGGTTCAACTGTTGATGATTCTGCTCAAGTTGCTAACAAACTAAACGAGTATTTTGCATCTACATTCACACAAGAGCAGTTATTCAGGAAGGGGAATGGCAGTAAGCTAGAGAATCTTGTAATAACTGAGAGTTAAGTGGAGGAGAAATTGTTGAAGATAAACACAAGAAAGGCACCTGGGGTGGATGGGATCTATCCAGTTATATTAAAGGAGGCAGCAAAGGAAGTAAGCAAACCCTTAGCCATAATTATGAGAGCTTCCTTCGACTCAGGGGAGGTACCCATAGACTGGAGATGTGCAAGTGTGACCCTAATTCACAAAGGAGGATCAAAGGCCGACACAAGTAATTATAAACCTGTGAGTTTAACTTCTGTTCCAGGAAAATTAATGGAGGCACTAGTTAAAGAAGCACTGCAGGATCATTTAGACAAGACTTCAGTTATAGCTCGGACACAGCATGGTTTTGTTAAGGGAAAGTCTTGCCTGACCAATTTGATTGGATACTATGATGCAGTCACAAAAGAACTGGATGCAGGGAATAACTTTGATATTATATATTTGGATCTTAGAAAGGCTTTTGATACTGTTGCACATGGAAGACTGCTGCTGCTGCTGCACAAATTGGAGCAGTGTGACACTGGAGGCGAATTGCTAATATGGATAAAGGGATGGTTGAGGGGGAGAAGACAGAGTGGTAATCAATGGACACTGCTCATCGTGGACCAATGTTATTAGTGAAGTCCCTCGAGGTTCAGCATTGGGTCCATTGTTGTTTTCTGTATTTATAAATGATATTGATGATGGTATATCAAGCTTAATGTCCAAGTTTGCAGATGATACAAAGGTTGGCAGGGTTGTTAAGGACACTACGTCAGTAGTGTCCTTAACAACCCTGCCAACAGATTGAGCAGATGGGCTGAGAGGTGGCAAATGAAGTTTAACATTGACAAATGTAAAGTACTACATATGGGAAACAGTAACCCCAAAGCAACATATCAATTCTGTGGTACTACACTGACAGTGGTAGAGAATGAAAAGGACTTGGGGGTAACTGTGCAGGCAGATATGAAGTTTTCTGAGCAGTGCAGACAGGCTGCAAGAGTAGCTCATGGTGTCTTTTCAATGATATACAGGAATTTTTCTAGCAGGGATAAGCAGGTGATTATTCCCTTGTATAAGACAATGGTCAGGCCACACCTTGAGTACTGTATACAGGTCTGGAGGCCTCATTTAAAGAAGGATGTAGAGCTGCTGGAACGAGTATAGAGAGGGGCAACAAGATTAGTGAATGGAACAAACAGTTGCTCTTACGAAGAAAGGCTTAAGTTTTGCAAATTACAGTGTCTGGAGACTAGGCACCGGCAAGGTGATCTGATAGAGGTGTATAAAGCCTTGAATGGTTTGAGCACGTTCAATGCTGATGGGATTCTTCTTCTTGCTCAGAATAATCACCTGAGAGGGCATAAATTCAAATTGAGGAAAGACAGATGTGCGGGAAATTTGCCTTTAGCCAGCGGGTAGTTGGTTGGTGGAACAGACTGCCATCCGTTGTTGTGGAAGTTGATAGCCTAAATAAATTTAAGGCTTAGCAGGACAAGTATTTCGAACAAACGGAGGGGTGAAGTGTAAAGTAAAGTGTAAAGTGTGTTTGGGGTCAAACGGCACCAGGGGTTTCCCCCATCTCCGCGTAGTTTACATTGTCGTGTGATACAGTACACTGTAAAGGCCAGAGATTTAAAAGTGCATGGATATTGTAGATGAGTAGTGTTGTGTACCGTTGTTCTTCTGGCCATTTAGCCGCCAGGCCTCTGCTGAGGCCAGACGTTGCCCACACTTTGCCCCGTGGAGGCAGACCAGGTACACCAATATTTTAAATAAGTACTCTGGCAGGTCCTGCCACCTAGTTTCCTGAGATTTCAGTGGCTAGGACCTAAAAAAAAAAATAAAATAAAATAAAATAAAATAATAATAATAATAATAAATAAAAAAAACGGAGGGGTGAAATGGGAGTGGGGTTTTTTTTTTTTTTTTTGGCTGATACTGCATAAGCTTGCTTTTTTGCATCATATGCCTCTACTAATGCTAATGGCCACCAGCCAAAAATATAATTATAAAATAACAAAAAAATAAAATAATAAGAATAAAAATAAAATAATAAAAGAAAAGGGAATAAAAATAAAATAATAATAAAAGAAAAGGAAATATACAACTTATGTGTCTACCTCCTCCTGTAGGTCCAGCTGACTTGATAATTCCGTACAGGAGTAGGTAATTATCAAGGCTGACAGTTTTGACCCAAAACTGTCAGCCTCTACCACCCCCATGTAGGTAACTTATTCTAGTAATTTATAACTCGCTGGCTAAAATAAAACTTCCTCCAATCCAGTCTAAACATCTCTCCCCACATAACTTGAAATTATGGCCCCTTGTTCTAGAATCATTTATAACCATCAAAATTTCATCCACATTCATTTTGCTTATGCCTCTCATCACAGTCTTAAACATCTCAATCAACTCTCCTCTCAGGTGCCTAGTTTCCAAGCTCTGCAACCCCCACATTCAAAGTCTTTCCTCGTATGGACGCCCTTTTGCCGATCTCACCAGGCGAGTTACCTTCTTTGGACCCTTTCAAGAAGCACCATGTCTTTCTTTAGGTGCGGTCTCCACACTTGTTGTTAGGAGCATTAGCAACTAAGGCCATATTGCTCCGGGGATATGCGGTGGTCATTCCCTGACCTTTCCGCATCCTCCGTATTTGGTGGTCACGGGCTCGAACTCCCATCTAATCAAGAAGCGTTTGCTACGCACTGCTGCTCCTGCCCACCTGGCTACGGAGGCACCATCCATACTTGAACATGACATTTCAAGTGTGGTCTAAAAATAGCCTTATATAATGGGATTATGACGTCCTGATCTCTACTCTCAATTGTTCGATAAATCATTGATAGGACACCATGGGCCTTCCATGCAACCAGTCTACAATGCTTGGAGAACCTCGTGTCTGACTGTATCGTAATACTCAGGTCCCTTTCCTCCACAACCGGCTTTATTTCAACTCTGCCAAGTGTATAAATTATTTTGGGGTTACTGTTCCCCAGGTGCAACACCTTATACTTTGCTGGATTAAAGCATAGCTGCCATTTTTCTGACCATTCCTGAAGTCTATCTAGGTCACTCTAAAGAAGCTCTGCTTGGCAGTGATGGTTAACTACTCTACCAATCTTTACATCATCTGCAAATTTAGACATCACAACCTTATCCCTTCATTGATGTCATTTATGAAAATCAAAAACAACAGTGGTCCTAAAACTGAACTTTGGGTCTTACGTCAACCCAATCTGAGGAATGACCATTTATCGCAACCCTCTGCCTCCTGCCCTGAAACCATCCAGCTATCCATCTAAGGATTTTCCCTGAGATTCCAACCTGTTCCAGCTTATAAAGTAACCGCTCATGTTGCACTCAGTCAAATTCTTTGCTGAAATCCAAATAAATGAAGTTGAAATTATTCCCTAAGTCCAGCTCTTGATGACCTTGTCAAACATGATTTTCCTTTTACAAAACCATGCTGAGTATCCTTCAGAATTCCATTTCTATCTAAATGATCCTGAATTCCATTCTTGATCACTGTCTCCATACTTTTCCCTACTACTGAAGCTAGGCTAATTGGCCAGTTATTTCCCACTTCACTCTTAGAACCGCCCTTATGTACTGGAGATACATTGGCACTTTTCCAATCCAACAGAATCACTCCCGGTCCAGTGATGCTCTCATAATTAGCCTCAATGGTTCAATGCACTTGCTTGCCGCCTCCCTTAAGATTATAGGGTATATGCCATCAACCGCAGGAGCCTTCTAGCCTGTAAACTCAAAAGTTTTTTTCATTAAATAAACGTAGAATTTAAACATTAATTACATTTTTTTTCAACTTCACTCCCATAATTTCTCATTGACATAAGGGTTTTCCTTTTGTAAATATCAATGCAAAGTAACTGTTGAGTTCATCTGCAACTTCAGCTGTGGTATCTAATATTATCCCACATTCATTACATAAGGGTCCGATCGGTTTGTCTTTCTCTTCTTTGCATTTATATATGTGAAGAATTCCTTATCCCCACTCTTTGCGAGCGATTTCTCATAATCTGCCTTTGCCAGCCTAACCTTTTCTGTGGCATTATTACAGATCAATTTGTAGCTGTTATAGGCTTCAGTACTTTTTATTGCTCAGTAACTCTTCCATGCCATCTTTTTCTGCTCAGGTAATCTGCAACTTCATTATTCATCCAACTTGGAATCTTTCTTGTGGAGTATTTTTTTGTATATAAGCATTCAAGGCTTCTGATTAATGTTTTCAAAGATATATCATAATTCAATTGTATTTGCTCTCTGTGAGATATCTACCCAGTTAATAAAGGCCCTGTAGCATCTTAAGCCGTCGTAATTTCCTTTCCTGAAATTATAACCCATTCCTTTGCCTTTAACTACTGCTACCTCTCTCTCTCTCTCTTCATTGTCCACCATAGAACTCTGTGATCACTTCCTGCTACTAGTTCATGTACTGTCAGCCCTATAATGTCAGCTAGTTCATGGGTGATGATGACGTCTAGAGTATTCTTTTCCCTAGTACTTTCCCTGACATGTTGATACAAATAGCAATCAACCAGTTGATTTAAAAATTTTGACCTCCAAGTGGAGTTTCCTTCCCATTTGCTCCAATCAATTAGAGACAAATTAAAATCACCCATATTAGACAACCACACATACTTTCCCATTGTATTTACATGTGGAGGCTCTCGTCATAATCTTCACAATCACCTGGCCTGTAGATTACTCCCACTCTCATTATACCTTTGCTTCCAAATATATCACCAAACAGATTCTATACTAGCATGCGAAATGTCTGAATCTGTGAAGGCTTTCATCGCGCTCAGGTTGCTTTTGATAAGAAGCATGACCCCACCACCCCTTCTATCTTCCCTATCCATCCTAAATACATTATACATACCGTACTGAAACTCGTCATTCCATCTCCGGGTGGCACTACGTTTCTGTAAGCCCTATTAAGTCAGCGTTACTTGTCCTAACCAGCAGTTCAAATTCACTCATTTTATTGACAACACTCCTGACATTATTGTATAAACAATTACGACTTGGTATTCTCGTATAGTTAACTACCCGGACACACCCCTTAAAGGGTAGCTAATGCTCGCTTCCCTGGCATTAGCTATACACACATTTGAAACGTTTCTGCTCTCAGAACATCTTGCCACTACGTTCTGTTGTGGTAAAAAACAAGAACTTTTGAGGTACATGCAAGGTTACTTTATTACCCTTCTCCCCCCAAACTAGCAGTTTCCTTGTCCATTTAAGGTATCCTCAATAATAGTGGCAAAAACTTGCACCACCTTTGTTTAAATGTATCCCGTCACTACAAAACAGATTCGTTCTACCTACAACTGCAGGCCAAGCTAATAGAAATTTTCCCCCAACACCTTGCAGGGTCTTTCAAAACTTCAGTTAATCCACAAGGCTTTCGGCGTATGATCCCTCCTATTGTGTCTGGGCAGAACTGCAGACACACAGAGATTGTGACCCAACTCGTGGCATTTCTTCAGCATGGTCCTATATTTGTCTAACAAATCGTCAGATCATGTATGCTTAATGTCATTGCCCCCACATGAATAATAATATTCTCTTTACCCCCCTTAAAATCTGACAGCCTGTTGGTGACATCATTAATAGTTGCTCCCGGCAGACATACCCTGGTTCTAGTCCACGTATCCTTATTACAAAAAATATTTCCCGTTTCTCTAACAATGGAGTCTCCTAATAAAACTAAGTCCTTTTGAACCAGAGTAGTTTGCACTTGGTTATTTTATTCTGGGGCCGAATCGGGAGTGCATCACTTGGTGGGTTATTAGAGTCTTGAGCCCCTGACACGCTCCCAGTTACATTATTCTCGAGGGAAAGCACCCGTTTTTTTCAATGACTCAAATTGTTCTAGCAATGCACAAAATTTTAACTTAAAATCAGTGCACTGCTTATAATGGTGACAAAGAAAAGAATCTCCAAGTGAGCTAGGATTATCCACTAGGTCGACTTCGGAATACATGCCACAGGTTCTGCAAAGGATAAAATCATTACTCACCCGGGAATCTCTGCCAGCTATTTCTGTACGAGTCATGGTACCCTCTGACGAAGTGCAGATCTTGTTATAACCATTATAAAATTTACTAATTATTATATTTATAATATTTAAAAAATCAAACTATTATAGGAAAAAAACTTATGAAAATAAACTTTACAATATACTAAATAACCTTTGAAACCCTGCTATACTTCACTTATCTGCTCTAATCCCCCTCTTATCTATACTTTTCTGTCGCTATGATGAGCTGCAATAGGTACGTCTGTTCACCACGAATGCTAATGTAAAGATGTATTATATTATAAAATATAATACATTTTAGTTATTTGTAAGTTCACTGCATCTACTTACAAAATGAGTAAAGGCAAACTTAACTCAAAATAAAGGTTTTTGACTTTATAATGAAGAAATACTAACCTGTGGTATATAAAACAGTTTATCTTTTGCTGGTTTCACTAAAGTCCCTCCAAAAAGAGGCCATAGCTGATAAGAAATAAAATTATACATCATTTAAATTTTATTATGCAATTTTTTTAATCGCAATAATCACAGCATTTAAAAGTAATTAAAATAGTAAATTTTATCAGAGTAGGCTGGCAATATAACAAGGCTATATCTCAATTGATAATCTATCATACTTGGATATGTTTGTCCATGAGTTTTGCTTTTACAAAGATAACACATTAATTAAAAGATACTGATCAGAAATCAAGTTTATAATATTACCAAAATTAAATAAGTAAATTTTTAATTAAAAATTTAAATAATCACTTCAGCCAAGTTGTACAAATACAGCTCATTACTGTGGCAGGGCAGAAATCTCATTAAGCCTATTAAATGCAGTTTATCAACAAGTAATGTAGTGCAGCTTGGTGAGCAAATGAGTTGTCTGCTGGGCAGCAGTTTTTACGCATACATTGGTGTTCAAAGAAAGTGCATCACCTAGGAATTTCACATTTCTAACCCTTTTTTGTGATGGTATGTTACATTAATGACTAGTATCATAAATAGAAATATAAACAAAAGATATTTATTAATAGTTAAGGCAAAGCTAAGTAATATTTGACAGTTGCTCTCAAAATATTCCAAAATGAGCATTTCCAACCTTTATACAACAGTTGGTAAACACAATTATGGCTGAAATGTTATCAGAAGCCCAATTGGCTTCAGTTTTTCATTCTAAATGGAAAACAAAATGAAAAGTTCACCAGGTGCAAACTAATATTTAGTTGAACTACCTCTGGCCATGATGACAGCAGCACACCGTCGAGGTACTGACAAGATCAATTTCTGAAGATAATCAACTGATAGTTCGTGATTCCAAACAGGAATTATGGCTTCCTGAAGTTCACGAAGGGTCTTTGGTTTCTTTCTGGCAACTGCAGATTCCACACAATGCCAACAGTTCTCTATAGGATTTGGGTCCCGGTTGTTTCCTGGCCAGCCAAGTGTTATAATGGACCGTTCTTCCAATCATTCTTTCACCTATAACAAATGTAAACACATTACTGTCGAACCTCTAATGCAGAAATGAAGCTAAAGTAACTTACAGAAGTGCCTACTTTTCGCCCGATGACATGGAGCAGAGTCGTCCTGAAAGATGCAGTTACTTGGCAGGTTGAAATGGTCTCTAATGGTTGACAGCAATTTGCCTTCCAATATAGCCAGGTATCTGTTGGCATTTACAGAACCTTTTATAAACTGCAAATTTCACCGTAGACACCATACAGTCTGGATTGTATTCTTCACCACACCTATGACGAATTGTTTGTCTCCCATCAGAGCCATGCAGGTTGAATTTCTTCTCATCCAAGAAAATAACTGACTTCCACTGCTCAGGGGTCTATTTGACATGCTCCTTGCACCAAATTAATCGGGCCTATTTCATTTTTTGTGAGAGGAGGGGCTTCTTCTTAGGATGAATGGATGATTTGGATTTTAATGGGGCATTGACAGCTGTGGCCAGAACGCACCAGTCCTTCTTAGGACGATGGGCTACAAGTCCATTTTTGAAGAGGTATCTTCTGATGTTACTGCACTTGCTACCACTCCTGTATGTTCTTCCCATTCTCTTTTCAGCTCAGATGAAGAAGCCTTACGGTTTTTAAGGCATAAAAACTTCAAAACGTGGTCCTGTTTTGGTATAGAGACCCGTTTGCAGCATCCGATTCCTTTTTTTCCTATCAGCAGAACCAGTATTCTTGAGTTTGGAAAGAAATCTACTCACTGTCGACTGATTACAAGACACTCTATAAGTTCTTCCCATCATAAGCAATATGATGGGAAGAACATCCTTCCTCACGTAAAGCAACAATAGCACTCTTTCTTCATGGCATCATCCTGACACAAGCAAACAAGGAACGACTGCAACTCTTGCAGAGCACGCTTATATAGCTGAAAGAAACAGCTGATGCAATATTACGTAATCATCCACATGTGTCAATCTTATCTGATGCAATCTGTAAGAAATACTGTCATATACTTACATTATTTGGACAACAATTATAATTTTAAAGGGTAATACACTTTCTTTGAACACCAGTGTACATGATCAAAGGTTAGGTCATCACATGCTTTCATATATGTCTACTGAGGCAAAAAGAAAACTGGTTCTTGCTTTTCGGGAGGATCTGGATGTCTTCTGTATAATTCAGCCATTATATGAACTTGGTGAATCAGTCAATTAGCATCCAGAGTGTTGAGGACAGAGAAAGGTAAGGGATGCTCAGCCTTGGATTTATCCCATTTGGGTAAGAATGGCCATTGACCAGTGTCATTTCTTCATTCAAAAAAGTACTAAAACCACTCCCTCCTTCATTTTAACATCCATTTTATTTCAGATTTCTGAAATTTTTCTTTGCCACATATTGGCAGAGAGGATGCAGCAGGAGGTACATATGTGTGGCAGCTAAATGATCTTAATAAATAGTGTGTGATGGGAGCAAAAATGACTCTTCGGGTAGAATAGTCATTTCTGTTTGTGTTCTGGTAAAACATCTCCCTCCAACCTTCTGGGTGCATGAAGATTTCTCGGTATTTACAGATTCCACCATTTTTCTTACCTCCTGTGAGGATATGCTCAGCTCTGCATTTAATCATTGTCTCTCTTTTATCTCTTTCCATTGCTGGCATGATAGAGAGTAAACAGAGTAGAGTACTCTCTTCAGCAGATAATACATGTCAAGTTTTGCAGTTAACATACTATAATTTCATGGTCCTTTGCATCATGACAGGCCATTTGCAAATGTCCATTTTTCTGAAACTTGAAACAGCATAATGGGTTAGGTACATATGGCCTTACTGGGCAGTGCAAATATCTAGCTGTAATACAGTTCAGAGACATTGGTAAAATGAAAGTATGGATGAGGTTTCTAGTGGGGACCATTCCTATACACAAATATATGTCCTGTTTTGCAATGCAATTTCAACTCAAAACATATCTCTTCTGAACACTTCAAGAAAATCCCATCCATAGCAAGCTTATACATCATCAGGCAAAAAAAAAAAAAAAACAGGAGAAAATTATGTACCAGGTACATAATGAGTTGCTGCTGCTGCTCTTCTCTGCGACTGATAGTGTCACAGCGGCAACTGTTAAGAGTCTTTACTGCAGGAACTTGTTATGATACTGGTACAGTAAAAATAAAATATTATGAAACTGGTACAGTAAAATAAATAAAAAAAAGTATTGATGCATTATTTTTATTAAAAATAATTTCAGTAAAATGAAATACAATGAATGGAATTTTTCATTGTACTAGTGTACAATGAAATAATTCGTATAAAATATATTATAACACCACAAATTATTGGTCTGTGGTAATTGAAATAAGATATATAATTTTGACACTCAAATTATTTTAATTCCCGAGTGAATACTCCATCGATTGTCGTTCCATTATGTGTAGTATTTACTAAAGTATTTGACTTACTATCTAAATTGAAGACATCTTTCATAAATTTACAAAACTTCTTTCCAGCCTCAGAATTTAATTCTAGATTGAAATCACCAGCGAGAACTATAGGTATACAATCTAGTGGCTCTTCCATTAATTTTGCACCTTCAATGGAATATAACATCAAATTCTTGTTATGAATTTTTGAATTACAGAAGAATTTCCATTAACCGGAATTCAAGCAACCGGCAAGAAATCTTGGAAATAATGTAGTAGGTAGCTGAAAAATTAAAATGATACATATTAATTTCTAGATAAAATGATTCAAACTTGGTGCGCTGTTTTGTTCTGTGAGTACGCGCATGCGCGTCCCTCATCACGTTTGTCTCACTCCCGACAATTCACTGTGTATATTTACACAGTGAATTGTCGGTTGATTTATTGTTATTCAAATTCTGTGTTCTCTTTCAACTTCTAGTATGCCAAAACAGGTAGCAAGTAAGCGTAAACGTGTAGTGCTTACCCTCAAGCAGAAGATGGAAATATGCAAGCGGCTTGAGAAAGGTGAAAGTCGTTCAGTGCTCATGGAAGAATTTAATGTTGGCTTATCAATGATCTATGACATTAAGGCTCAGTCTCAGAAAATAAAGAAGTTTTATGCCAAGTCGGAGAGTGACAAGAGTGTAGAGAAGCGTCATACTCTTCATACACCGAGAATGGAAGAGCTTGACCAGACGCTGTATGAGTGGTTTTCGCTGAAAAGATCCGAGGGTGGTTGCATTTCAATTTTACCTTCAATTTTCAAGTGGCTTACTCAATTCAAGGTTCTTCATGGCATCCGTAAGCTGGATTTGTCAGGGGAGCAGAAATCAGCTGATTTTCAGACTGCAGCTTCATTTCGTGAGGTGTTTAGTGAAATAGTCGAAAAAAATTATTTGGACCCCAGAACAGATTTATAATGCAGATGAGAAAGGACTAATGTGGAAGTGTCTGCCTAATTCTACTTTGTCTGGTGGTAATGAGAAGGTAGCTCATGGGTTTAAGCAAAATAAAGAGTGTGTAACTGTGCTCGTTTGTGCAAATGCATCAGAAATCATAAGGTAAAGCTGTGTGTGTGTGTGTGTGTGTGTGGTCGGCAAATTTGCTAAAACAAGGTGCTTTAATGGTGTAAGTAACCTTCCCGTACATTATCATGCCCAGAGTAACAGTTGGATGGACGCAGGAATCTTTACCAAGTGGTTTCATTATTCGTTTGTCCCTAGAGACAATGCTAAAGAAAATTTACGAAAGAAAGGATTAACAGAGAATAGTAAAGTTTTGTTGCTCTTGGATAACTGTCGTGCACATCCTCCTGCTGAAGAGCTAGTTAATAGCAACATTTTCATGTGTTATCTTCCAGCTAACGTCACAAGTCTGATCCAACCGATGAATCGGGGGGGGGGGAGATGCAAGGCATAAAAATGTTTTACAGGCACGACGTCATGTGCAAGATGACTAATTTTGACCGGACAATTCTGGATTTTCAGAAGAAATATAACCTCAAAGATGCTATTTACACTATCAGTTGTGCATGGGACTCTGTGAGAAATGAAACATTACAGAAATGTTGGAGAAAGTTGTGGCCAGCTGTGATATTTGAGAAGTCCACCTCCATTGAATTTGAGGAGTTTCCAGGCAATAGTGCAGCTGTCATAGCACTGTTTATGATGAAATCTGTGTAACTCACAGATTTCATCATAAACAGTTGACGAAAAAAAAAGCCGTGAATTAGGGTTGAATTTGAAAGTGTCTGCAATTCTGACCAGACACGATAGGAGGGAGTATATGATGAGAGCCTTGTCGGTCAATTCGGCCCTGGAAAGATTGTGCAAGGCTCAAGGGGTAGAATTTTTTTCAGCCTGGGCTGTACTTGTTAACAGAAGAGACTGCTTCTACAGGGATGGGATACACTTAAATAGAAAGGGTGCAAGAATATTTGCTGATGCTATCGAGGCAGTGTTAGGTGGGTCGGAAAACTGCTAGCTTGGGGGGGGATACAAAGATTAATAGATTAACAGTAGCCACTGGCAGAGGTGAAAGTGATTCTTGCACTGCTTCTATTGAAATGAGCAGAAGCCTGAAAAACAAGATTCAGGATATTACAGAGACTGCTGGGAATCATTGCGGTACAAGTAAACACATGGGTTGTGTTAGGGTAGCTAAGAATAGAAACAGGTGCATGTATACCTGCGTGTACACCAATGCTAGGAGTTGAGTAAATAAATTTGATGAATTTGAGGTATTGTTCAAAGCATCAAAGGCGGATATTGTTGGGATATCAGAGACGTGGTGTCACACAGATATAAGGAAGGCAGAACTGGAATTTGGGGAGTACAACGTCTACAGAAAGGATAGACAGGATAGGAAGGGAGGAGGGGTTATGCTATTAGTTACGAAACACAAAATCCAAGGAAGTGAAGCCAGCCGACATCGCTGGACAGTGCAGTGTCGAGTCAGTTTGGTGTGACGTAAGCATTGGGAGATCAAAATTGAGTAGGAGTGTGCTATAGGCCTAATCACTCTGATGAGTATAATAAGAAACTGTACAGGGAAATATAGTGGTCCAGTACATAAGAGTCTTATAATGAGGGATTTTAATTTCCCAGATATTGAATGGAATTTGTGGGTTGGTCACTCACACACTAGCAAGGCTTTTGTGGATTTATTGGACGATTGTTTTCTACATCAGCATGTTCGGGAGGCAACTAGAGGGAGTAATAATCTTGATTTGATTATCAGTAGTGATTCTTCATGCATTAAGGATCTGCAGATACAGAACCACTAGGTGGCAGTGATCACAGTGTGCTGAAGTGGGATTTACTCAAAGAGGTCACTAACGTCAGGGGTAAAGGGAAGGGTTATTGCTTTCGTAAAGGCAACTATGATGGTCTTAGACAGTATTTAAATTCTATACAGTGGGACCAACTGAAGATGTTACCAACAGCAAATTCAAAATGGGAAGCATTCAAAGAACTTATCTTGGAAGCTACTAGGCTTTACATACCAACTAAGAAATATTGTTCAAGGTTTAGGCCTAAATGGATGTCAGATGAACTAATGAGACATATGACAGTGAAGAAAAATGCATGGGATACATATAAATTAACACGTGACACAGAAGCCTATGATAGATACAAGTTGATCTGCAACCAAGTTACAAAGGAGGTTAGGCAGGCAAAGGCAGATTACGAGAAATCTTTGGAAAGGGATGCAAAGAAAAACAGCAAAGAGTTCTTTACTTATGTAAACTCTAGAAGGAAGGGGATGAATCAGATTGGTCCACTTGATATCGATGGGTCAACTGTTGATGATCCTGCTCAGGTAGTTAACAAACTAAATGAATATTTTGCATCTACATTCACACATGAGGAGTCATTCAGCGAGGGGAATGCCGGAGGTGTATTCAACTCTGGCAGTAAGCTAGAGAATCTTGTAATAACTGAGAGTAAAGTGGAGGTCATGATAATGAGATTTTCATGTTTAGAATTTATTATCAGGCATCAAAGTGTTGAACCTGATATAACTTCAGTTGTCTTTTTTGGGGTGGGGGGGAAGGAAGTTACTGAGTCAACATCCAATTTTTCTGGTAGGGACCTTACTGGGTCCGAGAAGAAAAGATTTATATTATTATGATTCATAGAAGTTATATTCTGTTTCGATGCATGTGTTCCCCACCTACCACAGAGCCCTAAGGGATGCCTATTACCTGGCAAGCAATAAATGTGCACCAGGACTATCGAAGCACTTTATATCCACCTGAATCCTGTACCTAGAACCATGAAGGTAGAAGCAATGCATTGACATGGTTGACCCCTCTGGACAAACTCGAGAGTCCAATGGTTACCAAAATCTTTTGGCCATTATTCCCTTGGTCCATAAACTCCTCTCCAGTGCTCCCCAACCTACAAAAAAGCATTATTCAGACTAGCAGTTTGCATGACTCACTAAGGAAGATAACACATTTATTCAAAATCCAATTAAAACTTTTTAGTTTAATTCAACAAAACTGATAAACTTTATCCAGCGATAGCAGCTTTTCAAAGTCTGATAATCATTTAGCAACTTCTTCAATGTTCAATACATTATTAATGCAATGATAGACTTGATGAAGTGATGCCAGTTTCCCAATGTTTAATTTAAAGTTATTTAGCAGGAGTCTTAAATCAGTACATTTAGCAATCTGGAGTCAATTTCTTTGCTTGTTTCGAAGTTTGATGACCAAACCAAAACTACTTTCCACCAAATATGATGTTGGAAATGTGCAACAAGGAGCTTGCACTTCCATCAAAAAAAGAAAAAAAGTGACTAAAGGAAATAGCTTCGAAAGTGATGAACAGTAACACTTTAAACATGAAGGTGTTTAAAGGTGTTTCGTATAGGCTCTATCCTGGTCAATCGTAAATAAGCCCAATGCACTTAGACCCACCCCTCCAGCCCCCTTAGGTAGTCCCACCACCCTCTGGGGTGGTGGGACTACCTAATGATCCAGGGTAAGCCATCCCAGGACCACCCATGTTATCAAAGCAGTAGCAAAAGTGGTGTGCCAAAGCTGGGCCCCTTCAACCAACCAGATGCCTCTTTCTGAGTTTCTAAAGGTGATGCCTGTGATGTCCAGTGAATACAAAATGGCATGTGTGGATTCTGGTGGTGCTAATCTGGAGGATCTGCAGCATCACTGGGAGGTCCCATCAAGAACAGGTGCCCACATGGGGGAGGGGGGGGACCTCTACATATATTTTTTGATTCCACACATGCCATTTTGTAAATTTTCCATTTAAAACCCTAGTTTGCAGACAGAAACTACTAAATGAAGGAGCATGTGCAGTATACTGAAAACAAGCTTAACCAATGAGTTATTAGATTTCATCTAGAGTTCAGTAACCTACAAGTATGAAGCACGTGAATAAATATTGTAGATTTTTAATGTATTATTCAGCAATTGTATTTTAATTGATCAATTACATCAGTATATGTAGTGAAAGGAATGCTAATGCAATGTCTAAATTTGGTGACAACCTTTGGGAATCAACTCAACATCGGTGTCATGGCACCCCACTTTGGCATCATAGAACAAACAGACAGACCGGAATGAATTATGCATCACACAAATAATAATCTAGAGTCACAGCTAAAAAATTACAAATCAATGGTAAAATATATATTCTCAAACTCTCAGCAACAAACAAGGCAAACAGACAGTATGTGTGAAAGAAACCTTTCACACGTACTGTCTGAAAGGACATGTGAAAGGTTTCCTGGTCTCCAATAGGATCATCACAACTGATGAGCAAATCTGTTTTTCTGCAATTTTGGTTTGGAACATATTGCAGTGCTTTACTGTATATTGCCTGTGTGCCATAGAAGATGCTTTTGGCCATCTCACTCTTACTTCCCTCTACTGCAAATGCAACCACTAGATATCTTACGTTACACTCCTTGAACAAGTCATGGATATTTCAGAGGCAAAGATCTCTAAAAGATACAAATGGAAGGTCACAGGTGAAAAGCATAAGCTCGTGGAGGAGTTTCTTGCTACTGCTAATTTGGATATTCTATATATACAAGGTGTGGCAATAAAGTTCCTAGACTGGTGCAATAAAAAAAAACACAAAAAGGAGCTCAAAAATAGTGTTATTTTTATTCCAAGTAATCACCACCTGAATGAATGCACTTATTACGTCATTGTGAAAGTTACTGAAAAGTCAGCAAACACATCCAAAGAGATGATGTTCAGTTTGGCAGTTACATTTTTCTTTATATCCTCAACATCCTGATATCTCTTTCTTTTGAGGGCAGTTTTCACCTTGGAAAAGAGGAAGAAGTCTGTTGGTGCCAGATCGATAGAGTAGGATGGATGGTTAATCTCTACAATGGCAGAAATGTCTTCACCAAAACAAGTTCAGAATGGGTGGGACATTTTTCTGCAACAAGAACCAACTGTTTTTCTCTTAAAATTGCAGCCCTAACCGGGGAAATTCAATAGTCTCTGAAGTACCTGTACACAGCATTAACTTTCAGGTACAAATTCCTTGTGAATCACACCTTGTTTGTCAAAAAACATGATCAGCATTGTCTTGATCCTGGACTTCTGTAAATTAAACCTTATGGGCCTTAGTGATGATTTTTTAAGCTTCATGCGCTAACTCTTCATCTCTGGGAAATACTGAAACACCCAACCCTCATCTCCAGTGACAATACAGAAGAGGAAATCAGGATTGTTTTAACAATTCTGGATGAAGTCTTCATGATGATACTCTGTTGCTTCTGCTCATCCACGAGGCTGCGTGGCACAATTCTGCACACTTTCCTTTTCCCAAAATCTTTATTTAGAATTTAACAACGATCTCTTGCAACTTTGTCCTCATTTCAAGAGGTGGATAGATGCCCACTCCTTGTGTCATCACAAAAATCCTCACATCCGTCTTTGAACCACTTATACCATTGTTGTTGTGGTGTTTTCTGGTGCAAGGACTACATAGGTCATGTTGACCTTACATATAAAAACTGCTTGAGCAGCAGTTATAAACTGTCACACATTTTAATTTGTTTTAAATATAAAAATAATTCAGAGAGATTTGCTTCTTTACCTATGATGCTATTGAGAGACAGAGGTTGTTGTAGTTCTGAAATCAAACTAAGACATTCGTTGGGCTTTGCTGAACAAGCTACATTCAAGGAGTATATGTTTTACTGTAAGTGGTAGCGAGCAGTGCACATACTGAGGAGTATCATTTCCTGTATGTTGTTGTTGTTGTTTTGGTTTTTAGGAGCATTAGCAACTAAGGCCATATTGCTCCGGGATATGCGGTGGTCATTCCCTGACCTTTCTGCATCCTCCATATTTGGTGGTGACGGGCTCGAACCCCGGTCTAATCAAGAAGCGTGTGCTATGCACTGCTGCTCCTTCCCACCTGGCTACGGAGGCGCTCATTTCCTGTAAGCAGACAGAGATGTGTGAGGTGGGTGTGACCTTTCGAGTTCTGGCTAAAATTACTTCTTTTCTATTTTTACGAAGGCTAGACGTCCATAATTGTGGTTCAGGTTTTATTTGAAATAGCTTGTTATTTGTTTGCATTTTCCACAGAAGTGTCCATTGTTCCATAGATGTTCTCCTTATATTGTGTCTATAATCAGGATATGGGACTAGATTATGCTATGCTGAAAGGATGCTTTGCAGTATCATTCAAGGCGTATAAGCTACATTCAAGGAGTATATGTTTTACTGTAAGTGGTTGTGAGCAGTGCACATACTGAGGAGTATCATTTCCTATAAGCAGACAGATGGTTGGTTGGGGTTTTATTGGTGCATTAGCAACTAAGGCTATAATGCGCTATAAGCAGACAGAGATGTGTGAAGTGGGTGTGACCTTTCGAGTTCTGGCTAAGATTACTTCTCTTCTATTTATATGAAGGCTAGAAGTCCATAATTGTGGTTCAGGTTTTATTTGAAATAGCTTGTTATTTTTTTGCATTTTCCAAAGAAGTGTCCATATTTATTTGTGGGGTTAGTTTAACTTCTTGTAAACATACACCAGTGGGATTGTAGGTGTGAAGATCTTTAATGTCATCGATACTGCTCGGAGACCACGACAATTCCATTGAAGTACTGTATGCATTACTTAGGTTTAGTTGTTTCTGATGACTTTATTAGTGTTATCAGTTTATTCCATTGTTTTGAGAAAGACAGGCTGACCACCAGTGTCCATGTCATCATTGCATAAAGCTCAAGAATAGCTTCATCTTGATCATTTGTATCCATAAGACTGGTATCATACTGTGCTTTTTCTATCACTCTGAGGTTTTGTACTCTTGGAATTATAATAATAACATATAAATATAAAAGTAATAGAAATAAACTTCAGTAAATTTAAAATATAGAGAATTAATACAAAACATGGATGGGCTAAAACAACAGTTAGTGATATTCATTTTTAACACTAGTTTTATTAATAAAAATATCAATTTTATTTTCATTTAACAATGTAGCTATTCTGTTGAAAAATTCAAATTTAACATGATTTGTCCTAAATTTAGAGATGTGAAATAATTTATGTTCCCTCAAAGGCCTAGGGGGACAATTGAAGTTAATACATGACAGTAGCAATGGAGCATCTATTTTGCCTTGAATAATCGAATGTAGAAGGAAACAGTCAAACATATTCATTCTAACACTTAACATGGGAAGGTTCAAAATTTTACATCAGTCTTTATATTTAAACAAAAATAGTCTAAATCTGATTTATAAACTAAGAATCTGATGAGAGATTTTTGAACCCTTTCAAGCATATTAATATTATTTAGCTTATACAGCATCAGCCAAAAAAAATGAAAAGAAAAGATCCTTCCCATTTCACCCATCCATTGACTCCAAATGTTTGCCTAGTTCACCTTTGAATTTATTTAACCTGTCAACTTTCATGACAGAAGTTTGTTCCAGCAATCAACCACCCACTGACTAAAGGCAAATTTATGCACATCTTTTCTACAACTTCTTTTCTCAATTTTAATTTATGTCCCCTCAGGTGATTAATCTGGGCAAGAGGAAGAATTCCATCAGCACTGAGCTTGCTCAAACCATTCAAAGCCTTATACACCTCATTCAGATCACCTTACAGATCCCTTGTATCCAGACGCTACGATTTAGTAGTAGTAGCATGTGATGCAAGAAAGCAAGTGTATGAGCTTATGCAGCATCAGCCAAAAAAAAAAAAATCTCCATTCCAAAAATTAAATTTAAATTTGATTTTTTTTTTAAAATAAAATTTAAAATTTTGAGATTAGAGGTTTATGAAAACTTATCATCTCAGCATGTATTGGTATATTTAAGTTGCATGAAATAGTAGTAGCATGTGATGCAAGAAAGCAAGTGTATGAGTTTATGCAACATCAGCCAAAAAAAAAAAAATCACACCATTCCCTCCAAATGCCTGTCCAGTTCTCCTTAAATTTATTCAACCTATCAACTTCCACAACGACAGCTGGAAGTTTGTTCCAGCAATTAACCACCCGCTGGCTAAATGCAAATTTCCGCAGATCTATTCTATATCTGTCCTTTCTTAATTTGAATTTATGTCCCCTTAGGTTCGTAATCTGAACAAGTGGAAGAATCCCATCAGAATTCAGCGTGCTCAACCCATTCAAGGCCTTATACACCTCAATCAGATCACCGCGCAGGTGCCTAGTCTCCAGCCACTGCAATTTGCAGAATTTAAGCCTCTCTTGGTAAGAGGATCCCCTTCATTCTCCTCGCCAATCTTGTTGCCCTTCTCTGTACAAGTAAATCTACATCCTTCCTAAAATGAGGCCTCCAGACCTGTACGCAGTACTCAAGGTGTGGCCTGAACATTGCCTTATACAGAGGGACAATCACCTCCTTTTCCCTGCTAGCAAAATTCCTATATATCATTGACAAAACCTCAGGACCTGCCCTGGCAGCCTGTCTGCATTGCTCAGAAAACTTCATATCTGACTGCTCAATTACTCCCAGGTCTTTTTCATTTTCTACCACCTTAAGTGTAGTACCACACAGTTGGTACGTTTCTCTGGGGTTACTTCTACCCATATTCAGTACTTTGCATTTGTCAAGGTTACACTTCAGTTGGCACTTCTTAGCCCATCTGCCCAAATTATCTAGATCCTGTTGCAGTAGCACACTGTCATTAACAACCCTGCCAACCTTTGTATCATCTGCAAACTTCGACACTAAGCCTGATATACCTTCATCAATATCATTGATAAATATACAAAACAACAGAGGACCCAACTCCGAAACCCGTGGGACTCCACTAATAACATTAGTCCACGAAGAGCAGCACCCAATGATTACCACCCTCTGTCTTCTCCCACACAACCATCCTTTTATCCATTGTAGCAACTTACCCTTAATACCATTCTGCTCCAATTTGTACAATAGTCTTCCATGCGCAAGTGTCAAAAGCTTTCTTGAAATCCAAATATATGATATCAAAATTATTTTTTGCATCCAGTTCCTTTGTAACCACATCATAATATCCTATCAAATTTGTCAGACAAGACTTTCCCTTAACAAACCCATGCTGTGTCTGAATTATTGCTGCAGTCTTGTCTAGATGAACCTGCAATGCATCTTTAACAAGTGACTCCATTATTTTACCCAGAACAGAAGTTAAACTAACTGATCTGTAATTACTCGTGTCACCCTTCGATCCCCCCCCCTTTGTGAATTGGGGATACATTTCCACATCTTCAGTCCGTGGGGACCTCCCCTGAGTCCAAGAATGCTCTCATAATTATGGCTAAGGGTTTGCTTAGTTGCTTTGCCACCTCCTTTAATATAATTGGATAGATCCCATCCACCCCAGATGCCTTTCTTATGTTTAACTTCAACAATTTCTCCTCCACTTTGCTCTCAGTTATTACAAAATCATTAAGCACCCTGCTGCAATTTGATAACCTTCTGCCATTTTCAAACCTTAATAACTCTTCATGTGTGAATGTAGATGCAAAGTACTCATTCAGTTTGTTTACTATCTGAGCAGGATCATCAACAGTCGAACCACCGATATCAAGTGGATCAATCAGATTCATCCCCTTCCTTTTAGAGTTTATATAAGTAAAGAAATCCTAGCTGTTTTTCTTAGCATCTTTTACCAAAGATTTCTCGTAATCTGCCTTCGCCTGCCTAACCTCCTTTGTGACCTGATTACAGACTAGCTTATATCTGTCATAGGCTTCTGAGTCGCTTGATAATTTATATGCATCCCATGCATTTTTCTTCTCTGTCACGATTCTCATTAGTTCATTTGATAACCATTTAGGCCTAAACCTTGAACAATATTTCTTAATAGGTATGAAACTTTTAGTAGCATCCACGATTAATTCCTTGAATGCTTCCCACTTAGAATTTACTGTTGGTAACATCGTCAGTTGATCCCACTGTATAGAATTTAAAAACTGTCTGAGACCACTGTACTCACCTTTACGGAAGCAAAAACCCTTTCCTTTACCCCTGATGGTAATTATATCTTTAAGTAATTTGCAGTACTTAAGCCTTTCTTTGTAAGCACAAACCTTTATTCCCCTCACCAATCTCATTGACCTCTGTACTCATTCCAGCAGCTCTACATCCTTCCTAAAATGAGGCCTCCAGACCTGTATACAGTACTCAAGGTGTGGTCTGACCATTGTCTTATACACCTTAGTACAGGCAACCCTCATATAACAAGGTACTTCTACAACACGGTTTTGCTCTAACACAATTGATAAATTGTGGAAATCCTTGCACAACACAGTACTTCTACAACAAAGTTTCGCTCTAATACGGTTTGAGAATGGCTGGAAATCTCGCATAACACGTATTTTTGAGCTTTTTTGTGCTAGGAAAAACTCTGCTATTCTGTTAGATGTAATTTTCAATGTTTTCATTCCTTTTTATGAATCCCTGCTGTTGATTTGCTAGTTGCTATTGCCTTCATGATATTTTTCTAAAGCACATTTCTGGAGGTCACTATCATAAAACAATTTGCAGTTTCTGGTTTACTGGTCTTTTACTACCAATTATAAACTGGTAGTAAACTCTATATTCTTGCATTTGTTATAGTACTGATAGCTGGAATTCTGTGAGTTTTCCATGTTATTATGGTGAGATGTTTCCCCTTCCATGAAATATTCAATCATATAAAAAAAAAAAACATATATAGATTTGGTTTTTTTTATATGATTGAATATTTTGGTTTTAAATTTGAATATATATATTTTTTTTTTTTTTTTTTGGTTGTAAAATTTAGTCTGTAAACAGAAATATCAATTAGTATGTACGTAAGCATAAATTTATTTTTATTTTGCTAACTGGAAAATATTCTTCCGATTTTCACATATCATTTAAAGTGGGGGTCCACTGTATTTTGTTGGAAGATCCCTGGGTTAGGTTCTGTACTATTGAACTTTTTAGCATTAGCATTAGTAGAGGCATTTGATGCAAGAAAGCAAGCTTATGCAGCATCAGCCAAAAAAAAAAAAAATAAATAAATATATAAATAAAATAAAATAAATAAATAAATAAAAAATACCCACTTCCACTTCACCCCTCTGTTCGTTCGAAATACCTGTACAGCTGAGCCTTAAACTTATTGAGGCTATCAACTTCCACAACAAGGGATGGAAGTCTGTTCCACCAACCAACCACCCGCTGGCTAAAGCCAAATTTCCTCACGTCTATCCTAAATCTGTCTTTCCTCAATTTGAACTTA
Organism: Mastigoproctus giganteus; assembly: GCF_048544385.1. Taxonomy (NCBI): domain Eukaryota; kingdom Metazoa; phylum Arthropoda; class Arachnida; order Uropygi; family Thelyphonidae; genus Mastigoproctus; species Mastigoproctus giganteus. The sequence continues at coordinate 170,331,817 of NC_143586.1, read as the reverse complement.
TGCCCTCTCAGGTGATTATTCTGAGCAAGAGGAGGAATCCCATCAGCATTGAGCATGCTCAAACCATTCAAGGCTTTATACACCTCTATCAGATCACCTCGCTGGTGCCTAGCCTCCAGACACTGTAATTTGCAAAACTTAACCCTTTCTTCGTAAGATCACCCTTTGTTCCATTCACTAATCTTGTTGCCCTTCTCTGTACTCGTTCCAGCATCTCTACATCCTTCTTGAAATGAGGCCTCCAGACCTGTATACAGTACTCTAGGTGTGGCCTGACCATTGCCTTATACAAGGGAATAATCACCTCCTTATCGCTGCTAGAAAAATTCCTATATATCATCGACAATACACCATGAGCTACTCTTGCTGCCCGTCTGCACTGCTCAGAAAACTTCATATCTGCCTGCACAACCACCCCCAGGTCCCTTTCATTCTATACCACTGCCAGTGTAGTACCACAGAGTTGATACGTTGCTCTGGGGTTGCTGTTTCCCATATGTAGTACTTTACATTTGTCAATGTTAAACTTCATTAGCCACCTCTCAGCCCATCTGCTCAACCTTTGCAGATCCTGTTGCAGTAGCACAGTGTCAGTAGTGTCCTTGACAACCCTGCCAACCTTCGTATCGTCTGCAAACTTGGACATTAAGCTTGATATACCATCATCAATATCATTTATAAATACAGAAAACAATAATGGACCCAATACTGAACCCTGAGGTACTCCACTAATAACATTAGTCCACGATGAGCAGTGTCAATTGATTACCACTCTGTCTTCTCTCTCTCAACCACCCCTTTATCCATAGCAGCAATTTGCCTCCAATGCCACACTGCTCCAATTTGTGCAGCAGTCTTCCACGTGCAACAGTATCAAAAGCCTTTCTAAGATCCAAGTATATAATATCAAAGTTATTCCCTGCATCCAGTTCTTTTGTGACTGCATCATAGTATCCAATCAGATTGGTCAGGCAAGACTTCCCCTTAACAAAACCATGCTGTGTCTGAGCTAGAACTGAAGTCTTGTCTAGATGAGCCTGCAGTGCTTCTTTAACCAGTGCCTCCATTAATTTTCCGGGAACAGAAGTTAAACTAACAGGTCTATAATTACTTGTGTCAGCCTTTGATCCTCCTTTGTGAATTAGGGTCACACTTGCACATCTCCAGTCTATGGGTACCTCCCCTGAGTCCAAGGAAGCTCTCATAATTATGGCTAAGGGTTTGCTTACTTCCTTTGCTGCCTCCTTTAATATAACTGGATAGATCCCATCCACCCCAGGTGCCTTTTCTTGTATTTATCTTCAACAATTTCTCCTCCACTTTACTCTCAGTTATTACAAGATTCTCTAGCTCACTGCCAGAGCCAGAGTTGAATACACCTCTGGCATTCCCCTCTCTGAATAACTCCTCATGTGTGAATGTCGATGCAAAATATTCATTTAGTTTGTTAGCTACCTGAGCAGGATCATCAACAGTTGACCCATCGATATCAAGTGGACCAATCTGATTCATCCCCTTCTTTCCAGAATTTACATAAGTAAAGAGCTCTTTGCTGTTTTTCTTTGCATCCCTTGCCAAAGATTTCTCGTAATCTGCCTTCGCCTGCCTAACCTCCTTTGTAACTTGGTTACAGATCAACTTGTATCTATCATAGGCTTCTGTTTCACGTGTTAATTTATATGTATCCCATGCATTTTTCTTCTCTGCCATATGTCTCATTAGTTCATCTGACATCCACTTAGGCCTAAACCTTGAACAATATTTCTTAGTTGGTATGTAAAGCCTAGTAGCTTCCAAGATAAGTTCTTTGAATGCTTCCCATTTTGAATTTGCTGTTGGTAACATCATCAGTTGGTCCCACTGTATAGAATTTAAATATTGTCTCAGTCCATCGTAGTCATCTTTACGAAAGCAATAACCGTTCCCTTTACCCCTAATGGTAGTTACCTCTGAGTAAATCCCACTTCAGCACACTGTGGTTCATTTACCTGCAGATTCTTAATGCAAGAAGAATCACTACTGATAATCAAATCAAGAGTATTACTCCCTCTAGTTGCCTCCCGAACATGCTGATGTAGAAAACAATCATCCAATAAATCCACAAAAGCCTTGCTAGTGTGTGAGTGACCAGCCCCCAAATTCCAGTCAATATCTGGGAAATTAAAATCCCCCATTATAAGACTCTCTGATTTACTGGCCCACTCTATTTCCTGTACAGTTTCTTATTATAATCATCAGAGTCATTAGGCCTATAGCACACTCCTACTCTCAATTTTGATCTCCCAATGCTTATGTCACACCAAACTGACTCGACACTGCACTGTCCAGCAATGTCGACTGGCTTCACTTCCTTGGATTTTATGTATTTCTTAACTAATAGCATAACCCCTCCTCCCTTCCTATCCTGTCTGTCCTTTCTATAGATATTGTACTCCCCAAATTCCAGTTCTGCATTCCTTATATCTGTGTGACACCACGTCTCTGATATCCCAACAATATCTGCCTTTGATATTTTGAGCAATACCTCAAATTCATCAAATTTATTTACTAAATTCCTAGCATTGGTGTACACGCAAGTATACATGCACCTGTTCTTTTTCTTAGCTACCCTTACACAATCCATGTGTTTACTTGTACCCCAATGATTTGAAATATCCTGCATCTTATTTTCCAGGCTGCGGCTCATTCCAATAGAAGCAGTGCAAGAATCACTTTCACCTCTGCCAGTGGCTACTGTTAATCTATTAGCTCTTGTATCCCCCCCCAATCTAGCAGTTTTCCGACCCACCTAACACTGCCTCGATAGCATCAGCAAACATTCTTGCACCCTTTCTATTTAAGTGTATCACATCCCTGTAGAAGCAGTCTCTCCTGTTAACAAGTACAGACCAGGCTGAAAAAAATTCTATCCCTTGAGCCTTGCATAATCTTTCCAGGGCCGAATTGATCGACAGGGCTCTCATCATATACTCCCTCCTATCGTGTCTGGGCAGAATTGCAGACACTTTCAAGTTCAACCCTAATTCACGGCTTTTTTTCAACAGTGACCTGTACTTGTTAAGTAATTCCACCGGTCTCCTACTCTTAATATCATTAGTGCCAATGTGTACAACTATATCACTTTTTGTGCCCTTAAAAGATGATATCCGCTCTACAACGTCATCAACCTTTGCCCCTGGCAGACAAACCCTGGTCGTCCTGGTCCTGTTCCACCTATCCTTTTTACAAAGCATGTTCCCCGTTTCCCTGACAATAGAGTCACCAACAACTACTAGTTTCTTTGGGACCAGCGCATTCTGCCTTGGGGGCTGCCGCTGTGTTGCGTGATGACCAAGTGCAAGCTCTGGCATTGGTGTGGGCAGCTGAGAGCTTAATGGGTCCCTCAATTTTAATCCTTCGATGGCATCCACCCTGTCCTTCAGGCTCTCATATAGCATTAGCATTAGTAGAGGCATATGATGCAAGAAAGCAAGCTTATTCAGCATCAGCCAAAAAAAAAAAAAAAAAAAAGACCCTCTCCCATTTTACCCCTCCGTTCGTTCGAAATACCTGTCCAGTTGAGCTTTAAATTTGTTTAGGCTATCAACTTCAACAACAAGTGATGGAAGTCGGTTCCACCAACCAACCACCCGCTGGCCAAAGGCAAATTTCCGCACATCTATCCGACATTCGTCCTTCCTCAATTTGAATTTATGCCCTCTGAGGTGATTATTCTGAGAAAGATGAAGAATCCCATTGGCATTGAGCATGCTCAAACCATTCAAAGCCTTATACACATCTATCAGATCACCTCGCCGGTGTCTAGTCTCCAGACTCTGTAATTTGCAAAACTTAAGCCTTTCTTCGTAAGAGCAACCCTTTGTTCCATTTACTAATCTTGTTGCCCTTCTCTGTACCCGTTCCAGCAGCTCTACATCCTTCTTGAAATGAGGCCTCCAGACCTGTATACAGTACTCAAGATGTGGCCTAACCATTGCCTTATACAAGGGAATAATCACCTCCTTATCCCTGCTAGAAAAATTTCTGTATATCATTGACAAGACACCATGAGCTGCTCTTGCAGCTCGTCTGCACTGCTCAGAGAACTTCATATCTGCCTGCACAATTACCCCCAGGTCCTTTTCATTCTCCACCACTGTCACTGTAGTACCGCAGAGTTGATACATTGCTCTGGGGTTACTGTTACCCATATGTAGTATTTTAAATTTGTCAATGTTAAACTTCATTTGCCACCTCTCAGCCCATCTGTTCAACCTTTCCAGATCCTGTTGCAGCAGCATAGCGTCAGTAGTGTCCTTAACGACCCTGCCAACCTTTGTATCATCTGCAAACTTAGACATTAAACTTGATATCCCATCATCAATATCATTCATAAACACCGAAAACAACAATGGACCCAACACTGAACCTTGAGGAACTCCACTAATAACATTAGTCCACGTTGAGCAGTGTCCATTGATTACCACTCTCTGTCTTCTGCCACTCAACCATCCCCTTATACATAGCAGCAATTTGCCTCCAATGCCACACTGCTCCAATTTGTGCAGCAGTCTTCCATGTGCAACAGTATCAAAAGCCTTTCTAAGATCCAAATATATAATATCAAAGTTATTCCCTGCATCCAGTTCTTTTGTGACTACATCATAGTATCCAATCAAATTGGTCAGGCAAGACCTGCCCTTAACAAAACCATGCTGCGTCTGAGCTATAACTGAATTCTTGTCTAGATGATCCTGCAGTGCTTCTTTAACCAGTGCCTCCATTAATTTACCTGGAACAGAAGTTAAACTAACAGGTCTATAATTACTTGTGTCAGCCTTTGATCCTCCTTTGTGAATTGGGGTTACATTTGCACATCTCCAGTCTATGGGTACCTCCCCTGAGTCCAAAGAAGCTCTCATAATTATGGCTAGGGGTTTGCATACTTCCTTTGCTGCCTCCTTTAATATAACTGGATAGATCCCATCCACCCCAGGTGCCTTTTTTATGTTTATCCTCAACAATCTCTCCTCCACTTTCCTCTCAGTTATTACAAAATCATCCAGCTCACTGCCAATGTTTACTTTACCTACATCATTCTCCTTCCTGAATAACTCCTCATGTGTGAATGTAAATGCAAAATACTCGTTTAGATTGTTAGCCACCTGAGCAGGATCCTCAACTGTTGAACCATCAATATCCAGTGGACCAATCTGATTCATCCCTTTCCTTCTCGAGTTCAAGTATGTAAAGAACTCCTTTCTGTTTTTCTTTGCATCCTTTGCGAAGGATTTTTCGTAGTCTGCCTTTGCCTGCCTAATCTCCTTTGTGACTTGGTTACAGACCAACTTATATCTATCATAGGCTTCCATGTCACCCATTAATTTGTATGTATCCCATGCATTTTTCTTCTCTGCCACCTGTCTCATTAGTTCATCTGACAACCATTTAGGCCTAAACCTTGAACAATATTTCTTAATTGGTATGTAAAGCCTGGTAGCCTCCAAGATTAGTTTCTTGAATGCTTCCCATTTTGAGCTTGCTGTTGGTAACATCATCAGTTGGTCCCACTGTATAGAATTTAAATACTGTCTCAGACCATCATAGTCGCCTTTAAGAAAACAAAAACCCTTCCCTTTACCTCTGATGGTAGTTACCTCCTTGAGTAAATCCCACTTCAACACACTGTGATCACTGCCACCTAGTGGTTCATTTATCTGCAGGTTCTTAATGCATGAAGAATCACTACTGATAATCAGATCAAGAGTATTGCTCCCTCTTGTTGCCTCACGAACATGCTGATGTAGAAAACAATCATCCAATAAATCCACAAAAGCCTTGCTAGTGTGCGAGTGACCAATCCACAAATTCCAGTCAATATCTGGGAAATTAAAATCCCCCATTATAAGACTCTCTGATTTACTGGCCCACTCTATTTCCCTGTACAATATATTATTATACTCATCAGAGTCATTAGGCCTATAGCACACTCCTACTCTCAATTTTGATTTCCCTATGCTTATGTCACACCAAACTGACTCGACACTGCCCTGTCCATCGATGTCAACGGGCTTCACTTCCTTTGACTTTATGTGTTTCTTAATTAATAGCATAACCCCTCCTCCCCTCCTGTCCTGTCTATCCTTTCTATATACATTGTATTCCCCAAATTCCAGTTCCGCATTACTTATATCTGTGTGACACCACGTCTCTGATATCCCAACAATATCTGCCTTTGATGTTTTGAGCAATACCTCAAATTCATCAAATTTATTTACCAAACTCCTAGCATTGGTGTACACGCAGGTATACATGCACCTGTTTCTATTCTTAGCTACCCTAACACAACCCATGTGTTTACTTGTAACGCAATGACTACCAGCAGTCTCTGAAATATCCTGCATCTTGTTTTTCAGACTTCTGCTCATTTGAATAGAAGCAGTGCAAGAATCACTTCCACCTCTGCCAGTGGCTACTGTTAATCTATTAGTCCTTGTATCCCCCCCAACTAGCAGTTTTCTGACCCACCTAACACTGCCTCGACAGCATCAGCAAAAATTCTTGCACCCTTTCTATTTAAGTGTATCCCATCCCTGTAGAAGCAATCTCTCCTGTTAACAAGTACAGTCCAGGCTGAAAAAAATTCTACCCCTTGAGCCTTGCACAATCCCTCCAGGGCCGAATTGATCGACAAGGCTCTCATCATATACTCCCTCCTATCGTGTCTGGGCAGAATGCAGACACTTTCAAGTTCAACCCTAATTCACGGCTTTTTTTCAACAGTGACCTGTACTTGCTAAGTAATTCCGCCGGTCTCCTACTCTTAATATCATTAGTGCCAGCGTGTACAACTATATCACCTTTTGTGCCCTTAAAAGATGATATCCGCCCTTAAAAGATGATACCCGATATAGGCCCATAACAACGCTGAGTTGTCTCTTGCTTGTTTGAGACCATAAAAAATAATTGTGAAGAGTGCAGTTTGTGACTTTTAAAGAGAGCAGAAGAGATTGTGCTTAGCAGCGGTGAAGAGTAAGAAAATTAAATGAACATACATTATCTGACATATAATGTATCCCAGTTTGTAAGGTAAGACATTTGTTTGGTTATTACTATTTCAGTTACTACTATTATAAAAATAAAGTTAAAATATTAAGTTATTACTACTATGAAAATTAAGTTTCCGACAGTTATAAAAAAAAAAAAAATGGTGTATTTTTTTTAGCTTTTGGAACATAGCCCCCCCCCCCCCCCATTTTGTACTGGTTTTTAGTCCCGTATAACACAGTTTTCGCAGGAACCAAACTACCATGTTATACGAGAATTACATGTATTGTATACAGGTCTGGAGGCCTTCATATTTTAACTATAATATAACTTATATTATAAAAAAAAAAAAAATGGCTGAGGTTTCCTTTAGATGAACCAAACATGCAGCAGAAGTATAAATACTCCTTTTAAAAAGAAGCCTCTCAGGCCAATTTTGGAAGAGTCAATGACCCCCACCACATGACCCATATACTAGAATTCTCAAGGTTTAATGAGTAAATGCTGCTGTAATACACAAGTGAATCTGCTTGAGGTGTCTGTATTAAGAATGTCTCTGGGGAGAATAGGTTTTTAGCTTGCAGTCTTTGTCCCAGGATCCCCCCCCCCACATATCACCTTCGTCATCCCCGAAGGTATCAACATTTCACTTAATAAACAAATTTTATTAATAATAATTGCATTCAGAATCTCATAGTATGAACCAGAGCTATAATGCTCAATATGTTCTGCACTGATATCAATATTTGTATAAGAATAAGAGAAGTTTACCTCAATATGATAGGTAGAACACTTCGATATGATACTCTCCAGAAATTAAAACGAAAACAATTTAAAAAATCGAAAATCTTACATTACAGTAAGAAATAATTAACAATAATTAAAAATCAAATGAACACAATTAAAAATCAATTTAACACAATTAAAAAAATTAAGTAAAAAATTAATTTAACGAAAAAATAGCAAAACGATTTTCCTTCATAATTAATTTAACGAAAAAATTTTCATTAAATTAATTTTTTACTTAATTTTTTAAATGGTTTTTAATTGTGTTCATTTGATTTTTAATTATTGTTAATTATTTCTTACTGTAATGTAAGATTTTCGATTTTTTAAATTGTTTTTGTTTTAATTTCTGGAGAGTATCATACGGAAGTGTTCTACGTATCATATCCAGGTAAACTTCTCTTATTCTTTTACAAATTCAATCTCACGAGAAAATTATATCAAGATTTTCTGGTGCAGGAGATATAGATGGATCAGATGCACTATAGCAAATGTTGGAATTCGTTTTTTTTTTTTTTTTTTTTTTTTGGTAACCTCTCCAGGTATGGAATAAAACTACTTATGGTTTTCAATCAACAAAAATCATGTATATCAACATAATGCAATAAAAATTAATACCTCTCCTAGAATCCTGAATAAAGAACTTTTACCACATCCATTAGGTCCACAAACTAAAACATTAACACCAGACTTCACCTTAAAAAAAAAAAAATCAATTTAATGTAAACATTATATATAAAATAGTTTAAAGTCTACACATATTTATAATTAAGTACAAAACCTAGTGATACAAGTGAGAAGTGGAGAGAGAGTAATGTTCTATATAGCCAATTTGCATCTTATTATCAGAATCTAATTTTGCACTGTGATCCCACAATGCAAAATCAAATCTGTGCTGTTTCTCGTACTTGAAATAGTATCCACCATTTTAAATGTTGATTGTAATATCATACAATCCAAGAAATGAAGCCAACCTGAAGATTCCGCTTTTCAGAAAAGCCATAGGTCAGAAAAGCATAAAATACAGAGGTGCTAAAACCTGGAACAAACTTCCTGCAAAAATCAAAAATGTCACTTCACTAAATCAATTCAAGAAACTACTAATCGAACACATCACCAGGGATGTCTGATTCAAATTACCTTCCACTCAACTCCTGGATTTTAAAAACACCAACATGGAAATAATGTACAAATGTTAAAAGAAGCAGTTGGCAAATAGTTTGTAAATTTCTGTGCATGTATCTCATCATTTTTCTTTTCTCTCCTCATTTAATTGCAAAAATGTTCACAATGATGTTATAAGTAGTGATGCTTTTTGAAGTCTTCTGAAGAAATGTACAAAAAAACTCCAATTTATTTATGTCTTTCCTGTTGAACATTACCTGTACAATTTCAGAACTGTACATTTTTCAATTTTATATTTGTATATTCATAATTTTTAAGGGAACACCCCCTAAAAAACCATTGGCTTATGTGTTCTCCCTCCCTTTTTGCTGTTATCTCCCAAAAAAGTGAAACATAAAATAGGGATAAATAAATTATTATTATTATTATTATTATTATTATTAAATAATGGCATTAACTGAATACGGTATATGTTAACATATACCATTTTCTGAGGATTTCTTTTAAAAATTTATAATTTAAATTTTGTGCATAATTAGCTACAGTTACAGTGTGTAGTAAAAAAAAAATAAAAGGTGAAGCCAGTCTAAAGCAGAATATCAAGAACTGAAAATATTTTCTGTTAACCAATTTCAATTTTCAGAGGTACCTATTAAGTTAACTTACAGTTAATTCTAATAAGAGATTAAACATTGCACTCCATGTAAATTTTAAGGCAAAAAAGGATCAAGTTAATTGAAACAAGTTGGAAGGCAAACTTTACAGAAAACATTCCAATAACTCAACCATTTAGAGAAGGCCTGGGCAAACTTTTTGGCTGAAGGGCCACCACATTAGGAATTCAAAAAGAAGGTGGGCCACACGTAAAATACTATTTTTAGATATATATTATTTGTTATCATGAAGAAATACAACATAAAAAAAATTATTCTCTAAAAACCAAGAATTTAATGAGATGAATAGAACTGTTTTACATATTTTAACATTTTTTTTAAATTTCGGTGTTAATTTTGTAGTTGAGATTCTTAATTGATGCTTGATCAATAATAAGTGATGCTTGATCGTAAAGAAGTTTTATTTAGATTCATGATGGAAAATGTTTGTTCACATATGTAGGTTGATCCAAAAATAACCAACATTTTTCGGGCAAAATCTTTAAGTTCGTTGAATTTGTCCGAATTAAGAGTATTGTAAAATTTACAGATTTCCTCACAACGGCAATTCCCTTAAATCAGTATCACACTGCAGATTTATAATCTGAAGTTGTAGTTCAATTGGTGCACTATCAATTTCTATTGAAAATGGATCGTGCACTATTGCCAAACTTGTCTCAATTTTTTGGAAGTCGCCAAATCTTCGTGAAAAGTTGTCATTCAAAGAGATGATAATTTCACAATATTTTTCAAATTTATTTTCTGGAATCTTCAGCAACTTCATGGTTGGAAAGTGGTCTACCTTGTTAATCAATAAATGTCGAAGGAACAACTGGAGTTTTAATTGAAATCCATTCAAACTTTTTACCATATCATGGGCGTATAAATTTTTTCCCTTGTAACACTGTGTTGAAAGTATTTAAGTGTATCATGATGTCCAGGGTAAATGCAAAATCACAAATCCAGTTATTATCAGTTAATTCGGGAAAGTCCATAATATTTTTCGGTTTTTACAAATAGAATGATGTCATCTTTAAGATCCCATACTCGTCGAAGAACTTTTTCTAAGCTAAGCCATCGAATTTGGCTATGATAAGAAATACAGTCAGTCCTTGTATAACACGTATTTACACTACACGAATTTAATCATACACGATTTATAAATAGGGGAACGATATCGTATATAACACGATTCGCCTTTGTGTTTACAAGAAATGGCAGTTGGACCGGAATCGCCCCAACTGAACGCAACACAATAGGAATGAAGAGAAGATTCTGAAAATGTATTTATGTTTTTTTATATCAGTGAAGGGGAAACGCATTTCACCATAATAACGTAAAATTCCAGCTATTAGTATTAACGAAAATGCAATTAGATTGAGTTTACTACCAGTTTATAACAGATTCCACTAGCAGGAACGCAACTGGAAATTGTTTTATGGTAGTAACCCCAAAAATATGCTTTAGTAAAATGTGAGCTAGTGAGGTGTTAATAGAGTTGTCTCTGCCTTTACGGTGTTGTTTATTCAGTTGCTACACGCGCACAGCTTTGTTTATGTGTATCAAGCGTGCCTCCTCATTTTGTAATTGTGCTTTATTCCCTAAAAATGAGTAAAATACTTAAAAGGTGTGAAAAGGAAGCATCCTGGTGAAGACACTACAGATTCAGGGAGAAAAAGAAAAGCAATATTGCTTTTCTTTTTCTCCAGTCTGCCAGAGGCAGACTGGGTCAAAAATTCTTACCCGGGAAAATCTGTAGTGGCCTCATACTATGGTTTATGGCCAAAATGACACCGGCCTCCGACCCGCTGTGGTTTCCCTGGTAAGGCTTATGGCCAGTCCGCCTCTGTTGATAGAGAAAAAATATGAAATTGTGAAACACTGAGCGAAATGAAAGACCATGTGATATTGCACGTGCTACAGGCCTAAATGAGGCAACGCCAAGAATTACAAAGAACGCAGAGAAAATAAAAACAACTTTGATAGCAGGAACAACTCAAAGTGTAATTAAAATCCATTAGATTAAGACACAAAAAATTGGAAGAAATGGAATGGCTGTTATCTGTTTGGATAGAAAATTAAACAAAAAAACAAGTTTGCTTATGATAGAAGCAAAAGCATTAGCAATATTTTATTACGTAATAGTCGTAATAAAATACTTTATGTATTTTATTACGATAATTTTTGGTAATGTTTTGATTACAAATGTGTGTTCAATCTTGGGTGGTTGGCACCTAACCCTATTTTTCCCGTAGGGCCTGTTGTTTATATTGCATGATTTTGCATTGCACGAGGGTTTCTAGGAACACAACTATCGTGCTATACGAGGACTGACTGTATCTGTCTACTCGGATTCAATATCTTGAAGAAAATTAACGAACTGTCTGTGTTTCAGGCCCCTTGATCGTATTAAATTTACTAGTTTAATAATACAAGATGTGACATGTTCAACTTTTAACACATTTTTACATAATACTTGTTGATGTATAATACAATGAATTGTAATTAAATTATAATCAGGATAATTTTTCTCAAATTTTATCCTGAATTTTCTTTAACGCTCCAACATTTTTACCTGTCAAACTTGGTGCTCCATCAGTTGTTATGCTTACCATTTTGTTCCATTGCAAATTATATCTTGTTAGGCATTTTTCAACTTTTTCAAATATATCAGCCCATTGTTTGGTCTTTAAGAGATTCCATTGAAAGAAACTCTTCAATAATTTCAAAATTAGAGGTACATCCACATACGAAAATTAATAACTGTGCAGTATTCTTTTGGTCGTTACTTTCGTCGAGAGCTATCGAGTACCATGTTATGGATTCTAATATTGATAATAATTGCTCATTCAAATTTGTATCGATACATTCAATTCTTCTTACTACGGTTCGCAAAGATAAACTTATATTCTCAAATCTGTGTTTATTGTCAGGACATATAATTCCACAAGCTTCAGTCATACATTCTTTGATATAGTCTCCATCAGAAAAAGGCTTGTTGCTTTTTGTAATTATATGATAAATAAAAAAATTTGCCTCTACAGTAGCTTCTTGTTTCTTAGTTAGCCACGTAAACATATTTTGTTATCTAGATAAATTTTGAATCAATCTATCAGCAGTTTTCTTTCTTGCCTCCAGAGTTAAATTGGCACCATATTCGGAATGTTTAGTAGTGAAATGTCTTTTAATATTGTACTCTTCCAACACTGAGACACTCTCCCGGCAGATGAGACAAATAGTCTTATAATTTATGTTAGCAAAAAAATATTTTGTGTTCCACTCTTCACTGAAGACACGATGCCCTTGTTGAATTTTTCGTTTTTTATTCATTTTTAAAAGGGCTTAAATATTATTTTTATCGCTACTGGCACCAAGATAATAACTGAAGATAACGCAAAAAAACTAACTGCGGGATGACTGTCAGAGAAAACAGATTGGAACTGTGGCCAGTCAGCAGACCTATCCTATTACTCCGCCAGTCCTATCCTATCCTAGTAGTCCTATCCTATTACAACTGGTGATGACGACAGGCAAAGCCGTTGTCATCATCACCGGTTGTCTGTTACAGTAGTTTCGCGCGGTTAGTTTATAATTGCAAATTATACCATTATAAAAGCGCCCAATGGCTCGCTCCAGTTTGCGCACAATTTCAAATTCTATCTCAATTTGAACAACAGAGATGATAAAGAAATTTACAAGTCGTTGTCGACTTGTAAATTGCTTTAACATATTACATATACAAATTCTATAATGTATTACATATACAAATTTATTTTTCAAAAAGGCATTGCAAAAGGCATAAAATAAGTAAACTTTTTTCGAAAATACAATTAAAGCTCGCGGCCGCACAAAAATGTGCGGCGGACCATAGTTTACCCGGGCCTGATTTAGAGGCTAATTTTGATTATGTCCTTGTCAATATCATTTTCAAGCCAAAAGTACAGAGCTGATACTGTCAATTTAAAATTTATGTGGAGGGAAGTTATTTAATCTCTTACTAGAATTAGTCAACCTCATGAATTAGGTAAGTAACAAGAACAATGAAAATTGGAGAAGATTGCACTTGTTAAACTCAGTTGTTCAATTTGGGCTTACCAAAGCTTAAACTGAAGCTTTCTGCAGAATTCAGATCAAGAATTTGAAAAAACTGAATAAAGTAATGTATAAATAGTCTTAGTCTCCAAAGTAGGAAATTACATGCCTCCAATCCAATTTTTTTTTTAATTCTATGGGCTTCAAAAATTTCATAAAACTAGAAATTGCCACTACTGAGTTATCTAATTACAAAAAAATTAAAAGATTTTAGAAATTATCATATGGTTTTAATTCGAAATAAATTTTGTGAATGACTAAGTAGCCATATTATTTCAAAAGCAATCGAATAGAGATTGTTTCTTAGCACATTCTGCACCCCCCAATAACAAATTATCAAAGGAAAAATTTGTATGAAACAGTTACATTTTGTACCAGATGCTTTTAATTGAATTGATACAAACAAGTCAATGAAAAGCATCATTTCAGTTCGCAGTAAATAACCAAAGTAGGCGAAATGGCTTTTTTTTTTTTTTTTTTTTTTTGTTACATCTCCTATTGTGGATGCCTTCACAACAAGTTGCCAGTTATTGCACTGCCTCGAATAAGAAACACTTTGCCAGTAGAGAAAACTAATGTTACTTATTCTCAGCAGATACCACCACAAAGACGGCACTGTCTCGAAGCTTGTTGGCCTCTCATCGGTGAGTGAGTAGGTACCCCAGTGATACAATGAATGACAAACCCAGTTATAAAGTAACTCCACAATCTGAGAGATGTCAGACAGTGTGCAATAGTAAAAGAGTTTAGGGCTGAAAGCCTCAAACTATGGAAATTTATTAGACGAACAAGTTTTAGGGCAAAGCATCATTTTAGTTCATAGTAAATCAGCGTAGTAGGTGAAATGGCATCTTTTTTTAATTAAATATCATATTGTGAATGCCTTCACAACAAGTTTGCTATTATTGAACTATCTGAAATAAGCAATGCTTCACCAGTAGAGAAGAGTAATGTCACTTATTCTTGGCAGATAACACCACCCAGACGGCACCATTTCAAAGCTTGTTGGCCTCTCATCAGTAGGCGGGTAGGTACCCCAGCTTTCAGCCCTAAACCCTTTTTAGTACTTGACTATTGCACACCATCTGGCATCTCTCATATTGTGGAGTTAAACTTCATAACTGGGTTTGTCACTCATTGTACCACCAGGTACCTACCTGCCCATCAATGAGAGGCCAACATGGTTCAAAACAGTGCCATCTAGTGGTGGTATCTGCCAATAATAAGTAACATTAGTCTTCTCTGCTGGCAAAGTGTTGCTTATTCGAAGTAGTGCAAAACAGGCAACTCGTAAAGGCATTCACAATATGAGATGTAACAGAAAGCGATGCCATTTCACCTATACACTTTAAAGTGATTTTCTACAAACGAATATGACTAACTTGTTCATCTAGTAAATTTCCCATAATCTGAAGCTTTCAGCCCTAAACCCTTTTTAATACTTAAGCTGATATATTTAAATATATTTCTACTCACCTCAAAGCTAAGTTCTTCAAGTAGAACATCTCCATTTGGAGTTACAAGAGGAATGCTGTCGAATCTATCACCATAAGGTAAAATAAGTTATTCAACAAAAAATAAAATAAAGGATAATTAATAATGTAAAACATACAAAGACCAGTTTGAAGACAATATTATATGGAATACTTGTAATGTAATTATGCAGGAATACACTAATTTCATGGGAGAGTTTTGTAAAAAAATTTAGTGATAAAATATAGTTGCAAGCACATAACACTGTCTGATTCTAGCTATTTCTGGATCCTTGCCAAACCTATCTTCAGGTCAGTACTGGAGCTGTAGAATAATGTAACACATAACACTACAAGATTCACGCATAGACACTGGAGCTGAAGTGGTGTTTTTTACATTTTTATCTAACAGATTTCAGTTTAGACTTTACTTTCTTTTCAGTTCTGGTTATTGGGTCATTTTTTGAGGACTACTAGGCAAAGATCACTGGCTTTGTCTATGTAATCTCTGGCATTGTTTTATCTACTTTATTCTACTCTTTTCCCTTTTTAGCTTCTGGATAGCTTTTCTTTTTTGTAATACTGGTTTAGGAGGATATTAATAGCCCGCGTGCTAATGGTGTTCTTGTTTCATATATTGGAATTTTTCTCAAGCCGGAATTCACAGTCTATGCAGAACTTGCAGTGTTATGTGTGAAGAGTTACAGTGGCCTATATAGCCTTAATACTAATCTAAGACAGGATTCAACAAGAATCCCAAAATATAGCTAAATTGAAATTATGTGATGTATGTGCTTGATAAGTGTATTGTATCACTAGATTAGATTAGCTATGCAACAAATTAAATTTTCACAAAACACTCGTGTTTCCTTATAAAAACCCACATTTATCTTAACTTGTACTTAAAATGATTGCCATACATACAATAAAAAATTATCAGCTTTAAGCTAAAAATGCATTGGGCTTACAATAACTTAAAGCTGCTCAATTCCAAGATACACGAGCAATACTTTATTCTGAACAAACATGGCATAATTCTGTTTATCAATGATGATGGCTTGGTTTATGGATGCAGACTTTGTGCTCTGATAAATCTTAAAGTTTAACCTAAAATAAATGAATCTGGTGAAATGTTTAGTTGTGCTGTCAAACACAACTAAACATTGAAGAGTTATTTATTTATTTTTTTTTTTTGCAGTGCATTTTTACCTAGATGTATGTAGTAAAGGTACTAGAAGACAAAATGCACAAGGCATAATTTCTTATGGGTTTAGGTAATTAACTATACAGGAATACCTCGCATAGCACGGTTAATTCGTGCCAAAAAAATACCGCACTATGTGAAACCGCGCTGATCAAGGTATTATTAGTATGTATTTCAATATAATGTGTTCCGACAATTTGATTATATGGGTCGAGTTGCAAAAATATATAGGTGTTTGCGTACTATAAATTGATGCACATGAAGTTCTTGCAAAAAAAGAAACTAAATTGATAAAAATGAAAAATACTAGTAAGTACAGTACAAATGATTTTTATTAAAGTATGTACATACCAACAGAATATAAGTGAAGTATGTACTGTATTTTTATTTTGAAAAATAACTGATCAGCTTAGTTTGCACAGTTTTTTCTTCTTTTTATCTGCATACATCTCTTCATAACATTGAATGTCATTTTGCAACGCCTGCCTTACTTTCGTTCGATGTTTGTAAACATCGAAAGGTGTAACGTTTTTAAAAAATAATCTTTAATAAAAATAAACAATGAAAAATATTTGTACAGCTTATGCACATGAGCCTCACCGCTTGGAATCTAGAGTGTTTGCTAATGTATTAATGCTAGTCCATATATAATGGGAGTTGAGACAACAGCGTGGCCTTGAATTCATAACGCATTGGCCTACGTGCTGGCATTATAATACATAAATACAGTATATCAAATGTATTGGTGCATAACGCAGTTACTTTTTTTTTTTTTTTCAATTTGTTAATCGCGCTATAGTGAAACCCGAGCTGTTCAAAACCACGCTATGCTAGGTATTCCTGTATAATATCAGTGTAGATACACCATAGTTAACCCATAAATTTGAACTACGTGTGTAGTGTAAAAGGCATTGTTTTAAATTGTATCTCATATTGTGAGTGCCTTCACAATGAGATAACTGGTATTGCACTACTTCAAATAAATAATGCTTCTCTAGTGGAGAAGACTACTGTTATTTATTTTCAGTGGATATCACCAACCAGACGATCATTTCAAAGCTGGTTGGCTTCATCATCAGTGAGTGGGCAGGTACCCTGGTAATGCAACATGCCATCACAGTTGAAGTTATTTCCACAATATGAGAGATGCCAAATGGTTTATAAATAATAATATATTAGAAGAGACAAAATGCACAATGCATAATTTCTTATGGGTTTAGGTAATTAACTATATAATATCAGTTTAGAAAATAAATAACAGTAGTCTTCTCTATGAGAGAAGCGTTATTTATTTGAAGTAGTGCAACACCAGCTATCTCATTGTGAAGGCACTCACAATATAAGATACAATTAAAACGATTCCTTTTACACTACATCCGTAGTTCAAATTTATAAGTAAACTATGGTGTATCTACACTGATATTATATAGTAGTAAAGATACACACTACAGAGATACTGTTGTGTGTACCTTTTAATTGTTGCACCAGTATGGAATTGTCAAAAGTACTATTGTGCGTAATTTTAACTATTCTATACTGTTGTACGACATTACTCATCATTGACCAATTACTATGTGACTGCTTTCATTATTTCATCTACATTTATAGGTTAAAAATATATATAAAATTATGAAAAACAAATAATAATGAAAAGAAGTTTATTTCTGTACCTCTTTTTTGTTCAGATTCACAAAAATATAATTTATAATCCAATCATCAGATGGTACCTGCCCTTACCCCTCCCTCTTTCTCTCTATTGGAGAGTGTGCACACAATTGAATAATTGACCCTTGTTTACCTTTTAAAGGGTTATAAGAAGTCAGTAAAATAGATGCATCATGAGGGACATCTTTGCTGTTTTCCTTCGTGGGATAATGTATTCTAGCGTAAAGAGTGATAATTAATGACATTCTGTGGTTGCCAAAGATATCTAAACTGAAATTAGTTGCAAAATGAGGAAAGTCTGTTCGTAGGACTGTATTTCTTGGTATTGCTGTTAGATGGATGAATATGGAAAGTCTGTTGTTTTAAGAAAGATACTTCTTTGTCCTCTTCAGAAATGCCTAGTCAAGGTTTAGTTCATAACTTTCACAGGAGCATTTCCAAAACTTCACCAGAAACAGATCTGAACTCAGTCTGTTTACCTGACTGAGTTCAGGTCTCTCACTCTGCATTGCTATGAGGAATTGTTAAAATACCAAGCAACTTGTAATTTGTTATATTTCAAGCTTCCTTGGGCACTTGTCAGTTCTCCAACCATGCACCACTAACATCAATTCTTTTTCTTTTCATAATAGCATCTGGTAGATTCTTACACTGAAACTACAACACTAAATACTAAAAAAAAACTGTGAATTTGAAAATTATGCACCTCTAATGACGAAATTTGTGCTACCTTAGTATTTTCATGGAAACTTATGCACCATTTAGTCATGAACAAAAGAACAGGGTCTTCTCTCAAGACTCTCCACAACTTTACAGTAGAAATGCCTAAATAAAATAAATGCTATGTAATCAATTTCCAAAGTGGAAGTGGAAGATTTGAAAAAAAATTACCTTTTTTGGGGAAGTACAGGCACTGTCCTGTATGCATTTTTGTCTCTGCAAAGAGTTCCAAGACTGAATCTGGTACCTCCTTCACCACAATAACCATGTTTTATTGTGTTAAAGTCTTTCACTTTTTGTTACTGGTGGAGTATTAGGAGGATAATTCATTGTTTCTTCTGTGTGAGTTTTGGCAAACTTAGTAAGCAGTGTGTAATGGGAGTAAACGACACTTCTGGTGGGATAGTTGTTCAGTTTGGGTTCCAATGGAACATCTCCATTGGCATTTAGAGGTTTCACTGCTTTTCTTGCCTCCTTGTATAATTTGTTCAGTTCTTTCTTAAGTCTGTATTTCCTTCTCTTCTTCTTTCCACCTCTGGTATGCTTAAGGGGTGCCTTCTCTGGCAGTTAATACATGTAGGTCTTGGAACTGAACATGCTGTAATTTCATTGTCCCTGGGCACCACTTTGCGCATATGCAAGGGCATCGTGACAGGCCAGTAGAGAGTGTCTCTATTTCTGACTTAAAACAACATAGTGGGTTAAGTATGTATGACCTTACTGGGCAGTTCAAGCATCCAGCTGCAATGGAATTCAAAGACATTGGTGAGCTGCAGGTAAGTCTGACATTTCTAGAAGTGATTAGGTTTCCATCCCTATGCACAAATATTCATTTGGCAGCTATCACTACTTGTGATTTTAAATCAGAGCAGAACTCCTCTCCACACATATCAGGACCTCATTCAGAGATCGTGCAACAAGATGAGTAGTGTCTTATGGAGTGCTACTGCCCCCAATAGAGGTCGCTAAAAGGAGCTATTCTCAGTGGTTTCACATTTTGTTTCAATGAGCATATCCCCCATAACAGCCTTTTTAGAGATATATTATTATTATTATTAGCTACATGGTGCAAGGAAGCCTGTAGCTTAGGCTGCACCAGCAAAAAAAAAATCCTGAGTTACCCTCTGAGAGAGAGAGAGAGAGAGAGAGAGAGAGAGAGAGAGAGAGAGAGAGAGAGAGAGAGAGACAAAAGTAGAAGGAAATCACCAAGAAATAGAAGACTGATGATATCCAGCTCAGGACCCTGGGTGTGCCGAGCCCATACTCACCATACTCACATCTGGTGAGCCCATACTCACCAGATGTGAGCCCCTGGAAACAATTATGGGGTTTCCTGTTAACCCTTCCAAACCCCCCCCTTTCTAGATAAAGAAGAGTGACAATTTCCCTATAGTTTTCTTGGGAGTAGAATGCATTATCAGAAATCTAGGTGATGGACCTGATATGTTTTCTGTTCTGGACCTTTTTGCTATGGAGCTAGTATGCTTATTTCTGCTGTTATTTTATGGTAGAGACTGTGTTATGGTCTCAGAAAATATATTTAGATTATCAGGATTCACAGAATGTATTTGTTTTGGCACCCAGATTTCCCACCCACAACAGAGCCCAAAGGGATGCCACTAACTTGAAAGAAATAAATGTGCTTGGGAGTAGGATGCCAGGACTATCCAGGCACCATACCCACTCCTCTACCAGCCTGAATCTTCCTGTCTCTTGAACTATGGAAGTTTGGGTATGGCAATGAATTCCTACAATATAAACCTGGAGACTAGGCTGTGGGATCCAGGCTTACATCAGTGATGCTATTTGTAGAATCAATAGCATCGCTGGGAAGTCCTTCTTGGGCCCATGTCAAAGTACATTCATGATGGCTCTCAGTAGTCTGTTTTCAATAATATCCTTCCTGTTGTGCCATAGGAATGTTGTTTCACTAGAAATTCAACAACAAACGAGACAGTATTATGGGGATGTACAGTATCATGAAATCTGATGTCACTTTACCACTGCTATCAGTGTTTTTGTTTAAGTGAATTGCGCACATGCATTATAACTTCTCTATATAATGTCCATTATATTCCTGAAGATTAAATACAATATAATGAATGATTCCACCTGGTTTGAACTTTGAAAATCAGAACATTAACACACAGCTCGATATTTCCTTGTCAAATACTGATGGCAATTTTTTGAGTTTCTGAAGGTATATTGTAAAGTTTAATATGAAACACAGCACACATATGTTCTTTAGAATCATTGACTCATTCATAAAACATGGGAATACACACCCATGTAATAAGATTTGATTTAAGGCAGATTAGAATAACACAAATTCAAGTGACACAATGGAACTGCATGTATGAAGTTACTAATATGCAGGGCTATTACCACTTCAATCATGGCTCATAGTTCTTCACAGTGCTTGAATAAATATATTGGGCCCAGAACTTTTTGACAGGGCCGTACACTGTTATTTTTATTTATTTATTTATTTATTTATTTTATTTTTTTAAAAATATTCTGTCCTGATTATTTATTTTAGCCAACTGAGCCTATGTCATATCACTTGAACAATATATTAAGGGAAAAAAAGTTATGCCTACAATAGTATTATATACTGATCTTATTTAGAAAATATAAGAGATTACCTCAATTCTGCTTCGTAGGATGACTTCAATACCTCTCCAAATATAACCAACTAAATCCTAACTAACACAATTAAAATAATTTTAATGTATTCCTCACTTATAGGTTTTAGTCGGTTATATTTGGAGGGTGTATTGAAGTCATCCTACAAAGCAGAATTGAGGTAATCTCATATTTTCTAAATATCGATATAACATAGGATTTATTCAGCCATCGTAGCTCTTTTTATACATTAATCATACTGATCTTAAGAAATATTTATAAAAATTCAAGAAAGTTCACTAATTTTCGTTAGTAAAGGAAGGAATATTACATAAAATCGAAACACTACCTAATGACCTGATCCTGAGTTATAATGCGACCAGCACCGGGAATCAGTGGTTTTCTTTGCTTACTCCTGGTTTCATCTGAAATATAAACATATTGGTTTTCAGTACTTATAAATACTTCAGGAAGCAATATTCTACTCTTATTTTGTTTTTATATGAACTGTTTTCAACAGACAATTGAACTAATGGAAACAATCTATGAATGATGCACAGTGATTTTACTGTCTTTAAAATCATTATATATTACACTAAACTTCCAGTCATATCTTGTTACAGGCATGAAAGTAAGTTTAACTTTATAGATTTTGGGGGTGCTAAACACAGAAATAGTGTGTAAATTGGCAGATTAGCTCTTGTTTTCAAAAAAAGTAGTTTTTTTATATTTATAAAAGGTATTTTTTATTTATATGGCAGTAAGATGTAGCTAAGAACATATCTGTATCAAACACAGGACCTTCTTGCCTTTTGCTTGTATTCAGCTTCAGAAGCATCCCTTTTCACCATACAACAATAATCGGCTAACATGACGGCACTCCGTTTGCTTTTGTATCTTTTTTCCATCACTGTGATGTCTTCATGGAAGCGCTCATCATGTTTGTCACTGACGGCACCACAGATTGGTGGGAAGAAATCCAGGTGTAAGTGCAAGAAATGCATCTTCAATGACATATTGCCCTCCAGTTTTTCGTAAGAAGTAATGAGATCTTCCACAAGCTGCCTGTAGTTGCCGGCTTTAACATTGCCTAGAAAACCAGTTGAAACACGCTGATTTCTCGCAATCAATTAGGACATATTCGAACTGTTCGACTTTGAAGAGTTGCCTTATTTGTAGACCAAAGAAAATGCCTGCTTTAATCTTCTCTGTACTAAGCCTTGGGAATTTCTCTTGCAAGTACAGTCAAACTTCCCTATAACAAATTCGATAAATCCAGCGAAAAAATTCATTATAGAGAAATTTCGTTTTTCAGAGAATCTTTTTTATTGGAAATTGTTATCTAATTAAAAAATGAAAACGAATCTACATTTATTTCGAATGTATTTTATTTCAAAAACATACTTATTTAAATTACGTTTATAAAATTTTCGCCGGTAAGTATAACAAATAAAAAAAATAATAAAAAACTAATTTTCGTTTGCACAATACAATTAAAAAATTGTGATTCTAAAAGAAAACCTCACATTTATTCAGGGCATTAAAAACATTATCAGGAACATTTTCACAAAACTGTAAACCCAGACAAAACGTTTTAAAAGCATGAATCATTTCTTCACGAGTTGGCATTTCTATGGGGGGGTTGTTCTGATGCGTCTTCAGCGTCACCGTTAATTTCTTCGTGATTATGGTCGCGTCTAACACTGTTCGGCAGTATTTCATCTTCATATGGATGTTCTGTTGTAGCTAGATCATGATCTACGCAAAGGTAACCATCCAGTGTTATTTCATTTTCGATGTTTTCAGACGATTCTAATGTCCAAAAGTTTTTCAGTTTTGAAAGGGGTAGTTCATCTTGTTCGTCCAGTTATCATTCGACTTCTGTGTTCAATGTAAATCCCGCTTTCGAAAAACAATTTTGAATAGTGTATTCAGTGACATCATTTGCCAAAACATTTGCCAGTCCAGAGATGTTCAGTTCAGATCTAAGGCTAATTATAACCTCCAAGTTTATATTTTCTTGTAACGCATTGACAATCTTCATTATTATTCTCTTTTGATAATGAAATTTAAAATTTTTAATAATGCCTTAATCCACTGGCTGGAGTTTTGACATTATGTTTGGTGGTAAAAACAACAACTTCACACACTTTAATAATGAATTTTTTGGCAGAAATACTGGCAGGTTGTATCAGACAGTTGTCAGTAATCAACACAATTTTTCTTTTCTTTTGTTATACGCTTGTCTAGTTTTAATATTCACTCTTCAAAAATATCACTTTGTCATCCATGCTTTTTTATTAAAGGTGTAGTCAACTTCCAAAGAGGCGCCTCCGTAGCCAGGTGGGAAGGAGCAACAGTGCGCAGCACACGCTTCTTGATTAGACCGGGGTTCGAGCCCGTCACCACCAAATACGGGGGATGCGGGAAGGTCAGGGAATGACCACCGCATATCCCGGAGCAATATGGCCTTAGTTGCTAATGCTCCTAAAAACCAAATAACAACAACAACAACAACAACAACTTCCAAAGATTTTGTGCCCCTAAAACATCTTGGGTTTTTTGATTTTCCGATGACTAAAAGTCTTAATGTTTCACTTTTGGCTGTGAACAGTGATTCTTTCTTTGCTTTCCGCAAGTGTTCTATTATTTATTTATTTATTTTTTAATATAAACTTCAAACGAGAGGTATTAGAACCAGAGTACTTAGTGCCGTGCTTGGGTTGGAGGTTGAGAAGACAAAAGAAGATATTTGTTGACATTGGACTTGAATTTCTGTAGACTGTAAATTTCAGGAAATACGTATGAAGGAAGGTTGTTCCAGAAAACGGCAGTTGAATGAATAAACAAGGAAGATGAAAAGTTGGTTCTGTGAGTTTGAAGTTGGACAGTAAATGGATGTTGGCTGGTGGCTGCACGTGTTCGGACTGTTTTGAAAGAGAGAGCGGGAATTATAGAAGCCAATTCTGAAGAACAGTGCCCATGGAAGTATCTGTAGAAGAAGCATGCAGCAGAAACAGTACATCTATGAGACAGCAAATGGAGAGACTCTGTTAGAGATGAATCATTAATTAACTTAACTGCCCTCTTCTGAATGGAATCAAGAAGCCTGAGAGAGGCTTTGGGGACACCACCCCAGATGTGGGAACAGTATTCCATGGTAGGGCGGATTTGCGATTTATACAGAGTGAGCAGCTGTTTGAAAGAAAAGTAATGGCGAGAGTGAAAAAGAAAACCAAAAATTTTTAGATGCAGAGGAAGGAATATTTGCAATGTGCTTGTGCCAAGAGAGATTAGAAGTCAGGGTAATCCCGAAAAGAGATATATCATTTTGCCTAGAAATCGGAGTGTCAATAAAGATAAGCATAGGAGCTTATTGTGAGATATAAGACAAGACTGAGTTTTAGAAGGGTTGAAATCAACGAAGTTGTCTTTGCCCCACTGAAGAATTACCTGAAGATCGGCATTTAAGGAATTGGTAGCACATTTTCGAGAAGTTGAATGCAATGTGCTATCATCGGCAAAACTATGGATAGGATTTCCAGTCAATGGAAGAAGGTCATTAATATACAAGAGGCAAAGAGTGGGAGAAAGAACTGAACCTTGGGGGACACTTGCATTAGTGGAGAAGTTAGAAGACAGAGAGCCATCTACCATCACCCTCAGTGAGCGATCAGAGAGAAAACTGGATAACCAATTACAAAAAATAGTTCACAAACCATAAGATGGAAGCTTGTTTAGAAGACCTTTATGCCAAACACGATTGAAAGCCTTTGGGATGTCAAGAGCAACTACTTGAGTTTCACAGAACCTTTCCATTGAATTAGTCCATAAATGGGTAATATAAGCCAGAATATCACCAGTGAATCGACACTGATGGAATCCATACTGGCGATCATTGATCAGACGGAAGGTTTCTAGATAGTTTAAGAGTTGGCGGTTAATTGAGTTCTCCATTACTTTAGAAAGAGTAGAAGTAATTGCAAGGGGACGATAATTGAATGGGAGGGACTTGTCACCCTTTTTAGGAACAGGCTGGATATGAGCAAATTTCCAAGCAGAAGGAAAAACACCTTTGGAATAAGAAAGTGAAAAAAGGCAGCAAAGAACAGGTGTAGGTTCAGGAGCACAGGTTGTGAGAACAAGTGGAGAAATACCATCGGGACCTGGAGCTTTCTTAGCATCAAGATTCATCAAAATCCTTCTGACATCCTTTTGATGGAAGACCACAGGAGGCATTGAATGGAGAGTGTTCGGAATGGTGGGAGGTGTTTTACCAAGATCATTAATACATGAGTTGTAAGAAAAATGGGATGCTAGCAGGTCAGCTTTATCCTTGGCTGAAGAGGTGGGAGCAGAGATGGGCAAAAGTTGCAGGCAATAGCTTTGGCAAGAGACCAGAATGATCGGCTGCCATTAGGGCAAGAAGCAAATTTTCTACTCCAAGCCTGTTTAAACTCTAGTTTGGAGTGATTAATAACTGCTTTACAATTGTTGCGCGCTTTGGTGTAGGCAGAAAATGAAACTGAAGAATTAGAAACAAGCCAATTACGATATGTAACATTCTTCTCTTGAACTTTTTTTTTTCACCAAAAAAAAAAAAAAAAAAAAAAATATATATATATATATATATATATATATAGAGAGAGAGAGGTTTCCGCAGCCAAGTGGTCAGGAGTGGGACTGCAATTGCACATGCTCTTTGAGTGGATCGGGGTTCAAGCCCCTGACTGCTAAATATGGTCGATCTGGATCAGCATGGCAGATTATGGTCCATTGATTTGTTGAGGAGGCCTCTATCCTGTAGTGGCTTGACAATGGCTGCAGATGTATGTGTGTGTGTGTGTGTGTGTGTGTGTGTGTGTGTGTGTATGTATGTGTATGTATGTACACACAGGACTGTCGTGTGCCTGTGGGGGACTATCCATAGCTTAATAGATTGCAAATTTTAAAAATTAAAAATTGAAAATTACTAACATATAGGTTAGTGCAAAAGCATCATTTTAACGTAGTCATCTACCAAAGTAGTTAAATTAATTAATTAAAATTAATGAATAGTTAAATTGAAAATGATTATTCCTGCTTTTGTTTGTACTTTAAGATAAATATTACTAAAAATGTTACCAGCCCATTACATAATCATCTAAAATTTTTCAGCCATAAGTTATAATACAGGTGGTAGATGACTTTCATCAACCGGTGAAATACCACCACTTTGCTTATTGGAGGCTTGAAGTGGTGAAACCCATGTTTAGTCTCTAGAGCAAAGTTTCCGACATCCCCCTCCCCCCATACTTCTCCTTCAACCCATGCACGGTACTAAGTACTATAGGTTTTGATACCTTTCGTGTTCGGGGTTTTCATAAAAAAAAAAAAAAAACAGCCTTAGAACATTTACTAGAAAACCAAGGTTTAGATAAAGGACGAGATTTTAAAGTGGAGTGTGGGATAAAGGATTCCATTCCTGCAAGAATAATTTCACTGACACGATATGAGCAAATGTTGACATCAGAAGGTTTGAAACAGTAATCTGACCAAGGAAAAGAAGAAAAAAATCTCGCAGCAGGTCATCCCATTTTGCATTCTTGTAATGCCAAACACGAGGTTGGGAATAGCCATGAGATAAAGGCTCCATTGGAGAAGAGACAATCACCAGGTTGTGATCTGAAATGCCTAAAGGACCTGTCACATCGACCGTGTAATTAGAAGGATTGTTTGTGAGAAAAAGATCAAGTGTGTTGGCTGTATGATTAGGATTGTCCAGTATTCTTGTAGGTAAATGAACAATCTGTGCAAGGTCATTAGTAATTGCAAAAGCCTCAGCATCTCGAACAGCTGGGTTGGTGTGACTAGAAAACGGAAGCCAGCTGGAGTTGTGAACATTAAAATCACCAAGGAAAATTACCTCACTATTAGGAAAGTTGGACTGGAGAAAGTCAAGTTGCAAAGAGAAGAAGTCAAAGAACTCTGATTAGTGGAGTTGGTAAAACGGTAGAGACAACAGATAAATTTGACACAATGAGATAAGGAGATTTTAAACCAGAGAAGATCAAAGAGAGGAGATTCCAAACTGCCAAGTCTCTGACAGGGAACATCAGAACGGACATATGCACAAGTACCACCTTTGAGGCAAAAGGAATCATACAGTGAATAATTTGAGCATCTGAGATAAGCAGTAATTGAATCAACTGATAACTGAGATTCAGTCAGAAAAAGTACATGGGGTTTGGCAGACTGCAAGTGGATATGGACATCATTGAGATTAGAATTGAGACCACGTAAATTTGTGAAATGGATTAGGAAGTGTTTTGGAAGTTTAGATATTTTCGCGGATAAGCTTGCTCTATTAGTTTGACAATTCATGGTATTCAATAGTAAGAAAAAGTAGGTGGGACATGTATGAAGTAATGAAATTTTTGGATATGGCGTACACATGGTAAGAATATACCCAGATTCTTGACATAACGTGGCCTCGACAATGCTACTCACATACTCACTATCTGACAGAGTAGAGGTAGCAAGATTATACACTGGCTGATCCGGAAGCCTCCTAGAGAGTTACCAAAAGGATCGGTCCGGTGTACTAACTAGCAGGGGGGGGGGGGCCTGCGAACACCGTTTTAGAGCTATACCCTCAAAATGTAAGGAATATTGGATCTCGCCATGATGTTCATCATAACCTCAAAAGTCATCAATCGTACTGCATGATGGAGGAGATGGGGAAGGGTTGACCGGAACTTAGCTCTATAGACTAAACATGGGTTTCACCACTTCAAGCCTCCAATAAGCAAAATGGTGGTATTGCACTGGTTGAGGAGTCATCTACCACCTAGTACTGCCTGGTAATATAGAGGGGGGCGGCATTCCTCCATGTGGTGTGGGTGCCACACCTTGACCCCTGCTTATGTTGGTTCACACTTGGGTGGTCACCCACCATGTACTTGTACATGGAGGTTTTACCCTGGATTACTAACAGTCCCACCAACGTGAAGGTGCAAGCAGAGGATCTGGCTGTCACAGACTGTCCGGAGTTCCCGGAAATTGGGTCCACTCAACTTGAGTGCCACCCGAATATGAGTTCCATCAGCGTTTTAGACTCCCAGGTAGCAAGTACAGCTTGTCTGGCATATCTGAGAGAATGTCTGTGACAACCTCAAGGACCCAATTTTAGGTAAACATTTAAAGAATAAACCCATTTCGTCAGCATTAAAAACACCCTTGGGATCATATTCTTCCAAAATCTTCTTTAAGGTGTTGTTCCTCCAACTGTTGCAATCTTCTTCGCTTACATTAACACTTTCCCCACAAATAACCTTTTCCACAATTTTGTGGTGCTTCTTAAATTTATCTAACCACCCAGTGCTCGCATTAAATTCTGTATGTCCAAGGGATTGTGTAAATTTCAGATCTTGTTGCTTAATTATTGGACCTGATATTGCTATATTCTTTTCACGTATCATTTTACCCATTTTAGGACAGCTTTATCAACACCTTCATATATACACAACTTAATTCGCTTCTTGTCTGCTTCTCCTTTAATTGCATTTAAAATTGATTCTCGATTTTTTAAAATCGTAGATAAACTGCCTGCAGGTATACTATATTTCTCCGCAATATCTTTTTTCTTAAAACCCTAGTCAATATCATGAAGAATCTTGACTTTATCATTAATACTTGAACACTTTCTCTTCAACATTGTTTTCACAACTGTAAAAATTACTCAACTGCAGCTCTTGCCGATACACACACCATGTAGCTACCACAAACTTCGCTGCACTGGCCATATAGTGAATTGTTAGTATTGCCTACTCAATGACGTTCGCTTGTCAATTCAACAGTGACCTTTCCTATCAATCACTTTGAAGAAATATACGACTTTGTGCATTTCTTTCATTCTGCTTTCATTCATATATACACGAAAGAAAATTTATGGTTAATAGTAGTAGTGGCATATGATGCAAGAAAGCAAGTATGGGCTTGTGCAGCATCAGCGAAAAAAAAAAAAAATCACATCATTCCCTCCAAATGCCTGTCCAGTTCCTCCTTAAATTTATTTAACCTATCAACTTCCACAACAACAGATGGAAGTTTGTTCCAGCAATTAACCACCCGCTAGCTAAAGGCAAATTTCCGCACATCTATTCTACATCTGTCTTTTCTTAATTTGAATTTATGCCCCCTTAGGTTCGTAATCTGAACAAGTGGAAGGATCCCATCAGAATTCAGCGTGCTCAACTCATCCATAATGTATGCTGTATGAGCATGCTGAATTCTGATGGGATCCTTAGCCTATGCGATTGATGACAAATCATTCTAAAAGAATGAAATTTTAAAAAAATTCATGAAAACCATCTACTGGGTCCAGTTAGATGAAACAGACATATACAAAAACTATCATATAACGATTTACAGGAAGGTCACATGGTACGGTTGAGGTGAGAAGTGAATGTCACTCAGTAGGTGTTACTAAAAACCGACTATCAAAGCATTCTATGTATTGCCGCTGCAGCGCACTAAAGGTTTACCCGCAGTGAATTTCACTTTCCCCTTAGCCAGCATCAATTTACAAATCTACCATATTTACTGCAAAGTTCACGACCACTTTTAAGAAACCGCATTTGGTTTTATAACTAACAAAAATGAAACAAAGACCCTCCTACGGGGGTCAATGGCCACAAGTGTTCACTAAAAGGATGATTAATTCAAGATGCTAATGAGCAATTTCGGAGAGAAGGAGGCTGTATATTTGAGCAGCTGTTTAGCAGTAAATGCTTGAAAATCTTCAAAAATGCTTTTGCTAATTTTTTTAAAAATTTGTTATAGAGAGACTAACACTTCGCTATATAGGGTTAATTTTACATGTAATTTTGTTTTAAGGTGCAATGTTTTGCGAAAAAATTCGTAATACAGAGCAATTCGTTAAATAGAAGTTCATAATAGAGAAGTTTCACTGTATGTGAATGCAGGACCACTCACTTCCAAAGCCTTCACAAAATTTTTCATGAGCCCCAGTTTGATGTGGAGTGGTGGAAGCAAAACTTTATTTGAATCTACTAGAGGTTTAAATGCTATGTTCTTCATTCCAGGTGTTAATGATTTTTGTTCAGGCTAACTCCTCTTCTTATAGTGAACATCCTTGGTACGACTATCCCACTCGCAGGGAAAGCAACAATACTTTGTGTAACCCTTTAAGTCCTAACAAAATGCCAATTACCTTTAAATCACCACATATCTGCCACTCATACTTCTGATAGTGTGCACCTAAGAGAACATTTTCCATGTTTGCATATATTTCTTTTTTTTGTAGACAGCAACACGCAAGAGGTACTGAAGGCAGCATATTTCCATTGTGTAACAACACAGCATTAATGACAACCTTAGGCTCTAACCTTAAGACTGCAACAGCCTTCTCTCAAATGAACTGACAAACTCTGCACGAGGAATAGAGGGAAATTCATAACACGAACTGAGAAGTTGATAAAACATTCAGGAGAATTGAGACTGTCATACAGACCAAATGTGGCCCTACTGTATTAGGCTTTTGAATTAAAAGCCTTTTTATAACTGCACAACTAAATACAGAGGGTGCTGAGTCTCTTTACAAGTACCAGCTGTGAATTACAAGCTCCAAAAAAAGATCAGTGTTTTCCTACTTTATTTACTTAATTGTCATATTATATTGTACTTTATAGTTTTAGTTACGCTCATTATTTTATTTTTAATTTAGATAGAGTTTTTGTAGGTTACTACTTAATATGTAAAACCGTTGTTTCATTGAAATCTTGCAGCCATTGTTTTCATATAGAGTGAGGGCAGGGAAATTCAAATTTTGAATTGTGGTAAATAGGTAGCTCTAATGTAAAACTACATAGCATAATACGAATCACTGCATTAAGGAATTATTAGATAGTGTAGTATTGAGTTCATTAAATTTATTAATCTTATTCATTTTCATTATTAATTTCGATATCATGCCCCACAGGCACAAAGTAGCAGGAGTGCTGTGATTAGGGGGAGAACCAAAGGGAGCAATTCTCCAACACATCACAGCCTAAAAAAATGTGCAACTTGTGAAATATTTGCAGAACTCTGTGTGTGCTAGGTGCAGTGTCAAGAAATTAGGTGCCAATTCAGCGTTCTAATGGGTGCTTGAGAGTTTGAAGAGTCGGGTAGATGCCCTTGAAGGTATTAAAATGGAGGACCCGTCAGACTCTCAGCTACCCATATCAATACACCAGAGCTCACTCTTGTGCATCAGGCAATATAACGGCAATCTCACAGGAGTTAGATATTGTCAGTGATTTTATTGTCAGGGAGAGAGGTAATATATTGTGCAAAAAGGATAGGTGGAATAGGACCAGGGTATGAATGCCAGGGGCAAAGGTTGATGATGTTGTAGAAAGATATCATCTTTTAAGGGCACAAAGGTGATATTGTTGTACCCGTTGGCACTAATGACATTAAGAGTAGGAGATCTGCAGATTTACTTAACAAGTACAAGTCAATGCTGAAAAAAAGTCTTGAGTTAGGGTTAAATTTGAAAGTGTCTGCAATTCTGCCCAGACACGATACAAGGGAGTATATTTTTTGGCTGATGCTGCATAAGCTTGCTTTCTTGCATCAAATGCCTCTACTAATGCTAATGCTAATATGATGAGAGCCTTATCAATCAATTCGCCCTGGAGAGATTGTGCAAAACTCACGGGGTAGAATTTTTCTCAGCGTGGTCTGTGCTTGTTAACAGGAGAGATTGCTTCTACAGAGATGGGATACACTTAAATGGAAGGGGTTCAAAAGTGTTGCTGATGCAAACACTCTTGCACCATCTGTAGTTGTGGAAACTGATGGCTTAAATAAATTCAAGGAGGAAATGGATGTGTGAAATTTTTTTTTTTTTTTTTTTGCTGATGCTCAATAACACTTGCTTTCTTGCATTGCATGTCTCCATTACTACTACTACTACTTTTAGTCATAAAGTTCATGCCTGCTACAGTAATCATCGTAACAATTTGCTAATATATGCATTACACTAATTAGTTAAAAAATGGAGGAATTACCTCTATGATGTCTTGACTTCAGTGCGCATACTCTCCAAATAGTTTACATGTATTCCACACCTTTGTAGACAAAATCAATGATCCAATGCACCATGGAATCGCAGACTCACAAACACCAAGATCGACCCCAAAATACATCAAATCACCAACCCTAATCTTTGAGTGAGAGAATACAATACATGTCCATATTTTAAAAACAATTTAAATGATTTGAAACCAAATAAATAATGAATCCATATTTTTAACACTTTAAAAACTAATATTAAAACATAAAAAACATTAAGACTCCTCTGAAATATTAACTAAAGAATTTTGTTACTTCCCTGAAGCGGACAGGGGACTTTTCGATCAGGGTCATGATCACAAAAAAAGTGAAATTGCGGGTGTTGTGAAGGAATTTTACAGCATGGAGATTAGTTGCAATCCTGGCGAATGAGCGTGAAGGACCACAAATCTGAGATGGGGTGGGGGAGATGTACATTAACTGAATTTTGATGTAATTTAATTTTAAGCATCTCCAAAATTAATAGTTTGGTGTAATCATGTTGAATGCCAAGAATTTTTGCTTCGTTGAATAGAAAGGTGTGGCCTTCACTGATTGCATGGGATGTGAGTTCCGAAGCCAAGGAGCAGGATGAAAGGACAGATGTTGTCTCATTCTTGTATTGAGTGGATCCCTGGTATGAGGAGTTGCAATTATTGCAAGATACTGTACATTATAGAATAAATCAATTAATTGTTGTACATGTTGGCACTAATGATATTAAGAGTAGGAGAGAGACAGAATTACTTAACAAGTACAGGTCACTGTTGAAAAAAAAAAAAAAAAAAGCAGTGAATTAGAATTGAATTTCAAAGTGTCTGCAATTCTGCCTAGACATGATAGGAGGGAGTATATGAAGAGAGCCTTGTTGATCAATTCGGCCCTGGAGAGATTATGCAAAGCACAAGGGGTAGAATTTTTCTCAGCCTGGTCTGTGCTTGTTAACAGGAGAGACTGCTTCTACAGGGATGGGATACACTTAAATAGAAAGGGTGCAAGAATATTTGCTGATGCTATCCAGGCAATGTTAGGTGGGTCAGAAAACGGCTAGCTTGGGGAGGGGGGATACATGGACTAACAGATTAACAGTAGCCGCTGGCAGAGGTGAATGATTCTTGCACTGCTTCTATTGGAATGAGCAGCAGCCTGGAAAAAGGAGATGCAGGGGATTTCAGAGACTGCTGGGAGTCATTGCGGTACAAGTAAACACATGGGTTGTGTTAGGGTATCTAAGAATAGGAACAGGTGCATGTATACTTGCGTGTAAACCAAGCTAGGAGTTTGGTAAATAAATTTGATGAATTTTAGGCGTTTTCAAAGCATCAAAGGCAGATATTATAGGAATATCAGAGACGTGGTGTCATACAGATATAAGGAATGCAGAACTGGAATTTTCGGAGTACAATGTGTACAGGAAGGGATAGATAGGATAGGAAGGGAGGAGGGTTATCCTATTAGTTAAACACAAAATCCAAGGAGGTACAGCCAGTCAACATCACTGGACAGTGCAGTGTCGAGTCAGTTTGGTGTGACATAACCAAAATCAAGAGTAGGAGTGTGTTATAGGCTTAATGACTCTGATGAGTATAAAAAAAAACACTATACAGGGAAATAGAGTGGGCCGGTAAACCAGAGAGTCTTATAATGGGGGATTTTAATTTCCCGGATATTTACTGGAATTTGTGGGTCGGTCACTCACACTAGCAAGGGTTTTGTGAATTTATTGGATGATTGTTTTCTACATCAGCATGTTCGGGAGGCAACTAGAGTGAGTAATACTCTTGATCTGATTATCAGTAATGATTCTTCATGCATTAAGAATTTGCAGATAAAGGAACCACTAGATGGCAGTGATCACAGTGTGCTCCAGTGGGATTTACTCAAAGAGGTAAGGAAACTACCATCAGAGGTAAAGGGAAGGGTTTTTGCTTTTGTGAAGGTGATTATGGAGGTCTGAGACAGTATTTAAATTCTATACGGTGGGACCAATTGATGATGTTACCAACAGCAAATTCAAAATGAGAAGCATTCAAAGAATTAATCTTGGAAGCTGATAGGCTTACATTTGGGGTCACGTTTTCTAAGAAATATTATTCAAGGTTTAGGCCTAAATGGAGGTCAGATGAACTAACGAGATGTGTAGCAGAGAAGAAAAATGTATGAGATACATATAAATTAATGGGTGACATGGAAGCCTATGATAGATATAAGCTGGTCTGTAACCAAGTCACAAATGAGGTTAGAAAGGCAAAGGCAAATTGTGAGAAATCTTTGGCAAAGGATGCAAAGAAAAACAGCAAAGAGTTCTTCACCTATGTTAACTGTAGAAGGAAGGGAATGAAACAGATTGGTCCACAGGATATTATCGATGGCTCAATTGTTGATGATCCTGCTCAGGTGGCTAACAAACTAAATGAGTATTTTACATCTACATTCACACATGAGGAGTTATTCAGGGAGTGGAATGCCAAAGGTGAAAACTAAACTCTGGTAGTGAGCTAGATATCAATGGACACTGCTCGTCGTGGACTAATGTTATTAGTGGAGTCCCTCAGGGCTCAGTGTTGGGTCCATTATTGTTTTCTGTATTCATAAATGATATTGATGAGGGTATATCAAGCTTAATGTCGAAGTTTGCAGACGATACAAAGGTAGGCAGGGTTGTCAAGGACACTACTGACACTATGCTGCTGCAACAGGATCTGGAAAGGTTGAGCAGATGGGCTGAGAGGTGGCAAATGAAGCTTAACATTGACAAATGTAAAGTACTACACATGGGAAACAGCAATCCCAGAGCAATGTATCAACTCTGTGGTACTACACTGACAGTGGTAGAGAATGAAAGGGACCTGGGGGTGGTTGTGCAGTCAGATATGAAGTTCTCTGAGCAGTGCAGACGGGCTGCAAGAGTAGCTCATGGTGTATTGTCAATGATATATAGGAATTTTTCTAGCAGGGATAAGGAGGTGATTATTCCCTTGTATAAGGCAATGGTCAGGCCACACCTAGAGTATTATATACAGGTCTGGAGGCCTCATTTCAAGAAGGATGTAGAGCTGTTGGAACGAGTACAGAGAAGGGCAACAAGATTAGTGAATGGAACAAAGGGGTGCTCTTACGAAGAAAGGCTTAAGTTTTGCAAATTACAGTGTCTGGAGACTAGGCACCATCGAGGTGATCTGATAGAGGTGTATAAGGCCTTGAATGGTTTGAGTATGCTCAATGCTGATGGGATTCTTCCTCTCGCTCAGAATAATCACCTGAGAGGGCATAAATTCAAATTGAGGAAAGACAGATGTAGGATAGACGTGCGGAAATTTGCCTTTAGCCAGCGGGTGGTTGGTTGGTGGAACAGACTTCCATCCCTTGTCATGGAAGTTGATAGCCTAAATAAGTTTAAGGCTCAGTTGGACAGGTATTTTGAACGAACAGAGGGGTGAAGTGGAAGTGGGTTTTTTTTTTTTTTTTTTTTTTGGCTGATGCTGCATAAGCTTGCTTTCTTGCATCAAATGCCTCTACTAATGGTAATGCTAAAGACGATTTTGTAATAACTGGGAGGAAAGTGGAGGAGAAATTGTTGAAGATAAACATAAGAAAGGCAACTGGGGTGGAATGGGATCTATCCAGTTATATTAAAGGAGGCGGCAAAGAAAGTAAGCAAACCCTTAGCCATAATCATGAGAGCTTCCTTGGATTCAGGGGTGGTACCCATGGATTGGAGATGTGCAAATGTGACTCCAATTCACGAAGGAGGATCATAGGGAGACAAGTAATTATAGATCTGTTAGTTTAACTTCTGTTCCAGGGAAATTAATGGAGGCACTGGTTAAAGAAGTACTACAGGATCATCTAGACAAGACTTCAGTTATAGCTCAGACACACATCATGGTTTTGTTAAGGGGAAGTCTTGTCTGATCAATTTGATTGGATACTATGATGTGGTCACAGAGCAAGCGGATGCAGAGAATAACTTTGATATCATATATTTGGATATTAGAAAGGCTTTTGATACTGTTGCACATGGAAGACTGCTGCACAAATTGGAGCAGTGCGGCATTGGTGGCAAATTGCTTCTATGGATAAAGGGATGGTTGAGCAGGAAAAGACAGAGTGGTAATCAATGGACACTGCTCTTCGTGGACTAATTTTATTAGTGGAGTCCCTCAGGGTTTGGTGTTGGGTCCATTGTTGTTTTCTGTATTTATAAATGATTTTGATGATGGTATATCAGGCTTAATGTCCAAGTTTGCAGATGATACGAAGGTTGGCAGAGTTGTTAATGACATTAATGACAGTACGCTGCTGCAACAGTATCTAGAAAAGTTGAGCAGATGGGCTGAGAGGTGGCAAATGAAGTTAAACATTGACAAATGTAAAGTAATACATATGGGAAGCAGTAACCCCAGAGTAACATAACAACTCTGTGGTACTACATTGACTGTGACAGAGAATGAAAAGGACCTGAGGGGGGTGATTGTGCAGGCAGATATGAAGTTTTCTGAGCAGAGTAGATGGTCTGCAAGAGTAACTCATGGTGTCTTGTCAATGATATAAGGAATTTTTCTAGTAGGGATAAGGAGGTGTTTATCCCCTTGTATAAGGCAATGGTCAGACCACAAACGTGAGTACTGTATACAGTACTTAAGGTGCACTGGATCATTGTCTGGAGGTCTCATTTTAAGAAGGATGTAGAGCTGTTGGAACGAGAACGTAGAAGGGCAACAAGATTAGTGAATGGAAAAAAAGGGTTGCTCTTACGAAGAAAGGCTTAAGTTTTTCAGATTACAGTGCTTGGAGACTAGGCTGCGAGGTGATCTGATTGAGGTGTATAAAGCCCTGAATGGTTTTAGCATGCTCAATGCTGATGGGATTCTTCCTCTTGCTCAGAATAATCACCTGAGAGGGCATAAATTCAAATTGAGGAAAGACAGTTGTAGGATAGATGTATGGAAGGTATTATTGGCCATATGGTGCAAGGAAGCCTGAGACTTATGCTGCATCAGCCAAAAAAAACAAAAAAAAAAAACAACAAATTCTCTCTTTACCCTGAAAGAGAGAGAGAGAGAGAGAGAGAGAGAGAGAGAGAGAGAGAGAGAGAGAGTTTGTTTGTTATTTGGTTTTTAGGAGCATTAGCAACTAAGGCCATATTGCTCTGGGATATGCGGTGGTCATTCCCTGACCTTTCCGCATCCTCCATATATGGTGGTGACGGGCTCGAACCCCGGTCTAATCAAGAAGCGTGTGCTACGCACTGCTGCTCCTTCCCACCTGGCTATGGAAGCGCCTGAGAGAGAGAGAGAGGGGGGGGGGAGTAGAAGGGAATCACCAAGAAAGCAAGAAAGAGAAAGATGATGATATCCAGCTCAGAAACCTGGGTTTGCCAAGCCCATACTCACCAAATGTGAGTCCCTGGGTTTAGCAGCAGGTAGTTGATTGGTGGAC
Organism: Mastigoproctus giganteus; assembly: GCF_048544385.1. NCBI lineage: Eukaryota > Metazoa > Arthropoda > Arachnida > Uropygi > Thelyphonidae > Mastigoproctus > Mastigoproctus giganteus. The sequence goes on along the minus strand of NC_143586.1, from coordinate 170,293,907 downwards.
TGCCATCTTTTGTTGGGGAAGTGGATAGCCTAAATGAATTTAAGGCTGAGCTGGACAGGTATTTGGAACGAATGGAGGGGTTAAATCGGAGCTTTTTTTTTTTTTTTTTTTAATTTGGGCTGATGCTGCATAAGCATGCTTTCTTGCATCATATGCCTCTACTAATGCTCATGCTGATTGGAACATGGAAGAGGACTTTGCATCGCAGATGCAGGGACCATACAGGACATCCTACAGAACTTTAATAATATCCATGCAAGATTAAGCTTTACACCAGAATCCGAAAATCATTACATTTAAATTTCACCCTCGCACGGGTTATGAACAATATTGAATTCAGCATATACAGAAAAGCCACCAACACTCGAATGCTTCTTCATTACAATAGCTATCACCCCCTTCACCTATAAAACATCCATTATCCTAAATCAATTTCTCAATGCCTACTAATACTCAACATCTGGATCAGCCCAAAACACAGAAATAGTAGTAGTAGTAGTAGTAGTAGTGGCATGTGATGCAAGAAAGCAAGTGTATGAGCTTATGCAGCATCAGCCAAAAAAAAAAAAAAAAACACCATTTCCAAATGCCTGTCCAGTTCCTCCTTATATTTATTTAACCTATCAACTTCCACAACGACAGATGGAAGTTTATTCCAGCAATTAACCACCCTCTGGCTAAAGGCACATTTCCGCACATCTATTCTACATCTGTCTTTTCTTAATTTGAATTTATGCCCCCTTAGGTTCGTAATCTGAACAAGTGGGAGGATCCCATCAGAATTCAGCGTGCTCAATCCATTCAAGACCTTATACACTTCAATCAGATCACCGCGCAGGTGCCTAGTCTCCAGTCACTGCAATTTGTAGAATTTAAGCCTCTCTTCTTAAGATGATCCCTTCATTCCCCTCATCAATCTTGTTGCCCTTCTCTGTACACGCTCAAGCAAATCTACATCCTTCATAAAATGAGGCCTTCAGACCTGTACTCAGTACAATCACCTCCTTTTCCTGCTAGCAAAATTCCTATATATCAATGACAAAACCCCATGACCTGGCCTGGCAGCCTGTCTGCATTGCTCAGAAAACTTCATATCTGACTGCACAATTACTCCCAGGTCTTTTTCATTTTCTACCACCTTAAGTGTAGTACCACACAGTTAGTACGTTTCTCTGGGGTTACTTCTACCCATATGCAGTACTTTGCATTTGTCAAGGTTAAACTTCAGTTGCCACTTGTTAGCCCATCTGCCCAAATTATCTAGATCCTGTTGCAGTAGCACACTGCCATTACTGTCATTAACAACCCTGCCAACCTTTGTATCATCTGCAAACTTCGACACTAAGCCTGATATACCTTCATCAATATCATTGATAAATATACAAAACAACAGAGGACCCAACACCGAACCCTGTGGGACTCCACTAATAACATTAGTCCACGAAGAACAGCACCCATTAATTATCACCCTCTGTCTTCTCCCACTCAACCATCCTTTTATCCATTGTAGTAACTTACCCTGAATACCATTCTGCTCCAATTTGTACAATAGTCTTTCATGCGCAACAGTGTCAAAAGTATTGTAAAAATATCAACGTTAATCAATAAGTTCTGTTCGAAGCAGGTAACTATATCATAAGAAATTACAATTCAGTTATAACGCGGATATCCTGTTAGTAGGGAAGCCCGTTAGCTGGCGCCGTCTGTTAAAGACTTCTTTTGCAAATGCTTGGAAATTTTAAAAGTTGTTTTATTTGCAATTAAGCCAGGTTCATTTCCAGGAGAAAAATAACGAGTTGAAGCTGAGATTTGTTGCCGAAGGTCTTGGCAGACTGGGCAAGCTTAAATCATGTGTTGCCATTCCTCGATGTCACCGCATAAGCAAGAATCTGTAGAGGTGAAATTAAACTGTAGGAGCTTTGCATTCAATGATCCATGTCCTGATATTAAGTATGATGTGCAGAAACTGGGAGAGAATCATTTTTGTACAATGCTGAAACAGGTAAATGAAATATCAGGTATAAACGACTTAGTAACGATACCTTTAGTAGATAAGGACCACCTGGATTGCCAACAGTTGGTGAGAAGATTCCAGAATTTCTCATTTTCTTCCGGTCAGCAGTTGGATCAATAGTAATATTTATGAAGGTAATGAACATGTGTATATGTATAGAACGGCACCTAGAACGTTTGTTCAACTCCGCCTCGTGCCTCTGTGAAGACGACACACAAACATACACCGACATATTTCTGGCCCTTTTATAGTTGATACTGGGGGGAATTTTAAACGTTTCGTCAATTGGGATGTAGTTAATCGATCGCAGGCGGAGAAAGTGGAGTTTTCCCAGGGGTATAATTATTTATATAGACATAACATAACATTTAGATTAATACAAACCGTATTCATCTAAATTATCATTGGAAATGGCTCACCATGACTTCAGTAGCCAATGCACAAAAACTTGCAGAGCAAGCAGCTTATTTGAGTAAGTCTCTTTATATTATTTTTATTTATTTATTTATTTTATTATTATTTATTTTTATTGAGAAAACTGTATTTTCGAACTTTATTTCCTATTGGTGATGGTGCGTGCGCTAAGCGCAAAGGCAACTAGGGTTTTGAGGCGTCGCGCATTATGCTTTTATTAGTGTGACTTCAGTCAATTTTCTCGGCGAAAATTCCAACTTTATGGAAAATAAAACCATGCAACAAAGGGCCTCTAGGGTAAGTACAGTAGTTTTTGCCCTCCCACGCCGTATGGAAAAAGCATACGGGATTGCTTTTTCCAGGCGGCAAGGAACCAAGCCGACCGTCTTGACAGGATTGCTTTTGCAATCCTGTCAAGACGGTCGAATCCCGCCTTGACGGGAGAAACTTTTATGGCTTTTTTGAACAACGTGGCCAGTCAATGGGCCTCGGGCAGAAGTTGTAGTAGGGTTTCAGGAGCATCAGGACTAAGGCCATATTGCTTCGTATATATTGTCTGTAAACTGCGTGTGTTCTGAGGTCGATTTTTTTTGGACGAAAAACCCGAGCTTACGGGAGAAAAAAACCATGCTACTTTCGCCTGAGATCGACTAACTCAGCCACGTTGTGAAAAAGACCCATAAAAACTCCTCGCATCATCGATGGGAGGATTTGAACTCAGGTCTTTTCAACCCGGTGTGGGAAGGACGGTAATCCTACCAACTGTGCTATCCACGAGAGCAGGTCTCAGTCGGCAGTTGCGGAATGTTATCTCCTAGAAACACAGATTTTTCTTCCAGCATAGGCAAATATAGAAACCGACTACAGTAAATACAAAGTTTGCCAGCCATCTTAGGACCTGATTGAGGTGTATAAGGCACTGAAGGAAACCAGTAAAATGAACGTGGGAAGTATATTTTCATTGATAGGAGAGAAAATCGAAGGTATGCAAATATAAAAATATATTCAAATACTGTAGTTCAATAAATCATTATATTTTTAAATCACAAATACAACATTCCTATACAGTTCAGATGGGCTAAGAGTATTATTTTCGATTCCTCATTGAACACAATCTCTATTTTGACAATAACTTTGTTTTTAACACAATAAAATCTCACTTTAATAAACTAATGGGGATTAGGCATCCGCTAACTTCGAGCATTCTTTAAACTCGAAAGAAGTAGTCACCGACGTTGCTAGACCGTTATGAAAAAGTGGTGCGCTATGAAATTTAAAAAAAAAATGTATTTTACTACATTTATTGTGATTGTGGAAGAAGAAGAGTTTGAAATTTTGCTGTATTGTATAGTGGCAGTGGAAACTCTGAATTAAGCTTATTCAGAGTCTGAAGAACTCCGAAGTACACACGCTGGAAAATCGGATGGCTCCTTTCTGATGCCGAATATGCTAGGCATGCTGAGGGAAGGTGATAGTGAGAAAATTTCTGGTTTCCTGGTACTCTTTTGTTGTCAAAATACATTTTAAATGATGGTGAATACCATCAGTTCATGCTACTATCGCCTGAGACCGACTAACTCAGCCACGTCGTGAAAAAGGCCCATAAAAATTCCTCACGTCATCGACAGGATTCGAACTCAGGTCTTTTCCACTCGGTGTGGGGAGTACGTCACCTGGTCCCATACAGATGGAAACACTGGTTCAGTGGACGCTTTCAATAATTTTCGAATTCCGTCAAAGTGAGGGCTTAACGCTATATGTACACTGGTATGCAAAACTTAAGGACCAACACTAGTTCTAAAGGTTACAACCACAAAATCTGTACTTAAGGTACCCTTTGCTGATGAGAGTAGATTCAGTCTCAGCAGCGATTCTGGACGTCAGCTAGAAGGTTGGCACACAATATTGCCCCGCAAACATCACTGAAAGGGATCGATATGGCGGTCGAGGTGTTCTTGTCTGGGGAGACATTATCTTGAATGTGCGTCTGTTCCGAGGTGCGATTGGCTCCGAGTTCGTGTTTATGGATGATAACGCCATCCCCCATCGCACTGCAGCTATTGATATGCTTTTGGAAAGGAAGGAAATTGTTCGTATGGATTGGCCTGCCCATTCCACGATATAAATCCCATCGAACACATATGGGACGCTCTGGGGAGACGCCTAGCGGCACATCCACACCCACCAGAAAATGTTCACTAGCTGAAGATGGCGCTGACAGAGGAATGGACGATGTTACCGCAAGAACTTATCAACAACATTGTTCTAAGTATGGACAGACGGTGCAAAGCGTGCATTGACATTAGGGGTGGCCGTATCTCCTGCTGAGGACCACCTCTTCCCTTTATTCCATCTTTGGCAGTGATGCATCTGTATCATGGCAGCCAGTACTATGTTGCCATTTTTGAATAAAGTCCCTCTGTACCGTTTTGTTTCCATTGTTGTGTCGGTGTTGTCTCCTTCATCATTTCTGTACCTCACGAGGTTCCTTTGTGGTATGCTTTTCCCATATCTAGGCCACTCCTATGAGAAGCTACAGGTGAAAACCTGACTGGTCCTTAAATTTTGTATACCAGTGTATTTTCAAAGCAATAATTAGTCACGGTTTCTATTAGATTAGGTTTAGCATTATATTTAAATTAAATATCGATATCTGACTTCATTGCAGCAAATGGTTAAGAATTCAGTATTAAAATTCAGGGTAAGTTATGGAATTACGAGGGAGAAATAGGATAGCTACTTAAAAACTTTGCACTGTAATATTACAAAATGCATTTTTGACTTTAATTCAATCAGAGTGTAATTTAATTTTTAATTAAGGCAGATTTAATTTTAGTTTTTAGTTTATGCAGTGTAGACCGCACTTCGATCACCCTTGTTTCTGTGTGTGTGTGTGTGTGTGTGTGTGTGTGTGTGTGTGTGTGTGTGTGTGTGTGTGTGTGTGTGTGTACAAACACTAAGAAACAGATTTCCAAATAGAGGTTACCCCCCTATCTATTATAAATGAAATAAGGTTACAAGCAAAAAACAGATTGCATAATACCTCTCCATTTATCAAAAATAATAACATAAAAAAAAAATATTTTATTGGTTTACTGTATACTAAACAATGGTTCAAACAACTAAATAGTATTTTCGAAGACACACAATTCAAAATCATAGCCAAACCCACAACAAAACTACATGCTGCCCTTAAAAATCACGCAGTCCAATCCTCTTCCAGGTTCCAATTAAATGATCTAGTCTACAATGTATCTTGCCAGGATTACAACTCCTCATACCAGGGATCCACTCGTACACTCAATACGAGAATGAGACAACATTCAACATCTGTCCTTTCATCCTACTCCTTGGCTTCGGAACTCTTATTCCATGTGATCATGAAGGCCACGCCTTTCTATTTAGTGAAGCAAAAATTTTCAGCATACAATATGATTACACCAAACTATTAATTTAGGAAATACTTGAAATTAAATTACATCAAAATTCAGTCAATTTACGTCGCCCCCTACCCCATCTCAGATGAATGGTCCTTCGTGCACATGTGCCAGGATTGCAACTAATCTCCATGCTATAAAATTCCATTGCAACACCTGCGGTTTCACTTTCCTGTGATCATGACCCTGATTAAAAAGCCCCTTTTGCTTCAGGGAAGTAACAAAATTCTTTAGTTTCTTAATGTTTCAGGGGAGTCAATGTTTATTTTTTAATATTAGTTTTTAAAGTGTTAAAAGTATGGATTCATTATTTATTTGGTTTCAAAGCATTTAAATTGTTTTTAAAATACGGACGTATTGTATTCTCTCACTCAAAGGTGGTGATTCAATGTCTTTTTGGGTCGGGCTTGGGATCCACAAGCCTCCGATTCCGTGGTGCATTGGAGCATTGATTTTGTCTACAAGGGTGTGGAATACAAATCAATTATTTGTATAGTTTTCCTACAATGGAGAGTATCAGCACTGAAGTGTTCTACAAGATATCCAGAGGTATTTCTTCCATTTCTTAACTAATTGATTTATAACATAGAAAAGTATCGAATCTTTGCTGCTCTGTTATCTATTATTTAAATACATTACACTAAATAACACATACTATGTTCATTGTTTCCACTCATTACTGATTTTGTCCAGTGGCATAGTACATGGTCACAGTGCTCCTTTACTGATTTTCACAGTCACCACACATACCTGAGCTCTCCATATAAATTTTTATACAATAAATTTATGAGCAATTTAATGCGCTTCTTGAAATAAGTATAGTATAATACCATTATGTCCTCTCTGTTTATCTGATATCATTGAACGCACATAATGACCCATGCTGATATCCTGAAGAACATTCATCAACTGTGTGATGCGGGCAGTAAATCCAGCTAATCGAGTCAGCTCTCTTCCTGCTAATACCAATCGGCCAATTGCTTCAGCTAACTTCACCAGCATTCTTCCACTTTTATAATATGACTGGAATAAAATAATATACTTAAATGGAAATACTTTTTTTAATATCAAAAAGAAAAATCATCAGGAGTATAGGTTATAATAAAAATGACTTATTCAATATTTGAGCAATATTAAATTTTTAGTATGACTTTCAGAATTAAATAAAGCAAGTTTTTAAGTTCCAAATTTAGCATTAGCATTAGTAGAGGTATATGATGCAAGAAAGCAAGCTAATGCAGCATCAGCCAAAAAAAAAAAAAACCTGTTCCCATTTCACCCCCTCCATTCGTTCCAAATACCTGTCCAGCTCAACCTTAAATTTATTTGGGCTATCAACTTCCACAACAAAAGATAGAAGTCTGTTCCGCCAATCAACTACCCGCTGGCTAAAGGCAAACTTCTGCACATCTATCCTACAACTGTCTTCATTACAATCAATGAAATTTGTAGCTATCAGTGTGTGTGCACGTGCACTCGCAGGAGTGCAAAGGAATTGTTGGCAGTTAAATATTCATATTTATTTTTGTATCAACCAGCTAAGTAACAAATTTTAGTAAGCCAACTTTTGAAAAGCTTATTTAATGTTTTGTAAAACCTCAGGATTACACTGTGCATGTGTGTGCAACAGTGTTTATGTATATGCTCACCCAATCACACTCTTATCCTCAGATGAATAATCACAGGGAAAAAAAAAAAAAAAATTACACTATTCAAGGTAACAAATTACTCAAGAAACGTTACCCATAAAAGAGAAGGGTAGAAGAGTCAAGACAAGTGGCATGCTTCAGTACCTGTTTAACCCTTTAGAGCAGTGGTTCTTAACCTACACTGCAGCCTGAATTCCTTTGATTCTCAAAATATGTACTCCCACCCCATATCAAAAATCATTGAGGTAGTGTTCTTTAAAACACATAATATAATAAATCATAATGTATCAAAATTATAGAATACATTAAAAATTACCTACTTTTTTTAAAGTTTTCTAGCACAGCAACTATTCAAGAAATGAGGAACTTTTTTTTTAAATTTCCTTAAATGTGAGTGATGTCACATAGTCATCACTCATATTTAAGTGTTTCTGGCTTGTTTTCATATAGAAAATGACAATCCCATCTCACAAACATATGTAGTTGCAAATGGCACAAGGATTTCTAAGCACTGCCTTCGCCAATTGTGCAAACTTCATCTCAAACTCCATTTTAGATTCATCCATTGGTTTGTAATTCAATGAGAGCATCTTTCATCAAATCACTATTGTTGTTGGAATCCAAGTTAAAATGAATGGATCTAGTATCCATTTTCTTTGCTACATCAAGGGCTCCAGTGGAAAAATGTTCTTGTAACGAGATTCAACTCTTGAAAATGCTTTATCACTTCAGTTGCAATGGTTATTCCTTATTTTCCAAATTAGCTATTTTTTAGCGTAAAAAGTTAGTAAAAATTTCTTTTCTCAACATGCTGCTTCATCCAAACTGAAAGTTCCTGAATAAAAGTAGATAACTTCACTCTTGCCTTAATCACATTCATGGCATGTTTTTTATTTTATTATTATTATTAATAGCCATATGGTGCAAGGAAGCCTGATGCTTATGCTGCACCTGGCAAAAAAAAAAAAAATTCCCGAGTTACCCTGAGAGAGAGAGAGAGAGAGAGATAAAAGTAGAAAGGAATCACCAAGAAAGAGAAGAATGATGATATCCAGCTCAGGACCCTGGGTTTGCCAAGCCCATACTCACCAGATGTGAGCATGTGGATACTTCAACGACTACTCATCTCAGCTGCCCTAATTATTTGCTCTACGATTCTTTTCACTTTCAAGATGAAACCTTGAGCATATGTCCACTATGATATTCCTTTTAAAAGCTGTCCTCCTCATCTGGAATCTCCTATATAGTTGGAGTCTGGGTCTCCAATTTATAGTTGGAGTCTGGGTGCGAGGTTAGCCTGTGCGGTCGTAGCTCCTTGAAGCTCTTGGAACAGAGAAGTTTTTCCTGATTTATTTTCTGATTTATTAGTTAAATTGTCATATTAACTTATTTTCTAGAGTAGCTTTATATTCCTAGTTACGATACTTAGTTTAAAGTTTAACTTAGACAGAGATTCTGTAGGTGTTACTTAGTATCGGTAACGGTATCAAATCCATGTGTTACAAATTGAACGAGAGGTCTTTTTTTTTTAACCAAATTTAGTCGATTTATTAACCAATTGTTATATCAAATTATCTTCTATAAGTAGATTATAGACCTAGTCAGGATCCTTAGTTTATTCTAAATTGAGATAGCGAGATTTGGAAGCTAATCAATACTTACGAGTCCGTAGAAGTATCGTTCGAGAATTCCCGCCATTTTTACACAATAGCATAAGCTTAGTGTAGTATAGTGCATAATATAATATTGTCAATTAATCAGTAAATCTATTAATCTTGATAAACTTTATTGTCAATTAAATTGTATTTTTAACTCTATATAACGACTTAATCGTAACAAATAATTAATACATAACTATAGTGGTACACGTGATACAGAAGTTGTATAAAGGGAACTCGTAGAAAACACTAGATACCGAAAAAATATATATATAACATAACTGTTTTGGGATATAACTTAAGGATTTAATTTTTGTTTTGAAATTTTATTGAATTAAATCGGAATCATGACTCTGACCAGAGCAGCAAAGCAAAAGGCTCAAGCTAATGGGAGTGCTGTGGTTCAGGGGAGAACTGAGGGGGGCAGTTGCCCTCTTAATCACAGTCTTTTAAAATGCACTGTTTGCTTGATGTTTGCGGAGCAGTCGGGTAAGGGACATGATACTGCCAAGGGGGATGTCTTTGTGTGTGCACGATGTAAGGAGTGCAAGGAAATCAGGCGACAACTCAGCGTTGTTATGGGCCTTTATGAGAGCTTGAAGGACAGGGTGGATGCCCTCGAAGGAAATAAATTGAGGGGCCCATCAAGCTCTCAGCTGCCCACATCAATGTCAGAGCTTGCACTTGGTCATCACGCAACACAAAGGCGGCCCCCTAGGCAGAATGCGCTGGTCCCACAGGAACTAGTAGTTGTTGGTGACTCTATTGTCAGGGAATTAGGGTTGAATTTGAAAGTGTCTGCAATTCTACCCAGACACGATAGGAGGGAGTATATGATGAGAGCCTTGTCGATCAATTCGGCCCTGGAGGGATTGTGCAAGGCTCAAGGGGTAGAATTTTTTTCAGCCTGGACTGCACTTGTTAACAGGAGAGATTGCTTCTACGGGGAGGGGATACACTTAAATAGAAAGGGTGCAAGAATTTTTGCTGATGCTGTCGAGGCAGTGTTAGGTGGGTCGGAAAACTGCTAGTTGGGGGGGATACAAGGACTAATAGATTAACAGTAGCCACTGGCAGAGGTGGAAGTGATTCTTGCACGGCTTCTTTTGAAATGAGCAGAAGCCTGAAAAACAAGATGCAGGATATTTCAGAGACTTCTGGGAGTCATTGCGGTACAAGAAAACACATGGGTTGTGTTAGGGTAGCTAAGAATAGAAACAGGTGCATGTATACCTGCGTGTACACCAATACTAGGAGTTTGGTAAATAAATTTGATGAATTTGAGGTATTGCTCAAAACATCAAAGGCAGATATTGTTGGGATATCAGAGACGTGGTGTCACACTGCGGAACTGGAATTTGGGGAATACAATGTGTATAGAAAGGATAGACAGGACAGGAGGGGAGGAGGGGTTATGCTATTAATTAAGAAACACAAAGTCCAAGGAAGTGAAGCCAGTCGACATCGATGGACAGGGCGGTGTCGAGTCAGTTTGGTGTGACATAAGCATAGGGAAATCAAAATTGAGAGTAGGAGTGTGTATAGGTCTAATGACTCTGATGAGTATAATAAGATATTGTACAGGGAAATAGAGTGGGCCAGTAAATCAGAGAGTCTTATAATGGGGGACTTTAATTTACCAGATATTGACTGGAATTTGTGGATTGGTCACTCGCACACTAGCAAGGCTTTTGTGGATTTATTGGATGATTGTTTTCTACATCAGCATGTTCGTGAGGCAACAAGAGGGAGCAATACTCTTGATCTGATTATCAGTAGTGATTCTTCATGCATTAAGAATCTGCAGATAAATGAACCACTAGGTGGCAGTGATCACAGTGTGTTGAAGTGGGATTTACTCAAGGAGGTAACTACCATCAGAGGTAAAGGGAAGGGTTTTTGTTTTCGTAAAGGCGACTATGATGGTCTGAGACAGTATTTAAATTCTATACAGTGGGACCAACTGATGATGTTACCAACAGCAAACTCAAAATGGGAAGCATTCAAGGAACTAATCTTGGAGGCTACCAGGCTTTACATACCAACTAAGAAATATTGTTCAAGGTTTAGGCCTAAATGGTTGTCAGATGAACTAATGAGACATGTGGCAGAGAAGAAAAATGCATGGGATACATACAAATTAATGGGTGACATGGAAGCCTATGATAGATATAAGTTGGTCTGTAACCAAGTCACAATGGAGATTAGGCAGGCAAAGGCAGACTACGAAAAATCCTTGGCAAAGGATGCAAAGAAAAACAGAAAAGAGTTCTTTACATATTTAAACTCAAGAAGGAAAGGGATGAATCAGATTGGTCCACTGGATATTGATGGTTCAACAGTTGAGGATCCTGCTCAGGTGGCTAACAATCTAAATGTGTATTTTGCATCTACATTCACACATGAGGAGTTATTCAGGAAGGAGAATGATGTAGGTAAAGTAAACATTGGCAGTGAGCTGGATGATTTTGTAATAACTGAGAGGAAAGTGGAGGAGAGATTGTTGAGGATAAACATAAAAAAGGCACCCGGGGTGGATGGGATCTATCCAGTTATATTAAAGGAGGCAGCAAAGGAAGTAAGCAAACCCCTAGCCATAATTATGAGAGCTTCTTTGGACTCAGGGAAGGTACCCATAGACTGGAGATGTGCAAATGTAACCCCAATTCACAAAGGAGGATCAAAGGCTGACACAAGTAATTATAGATCTGTTAGTTTAACTTCTGTTCCAGGTAAATTAATGGAGGCACTGGTTAAAGAAGCACTGCAGGATCATCTAGACAAGAATTCAGTTATAGCTCAGACGCAGCATGGGTTTGTTAAGGGCAGGTCTTGCCTGACCAATTTGATTGGATACTATGATGTAGTCACAAAAGAACTGGATGCAGGGAATAACTTTGATATTATATATTTGGATCTTAGAAAGGCTTTTGATACTGTTGCACATGGAAGACTGCTGCACAAATTGGAGCAGTGTGGCATTGGAGGCAAATTGCTGCTATGGATAAGGGGATGGTTGAGTGGCAGAAGACAGAGAGTGGTAATCAATGGACACTGCTCAACGTGGACTAATGTTATTAGTGGAGTTCCTCAGGGTTCAGTGTTGGGTCCATTGTTGTTTTCGGTGTTTATGAATGATATTGATGATGGGATATCAAGTTTAATGTCCAAGTTTGCAGATGATACAAAGTTGGCAGGGTTGTTAAGGACACTACTGACGCTATGCTGCTGCAACAGGATCTGGAAAGGTTGAACAGATGGGCTGAGAGATAGCAAATGAAGTTTAACATTGACAAATGTAAAGTACTACATATGGGAAACAGTAACCCCAGAGCAACGTATCAACTCTGCGGTACTACACTGACAGTGGTGGAGAATGAAAAGGACCTGGGGGTAATTGTGCAGGCAGATATGAAGTTCTCTGAGCAGTGCAGACGAGTTGCAAGAGTAGCTCATGGTGTCTTGTCAATCATATACAGGAATTTTTCTAGCAGGGATAAGGAGGTGATTATTCCCTTGTATAAGGCAATGGTTAGGCCACATCTTGAGTACTGTATACAGGTCTGGAGGCCTCATTTCAAGAAGGATGTAGAGCTGCTGGAATGGGTACAGAGAAGGGCAACAAGATTAGTGAATGGAACAAAGGGTTGCTCTTACAAAGAAAGGCTTAAGTTTTGCAAATTACAGAGTCTGGAGACTAGGCACCAGCGAGGTGATCTGATAGAGGTGTATAAGGCTTTGAATGGTTTGTGCATGCTCAATGCTAATGGGATTCTTCATCTTGCTTAGAATAATCACCTCAGAGGGCATAAATTCAAATTGAGGAAGGACGGATGTCGGATAGATGTGCGGAAATTTGCCTTTGGCCAGCGGGTGGTTGGTTGGTGGAACCGACTTCCATCACTTGTTGTTGAAGTTGATAGCCTAAAAAAATTTAAAGCTCAACTGGACAGGTATTTCGAACAAACGGAGGGGTGAAATGGGAGTGGTGTGTGTTTTTTTTTTTTTTTTTTTTGGCTGATGCTGAATAAGCTTGCTTTCTTGCATCATATGCCTCTACTAATGCAAATGCTAATATTTTATTTCTTTCAACAAAATCTCTTTTAAAGTCTAACTTAAAAATTTCGCTATCTTGAATGTATTGTTTGTTTGTCTTTTATTTGGTTTTTAGGAGCATTAGAAACTAAGGCCATATTGCTCCGGGGATATGCGGCGGTCATTCCCTGACCTTTCCGCATTCTCCGTATTTGGTGGTCATGGGCTCGAACCCTGGTCTAATCAAAAAGCATGTGCTACGCACTGCTGCTCCTGCCCACCTGGCTATGTAGGCACCCTTGAATGTATTATAGAAAGAAAGAATATATACCGAAACTAGAAAAAATAAACACATTAAACTGCATGTATCTGTATGAAGGAGTTTTAATCAGAGTGTATAAAGAACCACTTGACTTAAAAGAACCATTTGCTTCCGATCTGATAGAAGAAAAACTGTATTTTTTGTCAAACAACCTTTGCCAGCAGCTAACTCTAATCCATCCATAATGATGAGAAAAAATCCACAAATCTCTCTGCCCTCCCCAACCCAGATTAACTCAATCCCATAATTTTTTAATTTGATTCATTAAGGTTGTAGGTCAAACTGGCAGTGAATGTGTTAAAATTATATTTAAACAAGGATCCACCAAAACTTTCTAGTAGTCTAGCTAATAGTGCCAACTTCCTGCCTGTCCACAAGAACTGCAGATTGTCTAAACAATCCCATATTTTACTGTCTCTTTCACTAAGTTTCTCAGGCACCATCGTTCCCTTTGTATTCCCATCCTACAAAATTTCCCTTTGTTTCAAACAAACTGAAAATGTGGTGGTCTATAAGAGTCTTTAAAATCCTGAATACAGTAATATACCTACTTTCCCCAGGCAAGGTTTTAATCTAATAAATTATGAACCCCAATGCCTGACCTCCCTGGAAACCTCCTCATTATCTTCCCCCTCTTCCTCAGCTTCCATACCCTCATTAGAGTCAAAAGAGGATTTCATCATTTATTAGATCAAACCCTGCTTGGGGAGAATCGGTATATTACTGTATATCAGGATTTTCTATGCCATTATGGATCACCACATTCATCACTGCCACTGTTCTCAGACTTTTGGGTGGTTCTTGCACTTTTGTATTTGTATTTGACGTCCTTTTGTATTTGACCCATCTCATTTATATACAATATCTCCTTGGCTGCCCATATATATATATATATATATATATATATATATATATATATAAGTTGTATTAATATATTGAATTAAGTATGCACAAATGGATGTGAAAGTTACAGTGCCAGTAACTAGAAGGGTGAGGAAAGTAAAAAAAAAAGTGTAGTAGATATGTGAAAGGTGAAAGAACGTTAATATTCTAGAGGTTATGATGAATTACGAAAATTATGGGCTGAATTGCCAAGCCATTATAAAGTGGGGGAACTGTAAAGTAAAATTAGTACATCAAAATACTAATAAAATGAAAATGGTAAAGCTGTCATCAGATATGGGGGGAAACATTTTTAGTAAATGGTCTAATATAGGTAATGCAAAAATGCTTGATCTGATATCAGCTGAAATAAATATTGATACATGATCAGGATATACTACACCTTTGAATATCCATTTCTAGATTTTTCCACTAAAATCATATAGCAGCCTTCAGATTTTAGTGACTTTGGTCTATAAAACTTAACTTTGTATATATCACTTTATACAACCTCCTAACTACATCACTATTAGCTATAGAGACATCCAAAAAATGTTTGGTTCCTTAGAATTACTTCTTGTTCTTCCCTCTTAAGATTAAACTGTTTCATGTCCATAGAATTGTTTCCTGTTATTTTATAATTGGATTCTTAACTACACTACCAATGGATTTGTCAACTGGTTCTTTATCCTGGGATACATTTTCTACTCTTTCTTTCCACAGTGAATTCACACCCGATACTACCTGGGGATACATCTAATTTTGATATACATGGAATTATTTCCATGTATGTAGTTGGTTCCTTGGAATTATTTCATTTACATGGATTTATTTCCTGTTCTTTTATAATTGGATATAATTGGATCCTTAACTATACCACCTTTGGATCTTTAGTCACCATGTTACTTATATCCCTGGAATTATATCACTTCATAATTGGATTCTTAACTACACTACCATTAGATATAATGTCAAATTTTCCTGGGATTCATTTACTCCTGAATCCATAAATTCATTCCTGATACTACCTGTGGATTTGTCTAGTTTTATATACATGGAATTATTTCCTGTTCTTCTATACCAGTGGTTTTCAACCGGGGTGCCGCAACAACATTTCAGGGGTGCCACATTTTTTGGGTTTAAGTTATTTAAACTTATTATTATTTTTTAATTTACACCTAATTCTGTTTTTGCACAAACTTTTTTTTACACGAATTTGGTTTAACACGAATTCAAAATAAATATTTCATTCTCTTTTTACACAAGTCATTTTTTTTTTTGCCTAAATTCTAAGAAAATTTCTTTTTTATTTGTGGCATATTAGTATCATTTCTATATTACACGCACCAACAGATTGGATAACAGCTAGTGTGTGCGTTTTGAAACGCGTGCTTTTTTTTTTACCAATGTGTACATCTACGTATCTATGAATCATCAACGTTTTTATTGAATTTGGTGCACATCTATAGTATTTGTGCATTGTATCTTCGGAAGGCATTTAGTAGTAAGCTCTATTTCAAAGTGAGAGAATCTTTAGTGAAATTTGTGCACATATAAATTTATTAATTTTGCCAATAGTCAATAAATTGTAAGTTTACAAATTTTTCATACCTTTTTTTTTTTTTATTAATTATAACTAAGATATTTTTCGGTAGCCCTTATATAATGTTGAATAATTCGCCTATTACCAAAATGAAAAGGAAAGCGATTTCTTTGGAACTTAAAATTCAAATTTTAGATCGTCTTGCAACTGGACAAGGGGCTACGTCTGTAGGAAAGCATTTGTGTACATGAAGCTACCGTAAGAACTATTAAGAAAAATGAAGCTGCAATTAGGAAGTCGGTATGTTCTGGAACAAAAGTAAGTGTTAATTCATCATCATATACAAGAGATATTGTCAAGGAAAAAATGGAAAGGGCTCTGGTAATATGGATAGAAGATCAGTCACAAAAAAAAAAAAAAAAACAGAGTACCAGTAGATGGAAATGCCATCAAGCAAACAGCACTAAGAATTTACAGACAGATTAAAGAAAAGGAGCCAAGCACTTCATCTCAGTTAAACAGAAAGTATGAATTTTCTGTGAGTACAGGTTGGATGACAGGGTTTCTTAAAAGGAATGCTCTTCATAATATAAAAATTAAAGGTGAAATTGCATCTGCAGATGAATCGGCTGCTAAAGTATTTCTGCAGGAACTTGCAAAAATTATTGAAGATGGAGGATACACTCCTGATCAAGTGCGGAATGCAGATGAAACTGGTTTCTTCTGGAAACAAATGCCGAACAGAACGTATGTAGCCAAATCGCAGAAAACTGCTGGTGGTTTTAAAGTAGCTAAGGATCGTGTGACTTTATTATTTTCCTCCAATACTTCAGGAGATCGCATGTTGAAACCACTGCTGGTAAATCAAGCCCTAAACCCACATTCAATGAAATGTGTAGATATCAATAAACTGCCTGTTCACTGGATGGCAAACAAGAAGGCCTGGGTGACCACTGCTATCTTTACAGAATGGTTCAACAAATGTTTCATCCCAGAAGTCAGATGTTATATGAATTTGAAAGGTCTCGAATTTAAAGTTCTTCTGATTCTTGACAATGCACCCGGCCATCCTGTCTTGGAACACCCAAACATACAAATTTTATTTCTGCCACCTAATACTACATCTTTGATACAACCGCTAGACCAAGGTATAATTGCGACAATTAAAACATACTACGTAAAACGAACATTCCAACACGTTTTAGACAAACTGAATGATGAAACACTAACAGTCATTGATGTGTGGAAGAAATTCTCAATTATGGATTGTATCAATCAAGTTGGATTAGCGTTAACTGAATTAAAACCAGCAACTTTAAAGCGTGGAAAGCGGTTTGGTCACAATGTGTAAAAAGCAAAGGTCCCATCATCCCTAATACGACCGAATTTCCCAACATCATTACAATGGCACACAAAATTGGTGGAGAAGGATTTAATGATCTATCGTTTGAAGATATTAATGAATTGTTAACGGACAAAGCCCTAAGTGAAGATGAAATATTAGAGGTTGTCCTTGGGACTCCTTATCCCACAGAACGTGGTGATAATGAAGAAAATGATCCTGCTCTAAATGCAGATTTAATAAAAGAAGGTCTGGAACTGGCCAGAAAATTAGGTAATCATTTTGTCAAAAGGACCCTAATGAGGAATGCACTGGGAAGTTTCAACGTGAACTGAAGTTGTTGACAGTCTCTTACAGAGAATTATATAATGGCCTAACCAAAACACGAACACAATGATTAATAACTGAATTCGTTCGTAAAACCGGTGAAACTTCAGCACCAGAGGAGACTCTTGCTGATTTTGCTCAAGGGATCACAGAAAGAATTTCATTAATAGAGGAAAAAGACGATGTCCACAAAATTTATAGTGATAGCAGTGATATTCCAGTCGTACGCAAACATATGTGCCGTTTATTATCAGAAAGTGAAAATGAATAAAATCTTGTGTAAAACAGATTTTTTTTTGTTCATGAAGAATTTTTTTCGTTTCATATGCATACAAATTTACTTTAATACATTTTCATTACATATTATTACATGTGTATTTTGTTGAAATAAAATAATAAGCTTAAAACAAATATTTTTGTGTGTTTTTTTTTTAATTATTTTTACCGATTTTTTAGATGTGGAACCAATCTTCTTTCTTCCATAAATACCATGTCTTTATGGAAGAAAAGAACAGAATTAGGTGTATATGTTTATTTCATTATAAAAAGGTGTACAGTATCTTTTTAATTTTGTGGTGATCTATAATTGATGTTTACTTAGTACCTCTGTATAAAGAATAAAATTATATACTGTATATATATATATATATATATATAATTTGTATTATGAAATGTAATTTTTATAATTATATTATTGTAATAAATATCATACAGCATATATGTTTTCTTTAATATTACACACACACAGAGAGAGAGAGATGGATCTGACAGGCAGAAAATTGAGTAGGGGTGCCACAAAATAAAATAAAATAAATCACTTAGGGGTGCCGTTATTAAAAAGAGCTTGAAAACCACTGTTCTATACAATAAATGTTTCCTTGGAATTGTTTCATACACATGGACTTTTTTTCATCTTTAGTCACCATGTTACTTATTACCCCCAGGGACTCACATCTAGTGAGTATGGGCTTGGCACACCCAGAGTCCTGAGCTGGATATCATCATTCTTCTCTTTCTTGGTGATTCTCTCACTCTCTCTCA
Source organism: Mastigoproctus giganteus (assembly GCF_048544385.1). Lineage (NCBI taxonomy): Eukaryota > Metazoa > Arthropoda > Arachnida > Uropygi > Thelyphonidae > Mastigoproctus > Mastigoproctus giganteus. The sequence goes on along the minus strand of NC_143586.1, from coordinate 170,275,243 downwards.
CAAAGTAACTTGGATTTTTTTTTTTGATTGGTGCAGCATAAGCCTCAGGCTTCCTTGCACTATATGGCTAGTAGTAATAATAATATCCATGGAATTATCACTTCATAATTGGATTCTTAATTACACTACCATTGGATATAATGTCAACTGATTCTTTTTCCTTGGTTTCATTTACTACGATTTCCACAGTAAATTCACACCTGATACTACCTGTGGATTTGTCTAGTTTTATATACATGGAATTATTTCCTGTTCTGCTATAGTATAAATGTTTCCTTCGAATTGTTTCATATACATGGACTTATTTCATGTTATCTGATGTAAAATGTTATCTGATGTGTCATGTTCTTTTATAATCGGATTCTTAACTACACCTTTGGATCTTAAGTCACCATATTACTTATTTCTATGGATTTAAGGTACATACAAATTTGCATGAAAGTACATCCAATGTAAAACAACCAGTTGTTTTAGCTTGGATGCAAATTGTAATTTCATGCAAATTTTGATAGATTATAATTATTAATTTATTTATATCTCAAAATATTTGATGATCCTTGTTTACCATACTCTGATACGTTTATTATAACATAGCCCCATCATTTGGTCTAACATGTATATGTTTTTTGCTACCGTATAATTCTTTATATATTAACAGTAATGTTTAATTTTGTATGACTTTACCACAGTAAAGCCATACTATTCCAACCGTGTTTCTTTTTCTAACGCTAATTATAAATTATCTCCATGCACTTGTATTCTAAATACGACTATATAGGTCACTATTTTTCCGATATTTTGAATTTCTTCACAGCTTACATTACGTCCGCTTTGCTGCTATAAATTGCTTTATCATGTAGATATATTGCTCATTTGGTTGAAGCCTGCATGCATTCATCTACTCTACTGAAATTTTGCACTTCATCTCCCCGTGTTTATTTTTCCCGCCAGCTCATTTTCGCTTTGTATTTCTTGAAATACTCCGGGTATTGTACTATCATACTTTCGATTTCATTTTAGATTCGTTTCTCGGCATGTTGCGGCACATTTTTCCTTTCATTACAAGCATTTGGTAATAACGCCCTTTTATACTAATGCTTACGAATGCCAGAGCCCTTATTATAAGGTTGGGCTTCACAACCCCAGCAAGCTTAGTGTTATTTAATAACTTTTTCTATGCTTTTTATCTTTCTGCTGTCTAATTCTAAAGTTCTTCCTGTTCATTAAACTATTAGTGTAATACAAGGGTGACATGAACGTTCCTACTATTGCTATTTTTTGTCTTTATTTATTTAAAATACTCCTTTTCCCCTTCCCCATCCTCAATTTAATACCTCACCCTTATACCATTTGCTTGTTCTAAATCTATTTTTAAAATACACTGATTTCCTATCTATACAAAATTAAATCCTACACATATATATATATAAATATATATATGTGTGTGTGTGTAGGATTTAATACATATATATTAAATATTTTTATCCCAGCTCAATATTCATTTTTACCAAAGTTATTTTTTACCTAAATAAATTACACTGCATTGGGACTACCTTGTCCATACTGTATTAGAAAGTGCTAATTTCATTTTTGTTGCTTTTTTTTTGGCCTTTCACTTTTCTTCTACTATTATGGACAAGTATAGAAATGCAGTTCTTGATATATGGTCAGGTGTAGTTCCCTAATGGTATACCTGATCATGTATCAATATTTATTCCAGCTGACATCAGGTCAAGCATTTTTGTATTACCTACCTATATTAGACCATTTACTGAAAATATTTCCCCCCCTATCTGATGACAGCTTTACCATTATCATTTTCATTTTATTTGCATTTCATTAGTAATTTGATGTACTAATTTTACTTTACAGTTCCCCCACTTTATAATGGCTTGCAATTCAGCCCATAATTTTCTTAATTCATCATAACCTCTAGGACATTAACATTCTTTCACCTTTCACATATCTATTACACTTCTTTTTCGACTTTCCTCACCCTTCTAGTTACTGGCACTTTGTGTAACTTTCACATCCATTTATGCATACTTAATTCAATATATTAATACAACTTATATACACTCTTGTATCCTTTATTGCTGCTTTGTGCTTTTAGGTGCATCTCTCATACCTGAATTATTAATCTTGTATTCACTGAAACCAGAGCTGTGCCAAGGGTGAGGTGAACTCTTGCTTCAGATTAAAAGCTGAAAGTGGTGTCAAAAGAAAGATTAAATAATTGCCAACGTTGCCATGATTAACAGTAGGGCATAATTTTTCATTCTTGTCTCAGGTACTAAAATGGCTCAGCACGGCCGCTTCAAAAAAAAAGAGGTATACAGTTGATGAAACCATTTCATCAACTGTATACCTCTGATGTCCTTGAAAGTTGAAAATTTCACTACGTTACTAAGCTATTTATCTCTCTAAAATGTCATATTTATAATGGAAATTATAAATTTCATCATTATGAATTTCATCGTTATCATATGTTCCAGTTATAAGAATCAATTTAATGCTTTTGTGATATTTTTCAAAAACACATTTCTGGAGGTCACTATCATAAAAAAATAAAAAAACAATTTGCACTTTCCGGTTTATTGGGCTTTTCTGTTAGTGTATCTAATTATAAACGGGTAGTAAACTATTTTATTGCATTTGCGATTATACCGATAACTGCAATTGTGTGGGTTTTACGCTATTATGGTGAAATGTGCTCCCCTTCACTAAAACCTTCAATTATATAAAAAAACAAATTTTCAGAAACTTCTCTTTGTTCCTATTTATGTATTATAATGATGAAAGGAAAGCAGCCAACGAAAAGTGCAAGTGGTGGTAGTGCCAGGAAACGAAACAAAATTAATTTAGAAATGAAGATGATTAATTAAGAAGTACAAAGCAGGACAAAGTTTGTCATCTATTGCAAGGGAATTAAGTCTCGCTGCTTCAACAGTGAATACTATTTTAAAGTATAGTGCGCATATAAAAGAACATGTCAAAAGATCAATGCACTTAAGATCAACAGTGATCACAAAACAGCATTCAGGTGCTGTATCGAAGATGGAACAGCTGTTAATAATATGGATGGAAAATCATATTCAGAAGCGAGTGCCCCTAACTCTAATGACCATTCAAGCAAAAGTAGCAAATATTTATAAAGATATTAAGGATAAGTACAGCGAACCCCAACCCAAGTTCGTGGCAAGCAATGGGTGGTTTAATAGGTTCAAGCATTGTGCTGGTTTCCACAATGTTAAAGTATGCAGTGAAGTTGCCAGTGCTGATTCTGCAGCTGCAGAGAAATTGTGATGTGTTGGAAAAAATTATTGATGAAGGCAGCTATTCAATGCAGAAAATTTTTAATGTTGACGAGATTGCTCTGTATTGGAAAAAAATGCCAGAACGAACATACATTGCCAAAGAGGAAAATACAATGCCACGTTTCAAGGCATCAAAAGATAGGGCCATGCTTTTGATTGGGGCTAATGCAGCGGGAGATTAGATTAAACATTAATAAGGCCTGGGCAGAAATTATTAAAAGTTGTTTAAATGGAGCATGGAAGAAAATATACCCACAGCATGTAAAAGGCTATGAAGGATTTGAAAAAGACGATCATATGAAGAGTTTATGGATAAGATTGTAAAGGTTGCAGAGCTACTTCAGTTGGAGGTTGATGTTAAAGACGTGGAGGAATGAATAGAGGAAGAAGAGAAGGAATTATCTAACAAAGAACTTATTGACTTGCAGGCAGCGATAGTGAAAGAAGAAAATGCTGATGAAGCTGAAGATGAACCAAATGAGGAGCCAAGATGCTTCATCACCAGAGAGAGATGACAATGGCATTTTGTGAAATTGCATTGGCAATGGCGAGGTTTGAGAAGACAGATCCTGACAGCGAACGATTCTTAAAAGTTAACAGAGGGGTGAATGATATGCTTGCTTGCTACAAAGAAATCTACAATGAAAAGAAAAAAAAGCCACCATCCAGTCATCCATTAATGTTCTTTCGTAACGTTGAGCGGCCCTTCTAAATTTCCACAGCCCTCAACCTCCACAGTGGCGTACTTATCAGCTGAAGAAGTCGATTCTGGCAACAATGCTTGAGAGGTAAAACTTACTGACGTTATGCCTGTCTCCTCGCTCTTTTTTAATAATTTTGAAATTTTTTTTAAATTGCATGCTTTTGTAATTTTTCTGTGCACAAGATAAAAAATTCAATAAATATAGTAAATCATTCTATTTACATGTTTGTTGAACATTCTTTTTTGATGCAATCAATTCAGCAAGAACAGTTGCGAGTGCTGCACAAGCATGGGGAAAATTCCGACTTACCTAAAATTCGACTTACACTTACACTGCAACCCTTACATAAGTCGGGAAGTTCCTGTATAAAATTTTGTTAAATTAGCATGGCAGATAATATTATCATAATAAATAGCAATACTCATGCATTTTACATCGCCGACTGGGCTAGCCAGGTGGATAAAGTGCCTGCCTGGCAACCTAAAGGTCACGGTTTCGAATCCGGCCTCGGGCTTGGATCAGAGTAAAATGCAAAAACTTTGGGAGGTGCATTATGGCCACAGAAGCCGATGCGCCAACAACTAACAAATAACATTTTACATTTAACATTGTGAAGGTGTGAGGACATTGTGATAAAGCATCAATACAAATTGTATGTTCCACTTGCTCACAAACTACTTATCAACATCGTATTATGCTGTTTCCATGCCTTAAATAATAAAGCAAGCAGAATGATTATGTAATACCTATTGACATCAAGTGTAAAATATTTTATTTACTCCCCATATTCAGCAAAATGGCTATATATAAATGCATTTGTAAGAAATAATATTTGAAGGCATGGACATTTATTCTCTTCTGTTTTCAAGCGTTTAGGGCATAAGCCTCAAGCTATGAAGGAGTCTAGACTATGTATAAATATAGTGCAAATGCATCAGGAATACATAGCTATATCTGAATAAATCAGATTATTAATAAAACGGCATCGTTTTAAGTTATATCTCATATTGTGAATACCTTCACAACGAGTTGCCATGATATTGCACTACTTCGAATAAGTAACGCTTCACCTAAGGAGAAGACTAATGTTACTTATTCTCAGATGGATACCACCACCCAGACGGCACCGTTTCAGGGCTATTTGGCCCTTCTTCGGTGGGTGGGTAGGTACCCGAGTGATGCAATGATGGCAAAACAGTTATGAAGTATAACTCCACAATATGAGAGATGCCTGATGGTGTATCATATATTTAGACTCAAGCGTTTAGGGCATAAGCCTCAAGCTATGAAGGAGTCTAGACTATGTATAAATATAGTGCAAATGCATCAGGAATACATAGCTATATCTGAATAAATCAGATTATTAATAAAACGGCATCGTTTTAAGTTATATCTCATATTGTGAATACCTTCACAACGAGTTGCCATGATATTGCACTACTTCGAATAAGTAACGCTTCACCTAAGGAGAAGACTAATGTTACTTATTCTCAGATGGATACCACCACCCAGACGGCACCGTTTCAGGGCTATTTGGCCCTTCTTCTTCTGTTTTGCCATCATTGCATCACTCGGGTACCTACCCACCCACCGAAGAAGGGCCAAATAGCCCTGAAACGGTGCCGTCTGGGTGGTGGTATCCATCTGAGAATAAGTAACATTAGTCTTCTCCTTAGGTGAAGCGTTACTTATTCGAAGTAGTGCAATATCATGGCAACTCGTTGTGAAGGTATTCACAATATGAGATATAACTTAAAACGATGCCGTTTTATTAATAATCTGATTTATTCAGATATAGCTATGTATTCCTGATGCATTTGCACTATATTTATACATAGTCTAGACTCCTTCATAGCTTGAGGCTTATGCCCTAAACGCTTGAGTCTAAATATATGATACACCATCAGGCATCTCTCATATTGTGGAGTTATACTTCATAACTGTTTTGCCATCATTGCATCACTCGGGTACCTACCCACCCACCGAAGAAGGGCCAAATAGCCCTGAAACGGTGCCGTCTGGGTGGTGGTATCCATCTGAGAATAAGTAACATTAGTCTTCTCCTTAGGTGAAGCGTTACTTATTCGAAGTAGTGCAATATCATGGCAACTCGTTGTGAAGGTATTCACAATATGAGATATAACTTAAAACGATGCCGTTTTATTAATAATCTGATTTATTCAGATATAGCTATGTATTCCTGATGCATTTGCACTATATTTATACATACTCTTCTGTTTTCTAATTTAGTTTTTAATTTATTTAGATTTTTTCAGCCTTTTAATTTTTTTTTTTTTTTTAAGTTGTATTTGCATTTTAGTATGACTTGGATGGTCAGCATCTAATTTACATTTTCTCTTTGTTTGTTTGAATGGTGTTAATCATAATTAAGCCTTTTTTCTGTTGCCATGTCTGTCAGGATCCCTCACATCAGGGCATCCATGGTTCGTCTGCTGTTAGCAAGCTATGGCAGAAATGCAAGTGTCTAAGTATTTCTACAGGGCTGATGCCTCTCGAAGAAGTGGTCCCTATGATTCCCTTATACATTCTTTCTTTTTATGTTTTTTTTTTTCTTTTTTAATGGGCGTCTACATTTGGCCACTGGCTAAAGTAGAGTGGGGGCTTCCAAGCGTGTTTCCAGCAGCAGCAGCACCACCACCACCACCACCGACGCCGCCGCCGCCATACAGCTGTGCTTCCCTGAGTGAGTATGAGCTCCTGCGTATTTATTTTAATAATTTTTATTTTGCTCACACACAAGTGATAATTGGCACTCTTCAGCATTACTGGCTGCAGTTTGCAACTATTCCATCAATGTGGTATAATAGGATTTTAATTGTGCAAATCGTTGTTTGATCACAACAAGTTTTATTTTTAACTTTTAATCTTTAAAGTTTGTTCTGTTGTGAGTGATAAGACCAATGCATTAACTAACCAGTTTAAATTCTGCTGGCTGCAAAACATATGAAAGATGGGAATAGTCCATCACTACGAATAATTTCAATAAGGCCAAATAACATTAGCTATTTTATTTTATTGTTATAAAATTCTTATCCAAAATTTGTAGGTTTTCTATAAAAATTTGCAATCTGAATAATGATTTAAACTACAAATGCATGTAAATTTATTATTAGCTTTTATAAATTATAATTAAAAGCTAAGACATTAAAGTTTAAATCACAATATCTTATAATGATGTCAGTGTCAATGTTTATAGTGTATTTCAGTGAATCTGAAACACACTATAAACATTATCATCACTTGTCATTCAATTAAGATAAAGTTTTTCAGGTTGTCATATTAGTATCGCTTATATGCATACAGAAGTAACCAAAATGTTACGTAAAACCGGACTATACTTTGACTGTAGCATTTGTAAACTAGTCGTTAGTCTACAATTCTTATAAACTACAGACAAACTACTTGTAGAAAATGTTCAACGTATTTTTTCAAAATATATGGTCAGGCACTGTCTATCTCATTTACCATTTTATGTGAAGCATTGCATAAAGATAGTTGTTTCTTTCTTGTACAGTATTAGTAAAATAATAAGAGGAGTTTACCTCAATATAGTACGTAGAACACTTCCATATGATACCCTCCAGAAATTAAATCGTAAAAAACGAAAAAATCGACAACTTACCGGTACATTAGAGTAAAATATAAATAATTAAATAATCAATTTAACACAATTCAAATCAATTTAAAACAATTAAAAATCAAATTAACGCAATTAAAAGAATCTAACGAAAATATTCAAAACGATTTTCCTTCCTTGAGGTAAACTCCTCTTATTATTTTACTAATATTATTACCAACATAGAACATATTGAGTATTACAGCTCTGATTCATACTATCAAATTATTTTTAAACTCTTATTGACTATTTCATTCACTTCCTGTCTCTCCAGTAGTAAACAATCGATACACACAATTATGGGAGATTTTTTGAATGGCTTTGTGCAAAATTACATTAAATCTACACTAAGGTACTCGGCCCAAAGTTACCACATTTCTTTTCTAAAATATTGCCTTCAAAACAACATCGTTCCGAAGTTTGCCAGGATGAATTTAAATCAAAAAATTTCAGGCATAAAACAACTAACACTGGCGACATCGCATAATATCGTTAAGCTTGCCTTAAAAACTCGATATTTGAATAAACAAAAATACCTTTCCCAGGTTAGGAAGCTTCGCGATAAATTAAAAAATTATCTACATCCGAACGATTGGTCTGTATTGAAGACCTCCATAGATTTGCGACGGGAAGCACAGGCCTCAGAAATAAAAAACAGACACGTTAATAAGTTGCAAACATTATCGGATAGGTCAAAACACGTTCATGCGAATTCTAACACATTGTCGCGGGCTTGCGACCAAGTTCATACGAGTTGGGTGACAACCCCCCCACAGACACACAACGTACTACCACAGAATATGTCAGCTAGTTCACGAACACCCCCTCACCCAGTATTCAATGAACCGACATATCAACAGGTTACAAATCTTTCCTCGTGTACACTATCGCAGGACCAGATTTCACTTTTATCCAAAGGACTAAATTATAATTTATCACCTCGAAAACTACCTAAAAAACAATGCGTAACTGATATTGAATTTGGACTTCGTAATGTTCCACAAAAAGATGTATTTATTCAACAAGTTAACCAAGTAGTGAATAACATAAAAGAAACGCGACTTCCTAAATTGAATACACATGGCAGTTCAGCTTTACGAGAACTTCGGGGAAATAAGAACATTATTATACAGAGGGCAGAAAAAGGAGATACAGTGGTAATACTAGATAAACATGATTATATTAATAAGTTAGATTCAGTTGTGTCAGATACCTCCACTTATCGTGAAGTAGACCCGGCACTGTTTACCAATTTGGTCAATCAATACAATAAAACGTTAACCACGTATCGAAAAAATGACTACATTACTATGGTTCAGTTAAAGGAATTGAAGTCCAGAACATACAATATTCCTGCACTTTTTCGGTCAGGTAAAATTACACAAGACTGGATTTCCTATTCGACCTATTGTTTCCTACAGGAACTCGGCATTTTCATCCTTAGCCACACATGTATATAACATTATAAAACCCTTTAGACAGGTAATACAATTTGGGATTAAGAATTACGATACATTATTTAATAATCTTAAAGACTGTAGACTCAGCGACAATGACAATTTATTCTCACTAGATGTTACCTCGTTATATACAAATGTAAACGTTGAATACACATTAGATATTATTTGGGATATGTTAAATAAAAACTCGACACCGATTAATTATACGAAGCTACCTATTCAGGAAATTTTTCACTTAATCAAACTGTTAGTTGAGGCCAACTACATCACCTTTCGAGACAAGGTGTACAAACAAATTTTTGGATTACCAATGGGTTTGAGCCTGAGTGGCTTAATGTTAGAGATCTATCTCTCAACAATTGAGCATATACATTTGACACCTTTTCGACCCCGTATCACATACTATGGGAGGTATTTAGACGATGTTCTAGTTATTACCGATAGTAGTACTATCCAAGACATTTTACATTCGTTTAATAATATTCATTCTAGACTCAAATTTACACTGGAAATGGAGGATACGGATACAAAGTCATTAAACTTTCTAAATTTCACACTTACCCGGGACTCGAATAAAATACAATTTAGCATCTATCGAAAACCTACAAACACTGGTATGCTTCTACATTATAATAGCTATCACCCGTTCACCTACAAAAGATCGATTATCTTTAATCAATTTCTAAATGCCTATAAATATTCAACGACGGAATCTGCTTTGGACTCAGAAATACAAATATTAACTAGCAGATTCTTAAACAGGGGGTTATTCCATTACCACAATAAACCGAATTAGGGTACAGGCTAAGGATAGGATACAAAATACTACACCAATCAACAATAGTAATATCAAAAAATACTTTATTTCTGTCCCATATGTTGAACAGTGGTAAAACAGCTTAACAGATTCTTTAAAGATACCAAATTTAAAATTGTAGCTAGACCAATACGGAAGTTACACACTATACTGAACAATCGCTCAGTTCTTTCCACGTTCGCAACACAAATTAATGATCTGATATACAAAATTTCTTGTGGTGATTGCGACTCGTCTTACCAAGGTTCGACACGATTTTCTCTTAATATTCGTGTAAATCAACATGAAGCCTCAGTTCGAGCTTCTCATTCAGCAGCGTCAGAATTAGCCTTTCATGCCATTAACGAAAAACATACTTTTTTATTTAATGAGGCCAAAATACTTAACATTCAATGTAATTATACGCGACTATTAATTGCAGAAACCGTTGAAATTAAATCACACGAGAATTCTGTAAATGTTCAGCGGCCATATTTGATCTCCGATGCGTGGACCTTTACGCGCATGCGCGAAGACAAATAATCACTATTTAAGTTTCAGGTTTAACCCGATTCGGTAATTTTCATTCCTGTGATCACAACATACGGTCGAAAAGTGTTGTCAGCTTAGGAAGGAAAATCGTTTTGAATATTTTCATTAGATTCTTTTAATTGCGTTAATTTGATTTTTAATTGTTTTAAATTGATTTGAATTGTGTTAAATTGATTATTTAATTATTTATATTTTACTCTAATGTACCGGTAAGTTGTCGATTTTTTCGTTTTTTCCAGTTTAATTTCTGGAGGGTATCATACGGAAGTGTTCTACATACTATATTGAGGTAAACTCCTCTTATTATTTTACTAATATTGTTACCAACGTAGAACATATTGAGTATTACAGCTCTGATTCATACCAAATTATTTCTTGTACAGTGAAAGTTTGACAGCTTCATTCCTTCAATAAAGAAAGAAGCTATCAAGATTTTGTTATTATATTAATGAAAGCTTGATATTATTTGAAAAACATATTTGGTTTGAATAAACCACGAGTGGTTTATTCCAACATTTTTACCAATGAGTCATGTGTAACAATAAATTTGTTGTTAAACATACCTCAAGAGTGCTCCATCAGTTTTATTTAACATGATGCCAATAAAGCATTTGAATTTCTCTAAACATTGACATTAGTTTTTTTTAAACATTTACTTTTTATTTAAATGTAAGAATTACAACTTTAATAGACCAGGCCTGTGTAGAATACTGTTAGAAGGTGCTGTAATACTTCACTATTGGACAGAAGGAGTAGATCTTGTTGGTTTTAGGGAAATAGTGTGGAGGGTTAGCATTCAAGTTATATTGGGTTACTTGAAATTCAAAAAAGGATAAAGTTGAAGGAATTACTTCATGTAATGTAAATTTTCCTAAAGCAATTAGAAAGACAATGGGAAGATTTCTTTGAAGGTTATTCTTGCACATAAAAACTGTTACATAATAATGAAAAGAGGAGTTGAGGCTATTGTTGTATAGTGTGGGGGAGATTAATATATAACAATTCAATTTAGTCTAAAAAAGGATAAAGTTAATGGTTTACTTCATATAATGTAAATTTTCCCAAAGTAATTAAGAATACAATGGAAAGATTTCCCTTGAAGGTTATACTTGCACACAAAAACTGTTACATAACACCGAAGAGAGGGGTTGAAGCTATTGTTGTTTAGTGGGGGAGAGGGAGAGGGAGAGAGACTATTATATCACATGACTAAATTCAACAAAATATTTCCCCTTTTAATTTATGACACAGTTATATTAATGAAATTAATTAATCTCTACAATCTATTTTACAAAGTCCATGGACATACAGTGTCAGACAAAAAAACTGCATCATCTTAAAAAAAAGTAGCATTTATAGTAAAACGTATAAGATATTGTTTGATTAGTCATTTTGTTTGTTGCATAGCAAAGGCACTGCATCAGACAGTAATTGTGAGGTATTGCATCAGCTATTTCTATAAATACGATGTTGGAAGGGTATACACACTCATTAGTATCCTGTTTTGCGGAGGTGTAAGCATGACTCCATATGTTAAATAACTGAGACAAGCGTAGCCTGTGCGGACGTACATTTTTGCCGCTCCTGGAACAGAGAAGTTTTTTCTGATTTATTTTCTGTTTTATTAGCTGAAATTGGCATATTAACTTATTTTCTAGAGTAGCTTTATATTCCTATTTACGATACTTAGTTTAAAGTAACTTAGATAGAGATTTTGTAGGTATTACTTAGTATTGGAAAGGGTATCAAATCCACGTGTTTACCGTACGTAAATTGTCGCCATTGTTACGCGATAATAGATAGCATAAGCTTAATATAGTATAGTATAGTACATAATATTGTCAATTAATCAGATAATTAATCTTGTTGAACTTCATTGTCAATTAAATTGTACTTTTAACTATACATATAACGACTTGGGTTACGTAACATAAATAATTAGTAAAAAATAAATAATTAATACTTAACTTGATACGGAAGTTATATAAAGGGATTTCGTAGATAACACTCGATACTGAAACATAAATATAGCATTATAACTGTGTTGGAATATAAGTTTAGGGTTTTAATTTTGTACTGAAATTGAAATTTTATTGAAATTAAATTGAAACCATGACTCACACCAGAGCAGCAAAGCAAAAGGCTCGAGCTAATGGGAGTGCTGTGGCTCAGAGGAGAACTGAGGGGGCAGTTGTGCTCTGAATCACAGCCTATTAAAATGCACTACTTGCTTAATGTTTGTGGAGCAGTCGGGTACGGGACATGATACTGCCATGGGGGATGTCTTCGTGTGTGCGCAATGCAAGGAGTGTAAGGAAATCAGGCGACAACTCAGCGTTGTTATGGGCCTATATGAGAGCTTGAAGGACAGGGTGGATGCCCTCGAAGGATTAAAAGTGAGGGGCCCATCAAGCTCTCAGCTGCCCACACCAATGCCAGAGCTTGCACCTGTTCATCACGCAACACAGCGGCAGCCCCCAAGGCAGAATGCGCTGGTCCCAAAGGAACTAGTAGTTGTTGGTGACTCTATTGTCAGGGAAACGGGAAACAAGCTTTGTAAAAAGGATAGGTGGAACAGGACCAGGACCAGGGTATGTCTGCCAGGGGCAAAGGTTGATGACATTGTAGAGCGGATATCATCTTTTAAGGGCACAAAAGGTGATATAGTTGTACATGTTGGCACTAATGATATTAAGAGTAGGAGACCGGCGGAATTACTTAACAAGTACAGGTCACTGTTGAAAAAAAGCCGTGAATTAGGGTTGAATTTGAAAGTGTCTGCAATTCTGCCAAGACACGATAGGAGGGAGTATATGATGAGAGCCTTGTCGATCAATTCGGCCCTGGAAAGATTGTGCAAGGCTCAAGGGGTAGAATTTTTTTCAGCCCGGTTTGTACTTGTTAACAGGAGAGACTGCTTCTACAGGGATGCGATACACTTAAATAGAAAGGGTGCAAGAATGTTTGCTGATGCTATCGAGGCAGTGTTAGGTGGTTCGGAAAACTGCTAGATTGGGGGGATACAAGGACTAATAGATTAACAGTAGCCACTGGTAGAGGTGAAAGTGATTCTTGCACTGCTTTTATTGGAATGAGCCACAGCCTGGAAAATAAGATGCAGGATATTTCAGAGACTGCTGGGAATCATTGGGGTACAAGGAAACACATGGGTTGTGTTAGGGTGGCTAAGAAAAAGAACAGGTGCATGTATACTTGCGTGTACACCAATGCTAGGAGTTCAGTAAATAAATTTGATGAATTTGAGGTATTGCTCAAAACATCAAAGGCAGATATTGTGGGGATTTCAGAGACGTGGTGTCACACAGATATAAGGAATGCAGAACTGGAATTTGGGGAGTACAATGTCTACAGAAGGGATAGACAGGATAGGAAGGGAGGAAAGGTTATGCTATTAGTTAAGAAATACATAAAATCCAAGGAAGTGAAGCCAGTCGACATTGCTGGACAGTGCAGTGTCGAGTCAGTTTGGTGTGACATAAGCATTGGGAGATCAAAATCTGGCAGTAGGAGTGTGCTATAGGCCTAATGACTCTGATGAGTATAATAAGAAATTGTACAGGGAAATAGAGTGGGCCAGTAAATCAGAGAGTCATATAATAGGGGATTTTAATTTCCCAGATATTGACTGGAATTTGGGGGCTGGTCACTCACACACTAACAAGGCTTTTGTGGATTTATTGGATGATTGTTTTCTACATCAGCATGTTCGGGAGGCAACTAGAGGGGGTAATACTCCTGATTTGATTATCAGTAGTGATTCTTCATGCATTAAGAATCTGCAGATACAGGAACCACTAGGTGGCAATGATCACAGTGTGCTGAAGTGGGATTTACTCAAAGAGGTAACTACCATTAGGGGTAAAGGGAAGGGTTATTGCTTTCGTAAAGGTGACTACGATGGACTGAGACAGTATTTAAATTCTATACAGTGGGACGAACGGATGATGTTACCAACTGCAATTTCGAAATGGGAAGCATTCAAATAACTTATATTGGAAGCTACTAGGCTTTACATACCAACTAAGAAATATTGTTCAAGGTTTAGGCCTAAGTGGATGTCAGATGAACTAAAGAGACATATGGCAGAGAAGAAAAATGCATGGGATATATAAAAATTAACACGTGACACAGAAGCCTATGATAGATACAAGTTGATCTGTAACCAAGTTTCAAAGGAGGTTAGGCAGGCGAAGGCAGATTACGAGAAATCTTTGGCTAGGGATGCGAAGAAAAACAGCAAAGAGTTCTTTACTTATGTAAACTCTAGGAGGAAGGGGATGAATCAGATTGGTCCACTTGATATCGATGGGTCAACTGTTGATGATCCTGCTCAGGTAGCTAACAAACTAAATGAATATTTTGCATCAACATTCACACATGAGGAGTTATTCAGCAAGGGGAATGCCAGAGGTGTATTCAACTCTGGCTCTGGCAGTAAGCTAGAGAATCTTGTAATAACTGAGAGTAAAGTGGAGGAGAAATTGTCGAAGATAAATACACGAAAGGCACCTCGGGTGGATGAGATCTATCCGGTTATATTAAAGGAGGCAGCAAAGAAAGTAAGCAAACTCTTAGCCATAATTTTGAGAGCTTCCTTGGACTCAGGGGAAGTACCCATGGACTGGAGATGTGCAAATTTGACCCAAATTCACAAAGGAAAATCAAAGGGCGACACAAGTAATTATAGACCTGTTAGTTTAACTTCTGTTCCCGGAAAATTAATGGAGGCACTGGTTAAAGAAGCACTGCAGGATCATCTAGACAAGACTTCAGTTATAGCTCAGACACAGCATGGTTTTGTTAAGGGGAAGTCTTGCCTGACCAATTTGATTGGATACTATGATGCAGTCACAAAAGAACTGAATGCAGGGAATAACTTTGATATTATACTTGGATCTTAGAAAGGCTTTTGATACTGTTGTTCATGGAAGACTGTTGCACAAATTGGAGCAGTGTGGCATTGGAGGCAAATTGCTGCTATAGATAAAGGGGTGGTTGAGGGGGAGCAGACAGAGTGGTAATCAATGGACACTGCTCATCGTGGACTAATGTTATTAGTGGAGTCCCTCAGGGTTCAGTATTGGGTCCATTATTGTTTTCTATATTTATAAATGATATTGATGATGGTATATCAAGCTTAATGTCCAAGTTTGCAGACAATACGAAGGTTGGCAAGGTTGTCAAGGACACTGCTGCCACTATCCTACTGCAACAAGATCTGGAAAGGTTGAGCAGATGGGCTGAGAGGTGGCAAATGAAGTTTAACATTGACAAATGTAAAGTATTACATATGGGAAACAGCAACCCCAGAGCAACGTATCAACTCTGTGGTACTACACTGACAGTGGTAGAGAATGAAAGGGACCTGGGGGTCCCTTTCATTCTGCAGGCAGATATGAAGTTTTCTGAGCAGTGCAGATGGGCTGGAAGAGTAGCTCGTGGTGTACTGTCAGTGATATATAGGAATTTTTCTAGCAGGGATAAGGAGGTGATTATTCCCTTATATAAGGCAATGGTCAGGCACACCTAGGATACTGTATACAGGTCTGGAGGCCTCATTTCAAGAAGGATGTAGAGATGCTAGAACGAGTACAGAGAAGGGCAACAAGATTGGTGAATGGAACAAAGGGGTTCTCTTACAAAGAAAGGCTTAAGTTTTGCAAATTACAGTGTCTGGAGACGAGGCACCAGCGAGGTGATCTGATAGAGGTGTATAAAGCCTTGAATGGTTTGAGCATGCTCAGTGCTGATGGGATTCTTCCTCTTGCTCAGAGTAGTCACCTGAGAGCGCATAAATTCAAATTGAGGAAAGACAGATTTAGGATAGACGTTCGGAAATTTGCCTTTAGCCAGCGGGTGGTTGGTTGGTGGAACAGACTTCCATCCCTTGTCGTGGAAGTTGGTAGCCTAAATAAGTTTAAGGCTCAGCTGGACAGGTATTTCGAATGAACAGAGGGGTGAAGTAGATCTGGTTATTTGTTATTTATTTATTTATTTTTGTTTTTGGCTGATGCTGCATAAGCTTGCTTTCTTGCATCAAATGCTCTACTAATGCTAATGCTCAGTTTACACCAAGAAAAAAGTGTAGCTGTTGCTCTGTCCCAGGAAGGGCTTTCTACGTGTGCTATCGCTGATAATATAGGCTACCACCAGTCAACAGTATCCCGGGTGCTGAAATTCAAGCATGAAACTGGTGATGTGAAGAGAAGACCTAGATCAGGCCATAGTAGAGTAGCTATACCTTCCCAAGATCAATATTTGAAAAGGCTATGCCTTCGTAATTGCCATGCTAGTGCTCCTGATCTAAAACTGGACTTTAAGATGGTGCACTTGTTTCAACACCTTTGTTCGTGCATTTGTTTCAACCCCTCTGGTGTTGAAACAAGTGCACGAACTATCCATAGACGGCTTTCAGAATGTGGTCTGCATGCCTATTGGCCCAAGAAGAAGCCTTTGTTGATCCAACAAATGAGGAAGAAGCGACTTGCTTGGGCTAAAATGCATGTTTCGTGGACAAAAGAGCAATGGGACACTGTCATCTTTTCTGATGAATCGAAATTCAACCTGCATGGCTTGGATGTCAGAAGACGAAAATCGGAGGCATACCATCCTGACTGCATAACATTGACTGTAAAGTTCCCCGCTGATCAGATGGTCTGGGGATGCATAACAAGCAAAGGGGTGGGGTGAATTAAGTTTATTAATGGAATAGTGAATGCAGAAACCTACACTGCTCTCTTGGAGGAGTGCCTGAAACCCCTCATTATGGATCACCATACAGACGTCCAAAACTGCATTTTTCAACAGGACTCAGCACCTTGCCATACAGCAAAATTGGTAAGTTTTATGCTATTTAGATTTAATGATGATTTGTATTCTTGTCTCATAAGGTTTAAAACATACTACCACCAGTGTCTTCCCTCATTTTTCTCCCTGAATGTGCAGTCATACTTCAGAAATGCTCTAATTACAGCATTGGACTGGCCCAGGCAACAGTCAGATTTGAACCCTATTGAAAATAGCTGGTATATAATGCTATCTAAAATTGCTCAGAAGAAGCCAAGTAAGATTCAGCTGCAGGAGAGCCCTGTAAGGGTGTGGTACCATGAAATTGGGCAACCATATATGCAGAAGTTGATTAACTCTATGCAAGATTCGTTGCAAGGCCGTGATTGCAGCTCAAGGAGGAACAACAAAATATTGAGCACTTATTTTGCTTATTTACAGTACATAATACTGTTATGTTAACTTGTCATTTCAGTTTGTACACGTAACTGCAATAAAATGTATGTTCGATTGTCACGATTTCTCATATTTCCATTAATTATGCATTTTATCCTTTGGGAAGGGTAAAATGCGAAATATTTATGGCAATCAGGTATATCAGGTAGAGTCTTTTTACTGGATTTCATTACAGAGATATATATCCCAAATGCATTTTGAACATTTCTGCAACCCACAATGCAGTTAAAAAACACGTTATTTGCAAAATTCACAAGTGATGCAGTTTTTTTTTGTCCACCACTGTATAAGGGACATGTTTCAGGAATGAATAATTTAATGTGGGTAATTAACATTGAGTAATTAACTAAACATTTTCTTGACTGCTTAGGCAGAAAACATAATAAAAAAATGATTAATAAAATTAAAAATTACCTCCAATCTCTCACTGTGAGTCTTATCAATGTGTTTAGCACCAAGGAAAGGGCGACTAATGAGAAGATAACCAACAACCGTAGCCCAATCTTGAGAAAAACAAACAGAAGAATTAAATATCAGAAATTTCAAATTAAAGATATATATATATACAAACATTTATAAAAGAACAAAAAAAAAAAAAAAAATTTACCACTTAGCACCTTCTTTAAGGACAGTTACCTTCTTTTAGCTATAATACAAAGCCCACAGAAAGAACACTACACGTACATATTGGAATTGATGCACAAAGTAGCAAATCTAGTTTGTTCACAGCTACATAGATAAAGAGGTTAGGTCCAACAAGTACAAGGACCTTATATAGCTTTTGTAGCTGGAAAGATTTTGCCCTGAATATAATTACACCTACTTCACTTATTGCACCATCTTGTATTTCACATATTGTGGATTTAGCATTAGTAGAGGCATACAATGCAAGAAAGCAAGCTTGTGCAGCATCAGCCAAAAAAAAAAAAAAAAAAAGCGCTCCCTTTTTGCCCCTCCATTTGTTCCAAATACCTATCCAACTCAGCCTTAAATTTATTTAGGCTATCAACTTCCACAACAAAAGATGGAAGTCTGTTCAACCAATCAACTACCCATGCTGGCTAAAGGCAGACTTCCACACTATCTTTCCTCAATTCGAATTTATGCCCTCTCAGGTGATTATTCTGAGCAAGAGAAAGAATCCCAGCATTGAGCATGCTCAATACTAATGGGAGTCTTCACCTTGCAGGTGTACAAGGTGTACAATTAATGCCTAGTCTCCAGACACTGTAATCTGCAAAACTTAAACCTTTCTTCGTAACAGCAACCCTTTGTTCCATTCACTAATCTTGTTGCCCTTCTCTGCACTCGTTCCAACAGCTCTACATCCTTCTTAAAATGAGGCCTCCTGACCTGTATGCAGTACAGCAGGCCCTCGTTATAACACGGTTCACTTTACGCTGATTCGCTATAACCCTATTCTTATATTATAACCCGTATCCGATATAATGCTGTTAAAAATCACTATAACGCTCTTTTACAGATGCATTTTTGGCATATTTAACGAAAACATTTCATCTGATGGAGTTGATAGCTTGAAAATAAATAGGAAAACAGCATTAAAACGTTTTCCACACCGACTTGAGAAATTTTCCCACGCTCAGTGAAATTTTCTTGCACGCTAATTTAATTGCAGTACAGTGACTTGTTACGTAGTTTCGAGAACATTTTAAAAAATGATCAAGTATATTGCTTGTAATATTTGCGTTATATGCATTTATCCGAAGTCTAGTCATCACTCAGTACAGTATTAGACATTTTGCGTAATGGCCAGTTTACTCAAACATTGAATCATAATTAATGCAACCAACGCAGTTACATTTTCGAAGAGTTAATAATGGTGGATAAGAATGAAAAAGCAACGTCTGGACGCAGTACAAAGACTACAAATGTTATAAAAAGACTGAATTTGAAAATTAAATTAGATGTTTTGAAACTCATAGATTCCGGTCAACGACAAGCGGATGTGTGCCATAATTTAGGACTGGCAAGTTTAACTGTAAGAACAATTATAAAAAATAAAGAATTAATTTTAGCAGCGTGAAAGCCAGCTGTTCCACTGCAAGCAACTAGGGCTAGGTGGGCTATTAGGATTGAAATGGAGAGACTAACTAATTTTATTGAAGATAATATCCAATGCTGAATTCAGTTAATTAGTTAAATATTATAAAAAAAAAAAAAAAAGAGAGAGAGAGATTAGCCTATATGATGATCTGAAGAAAACTCACCTAAAAAAAAAAAAAAATGTGGAACCATTTAAAACTAGTAAGGGCTGGTTTGAATAGGTTTAAAATCCAGGTAGAAACCGCAAGTGCAGATCAAAGAGCCAAAACTTTCAAAAAAGAACTTGTTAAAATTATTGACGAGGGGGTATTATGTTTTTTTTTTTTTTTTTTATGAGAACCCCAAACACGAGAGGTATTATAACCTATAGTACTTAGTACCGTGCTTGGGTTGGAAGTTGAGAAGACGAAAGAAGATATTTGTTGATATTGGACTTGAACTTCTGTAGATTGTAATTTTCAGGAAATACGTATGAAGGAAGGTTGTTCCAGAAAACGGCAGTTGAATGAATAAATGAGGAAGATGAAAAGTTGGTTCTGTGGGTTTGAAGTTGGACAGTAAATGGATGTTGGCTGGTGGCGGCACGTGTTCGGACTGTTTTGAAAGAGAGAGAGCGGGAATTATAGAAGCCAATTCAGAAGAACAGTGCCCATGGAAGTATCTGTAGAAGAGGCATGCAGAAGAAACAGTGCGTCTATGAGACAGCGAGTGGAGAGACTCTGTTAGAGATGAATCATTAATTAACCTAACTGCCCTCTTCTGAATGGAATCAAGAAGCCTGAGAGAGGTTTTGGGGGCACCACCCCAAATGTGGGAACAATATTCCATGGCAGGGCGGATTTGCGATTTAAACAGAGTGAGCAGCTGTTTGGGAGAAAAGTAACGCCGAGAGCGAAAGAGAAAACCAAGTTTTTTAGATGCAGAGGAAGCAATATTTGTAATGTGCTTGTGCCAAGAGAGATTAGAAGTCAGGGTAATCCCCAAAAGAGATATCATTTTGCCTAGAAATCGTAGTGTCACTAAAGATAAGCATAGGAGCAGAAGAATCCTTTTTGCGAGATATAAGACAAGATTGAGTTTTAGAAGGGTTGAAATCAACTAAGTTGTCTTTGCCCCAATGGAGAATTACCTGAAGATCGGCATTTAAGGAATTGGCAGCAGATTTTCGAGAACTTGAAGCTGATTGAGCTGGACAAGGTTTCTCAAAATGGAAAGTTGAATGCAATGTGCTATCATCGGCAAAACTATGGATAGGATTTCCAGTCAATGGAAGAAGGTCATTGATATACAAGAGGAAAAGAGTGGGGGAAAGAACTGAACCTTGGCGGACACCGGCATTAGTGGAGAAGTTAGAAGACAGAGAGCCATCTACCATCACCCTCAGTGAGCAATCAGAGAGAAAACTGGATAACCAATTACTAAAAACAGTTGGCAAACCATAAGATGGAAGCTTGTTTAGAAGACCTTTATGCCAAACACGATCAAAAGCCTTTGATATGTCAAGAGCAACTCCTTGTGTTTCACCGAACCTTTCCACTGAATTAGTCCATAAATGGGTAACATAAGCCAGAATATCACCAGTGGATCGACACTGACGGAATCCATACTGGCGATCGTTGATCAGACGGAAGGTTTCTAGGTAGTTTAAGAGTTGGCGGTTAATTGATTTCTCCATTACTTTAGAAAGAGTAGAAGTAATTGCAATGGGACGATAATTGGATGGGAGGGATTTGTCACCGTTTTTAGGAACTGGCTGGATATGAGCAAATTTCCAAGCAGAAGGAAAAACACCTTTCGAATAAGAAAGTGAAAAAAGGCAAAAAAGAATAAGAGTAAGTTCAGGAGCACAGGTTTTGAGAACAAGTGGAGAAATACCATCAGGACCTGGAGCTTTCTTAGCATCAAGATTCATCAAAATCCTTCTGATATCCTTTTGAAGGAAGACCACAGGAGGCATTGAATGGAGCGTGTTAGGAATGGTGGGAGGTGTTTTACCAAGATCATTAATACATGAGCTCAAAGAAAAATGGGATGCTAGCAGGTCAGCTTTATCCTTGGTTGAAGTGACAACAGAACCATCTGGTTTGGACAGAGATGGGAGCAGAGATGGGCAAAAGTTGCAGCCAATAGCTTTGGCAAGAGACCAGAATGCTCGGCTACCATTAGGGCAAGAAGCAAGTTTTATACTCTTAGCTTGTTCAAACTCTAGTTTGGACTGATTAATAACTGCTTTACAATTGTTGCGAGCTTTGGTGTAGGCAGAAAATGAAACTGAAGAATTAGAAACAAGCCAATTACAATATGCAACGTTTTTCTCTTGGACAGCCTTAGCACATTTATTGGAAAACCAAGGTTTAGATAAAGGACGAGATTTTAAAGTGTAGTGTGGGATAAAGGATTCCATTCCTGCAAGAATAATTTCACTGACATGATCTGAGCAAATGTTGACATCAGAAGTTTTGAAACAGTAATCAGACCAAGGAAAAGAAGAAAAGAAGTCTCGCAGGTCATCCCATTTTGCATTCTTGTAATGCCAAACAATACGAGGTTGGGAATAGCCATGAGATAAAGGTTCCATTGGAGAAGAGGCAATCACCAAGTTGTGATCTGAAGTGCCTAAAGGACCTCTCACTTCAACCTTGTACTTAGAAGGGTTGTTTGTGCTAGGTCATTAGTAATTGCAAAAGCCTCAGCATCTCGACCTGCTGGGTAGGTGCGACTAGAAAACGGAAGCCAGCTGGAGTTGTGAACGTTAAAATCACCAAGGAAAATTACCTCACTGTTAGGAAAGTTGGACTGGAGAAAGTCAAGTTGCAAAGAGAGGAAGTCAAAGAGCTCCAAGTGATTAGTGGAGTTGGGAGAATGGTAGAGACAACAGATAAATTTGACACAATGAGATAGAGAGATTTTAAACCAGAGAAGATCAAAGAGAGGAGATTCCAAACTGCCAAGTCTCTGACAGGGAACATCAGAATGGACATATGCACAAGTACCACCTTTGAGGCGAAAGGAATCATACAGCAAATAATTTGGACATCTGAGATGAGCAGTAGTTGAATCAACTGATAACTGAGATTCAGTCAGAAAACGTACATGGGGTTTGGAAGACTGCAAGTGGAAATGGACATCGTTGAGATTGGAATTGAGACCACGTATATTTGTGAAATGAATTAGGAAGTCCTTGGGAGGTTTAGATCTTTTCGCAGATAAGCTTGCTCTATTATTTTGACAATTCATGGTGTATTCAATAGTAAGAAAAAGTGGGTGGGACATGCTGTATGAAGTAATGAAATTTTTGGATATGGCATACATGTGGTAAGAATATACCCAGATCCTTGACATAACATGGCCTCGACAATGCTCCCCGCATACACACTACTCGGACTCCCTCCAGTCACTATCTGGCAGAGTAGAGGTAGCAAGATTATACACTAGCTAATCCGGAAGCTTCCTAGAGAGTTACCAATAGGTTCAGTCCGGTGTACTAACTAGCGGCCGGCCTGCGAACACCGTTTTAGAGCACCCTCGAAATGTAAGAAATATTGGATCTCGCCACGACATTCATCATAACCTCAAAAATCATCAATCATACTGCATGATGGAAGAGATAGGGAAGGGTTGGCCGGAACTTAGCTCTAGAGACTAAACATGGGTTCCACCACTTCAAGCCTCCAATAAGCAAAGTGGTGGTATTTCACCGGTTGATGAGAGTCATCTACCACCTAGTACTGCCTGGTAACATAGAGGGGCGGCGTTCCTCCATGTGGTGTGGGCGCCACACCTCGACCCCTGCTTATGTTGGTTCACACCTGGGTGGTCACCCACCATGTACTTGTGCATGAAGGTTATACCCAGGATTACTAACAGTCCCACCATCGTGAAGGTGCAAGCAGAGGATTTGGCTGTCATAGACCGTCCGGACTTCGCCGAAATTGGGTCCACTTTGACTTGAGTGTCACCCGAATATCAGTTCCATCAGCGTTTTAGACTCCCAGGTAGCAAGAACAGCTTGTCTGGCATATCTGAGAGAATGTCTGTGACAACCTCAAGGACCTAACTTTATACTTTATACTGTTATACTTCTTAAAAGGGCGCCTCCGTAGCCAGGTGGGAAGGAGCAGCAGTGCGTAGCACACGCTTCTTGATTAGACCGGGGTTCGAGCCCGTCACCACCAAATACGGAGGATGCGGAAAGGTCAGGGAATGACTACCGCATATTCCCGGAGTAATATGGCCTTAGTTGCTAATGCTCCTAAAAACCAAATAACAAACAAACAAACAAACTTCTCAAGTTTTTAACATAGATGAAGCAGGACTTTTTTGGAAACTAATGCCTAAATGAAGTTTCATATTGAAAGAAGGAAAAACACATGCCAGGTTTCAAAGCAGTGAAGGATCGGTTGACTTTATTGTTGGGTGGTAACACTGCATGGGATTTAAAATTAAAACCCCTTTTAGTTTACCAGGAAGAGGGCCAAAGTAGAATCCAAAATTGACACATTTTTCATGATTAAATTAAATTAATCAAAATCAATTTAGATCAATTAAATTCATGATTTTAATTGTAAAGTTAAGTTTAATTTTGATACGTAAGTAGTTACTCAAAATTATATACATATGTAATGCAGAATATTTTATATATACAAATATTTGAATATTAAATATTCTGACTGACATTTGTTCATCTTTTTACTACCATTTATTATTGATTAGGAAATATCCGATGGCACCCACCGCAACTCACAAATACATATGTTACCTTATGGGAATGAGGCTCTTGCTTAGTGCGGATTCACTTAGCACTGTTTTTCGAGAATGAATTATCAGTGTTAAGCAGGGTCACCTGTACTCAAGGTGTGGCCTGACCATTGCCTTATACAAGGGGATAATCACCTTATCCCTGCTAGAAAAATTCCAGAATATCATTGACAAGACACCATGAGCTACTCTTGCAGACCATCTGCACTGCTCAGAAAACTTCATATCTGCTGCACAATTACCCCCAGGTCCTTTTCATTCTCTACCACTGTCAGAGTAGTACCACAGAGTTCATACATTACTCTGGGGTTACTACTTCCCATATGTAGTACTTTACATTTGTCAATGTTAAACTTCATTTGCCACCTCTCAGCCCATCTGCTCAACTTTTCTAGATCCTGTTGCAGCAGCATACTGTCATTAGTGTCCTTAACAACCCCGCCAACCTTCGTATTGTCTGCAAACTTGGACATTAAGCCTGATATACCATCATCGATATCATTTATAAATACAGAAAACAACAATGGACCCAACACTAAACAAAACCATGCTGTGTCCGAGCTATAACTGAAGTCATGTCTAGATGATCCTCCAGTGCTTCTTTAACCAGCGCCTCCATTAATTTCCCTGGAACAGAAGTTAAACTAACAGGTCTATAATTACTTATGTTGTTCTTTGATCCTCCTCCTCCTTTATGAATCGAGGTTAGATTTGGGTATCTCTCCCCTGAGTCCAAGGAAGCTCTCGTAATTATGGCTAAGGGTTTGGTTACTTCCTCTGCTGCCTCCTTTAATATAACTGGATAGATCCCAGCCACTCCGGGCACCTTTTTTATGTTTATCTTCAACAATTTCTCCTCCACTTTCCTCTCAGTTATTACAAAATCATCTAGCTCACTGCCAGAGTTTAATTCACCTATGGCAGCATTCCACTCCCTGAATAACTCCTCATGTGTTATTCAGGGATATATCTATTTAATGGGTTGTTCGGGTTTTCAAAATGCTTACCTGCCCACTGATGAGATGCCAGTTAGAGCCAAAACCCCGGGGCTCAGTAGAGGCATACACTTTAAATAACCCAGTCATTCACAGCTATGTACATAAAGGTGCTATGCCCAATTGTGTACAATGACTTTATATAGCTTTTGTAACTTGAGGCATTTGTTCTGAACTTAATTATATCACTACAGTGTTTTAAACTCTTTTGGTACCAGTGAAATATAAATTTCACTGGTACCAAATCCTGGGATTCCCTTTATTCTCGTGACAGTGAAAATTTTAAACTATGTGAACTTAAAGCTACCATTTGTTTAAGTTTAAGTATTTGTAGCTCAAAACCAATAAATTTTAGTTTCAAAAAGACATGCAGTATATGATGCTTAATTTTTAAAGCAATTCAGGATCAAGCTTAAATGTCACAGCACAATGAATCAATCCTTTGCCACATGCTTGTAAGTTCAGCTCTGACAAAGATTACAGTCCATAATGAATGATTCAAAGAACTGCTCTACTAAAAATCAACACAAATGGACTAAAAGACAATGAAAAAAAGCTAAACTTTCAAAGAAATCTAGAAAATAAAATTACTGGTGAAGCAGAGAAACATGAATTCAACAACATTAATAACATTTGGAAATACATAAAAGATGCTATGCTGGAATTGGCAAATGATACACTGAGATTTGAACCTAAGACAGGTACGAATATGCAGAAAAGGAATGGTACGAATATGCACAAAAGGTGGAGCAAAGAAGATTCAAATGATTTGAATGGCAAAGAAATTCCAAGCAAGAGAAGTATGAATAAATGCAAACAATGTTGCAAAGTAATAGTAATAATATTTGCCAAATAGTGCAAGGAGCCCACAGGCTTAAAAAAAAAAAAAAAAAAAAAAAAAAAAAAAAAACCAGAAAATACAAATTAAGTGCTTCACTCCTCACACAGGTAACTATCCAGTTGATCTTTGAATTTATTCAAATTGTCAATCTCAACTACCTTCAAGGACAACTTGTTCCAGCAATCAAAGACTTTCTCACTAAAAGAAAACGTCCTACAATCTAATCTAAACATCAAGCCCTGTAATTTGAATTTATGATCCCTAGTTCTGGAATTGTTTGGAACAGTGAGAATGGTGGAACAGTGAGAATGGTGGAACAGTGAGAATTCCACCTACATTCATTTTACTAATCCCACTCAGAGCCTTATAAACCTCAATCAGTCACTTCTGAGGTGCCTCGTTGCCAAGCTCTGTAGCCCACATAATCAGAGTCTTTCCTAATAAGGTCATCCTTCTGCTGATCTCACCATTCAAATTGTCTCTTCAAGCTGTAGCCTCAATCCCAAATTCCTAAGAATTGAAAGAAATTAAGGTACTCCTTAGAAAGAAGAAAAGACAATTCCAGGAAGACCACATAGTAAACATGGAAAACAAACGCAAAGACAAAAATATAAGGCAATTGTATAAGGAAATAAACCAGTGGAAAAATGGTTATCAACCAACTTACACCCTTGTCCAAGACAAAAACCAAAATCTCCTAACATCCAAAGATGAGATCCTTAAAAGATGAAAGGAATATTTCAGTGAACTTTTGAATGTAAAAATAGAAGAGGAAGATGGAAAAAGAGAGGAAATCTACACTGCAGAGCTAGAAATAGAGGAATCTACACTAGAAAAGGTAAAATCCAGTATCCTCAAACTGAAAAATCACAAAGCACTTGGAAGCGATAATTTACCTATAGAACTCATCAAGGTAGGAGGCAAAAACCTGCATAAAGCAATTCGCAACCTAATAACACCAATCTGGAGAAAAGGACAATTACATGATCAACGGAAAGAGAGCATATGTCCCATTCACAAGAAAGAATCTAGAGTAGATGTAATAACTATAGAGGGATTTCTCTTTTAAACACTTCTTACAAAATTCTGTCAAATATCATACTATACAAATGTACAAAGGAAACAACGGGGGGGGGGGGCTATCAGTGTGGGTGGTTTTAAGAAAAATCACTCCACAAATGATCAAATCTTTAGTCAGACAACTCATGGAGAAAAAATAAGAATATGACCAAGGCATGCACATGTTCTTTTGGACGCCTCCGTAGCCAGGTGAGAAGGAGCAGCAGTGGGTAGCACATGCTTCTTGATTAGACCAGGGTTGTTGTTGTTGTTTTGGTTTTTAGGAGCATTAGCAACTAAGGCCATATTGCTCCGGAATATGCGGTGGTCATTCCTTGACCTTTCCGCATCCTCCATATTTGGTGGTGACGGGCTCGAACCCCGGTCTAATCAAGAAGCGTGTGGTACGCACTGCTGCTCCTTCCCACCTGGCTACGGAGACGCCGATTAGACCAGGGTTCAAGCCTGTCACCACCAAATACGGAGTATGTGGAAAGGTCAGGGAATGACCACCACACATTCCCAGAGCAATATGGCCTTAGTTGCTAATGCTCCTAAAAACCAAATAATAATATAATAATTATAACAACATGTTCTGTATTGACTTCAGTAAGGCGTATGATGGTATTAGAAGAGATTAACTCTGGAATACAATGTTAAAATTTGGAATCTCCAAGAAACTAGTCACTATAACAAAAATATGCATTATTATTTACTTCAATGACTTTTATTTGCTGCAGTGGCCCGCTCAATCCATGGATCTAAATCCTATTGAACATCTTTGGGATGAGCTAGAAAGGGCTGTTCGCTGCAGGCCTACACCTGCGTCGAATCTCAAGGAACTGTGTGACACACTCATGTCTGCATGGTACTCCATTCATGCACATTTTCTTGTACAATCCATGCCTAGATGAATTCAGGCTGTTTTGAAGGCTCAACACGGAGAGAGAGAGAGACAATAATAATAAAAGAGTATAAGGGAGAATAGTAAAAATATTAGATAGTTGTAATTAAACTGAACAGCTAAATTTAGAGAATGCAAAAAGTAAACTATAAAATTTTATTGTGTTCTTTCTAGTTATTATTAATTAACTAGAAAGAAAGTTATTATTAATTCTTTCTAGTTATTAATTATTAGTAATTAATCAACTTAGGTAATTAAGTTAATTAATATTAATTAAGCAGATTAACTATAGTCAATATAGTTAATCTACTTAACTGATTAACCATATTTTTTGCTTCTATTAACCACAAAAAAAGAAAAAAATTCATTTCATTTTAAAAAAAATGGAATGCACATGACATGAAGTGTACTTCATACATTAACTAACTTGTAACTACTGTTATCTGTCCCAGTCTATGGTACATGCAAAATCAAAATAATAATTTCCTTTATTATTCCAAAATTGATCACCACAAACTTACCACTTTTTGTTGTTGTTGTTGTGGGTTTTTTTGATGCAAGAGCTACTTTGGCCATATTGCGCCTGTTCCTGTGGAGAGACACTGTAGGATTAATAAAAATAGTTTATATGAGCTTAATCTGTTTTAGATAGTGGAAAAACTCAGGTAAATTGGAGTTGTCCCCAATAATGTCTAATTTGAAGAGGTTCATTTAAATTAGATAGAGATTGGAATGATGTGGTTCTGGCATACTGATAGCAAGTACACTCTATAAGAATATGCTTTACGGTTAGTGGTGAGTCACAGTGGAAGCACAGTGGCGGATTATTATATCGCAATAAATGTAGATGTGTAAGATGGGTATGACCTATACATGCTCTTGCATGCACAACCTCTTCGTGTCTGCTTTATCTGTGCTCTCATTTCCTGGTATTCCAGTGTGTTGTTATGAATTTCGCCTATTGTTATGAATTTCGGATATTTGAGTTCCTATTTGATTTATAAATGGATGTGGAGAGCGAGAATTGCCTTGGAGGGCTGTCACTGCACTCAAAGAGTCTGTATAGATTATAGTCTTCAGAGTGAAACATGAGCAAGAAAGGTCAACCACTTTTTGTACTTACTGGCATAATACTCATTCTATCATTCTCAACAACTACGACAATGTAAACAGAATACAGGATTATATATCCTTCACAAGTATCCTAGCTTTCTCTTCCTTCAATTTTGTTTCCTAGATGATGCAAGTAAAATTTACCATCCTCTATTTAAAGTTTCAGCCAACTCAGCGCTCCTTAACTCTTCTTAAACTGAATCTCAAACTTAATGTCCCAAGTTGCCACTTCGAATTTCTGGAATTGCTTCTTTATCTTTATTAATTGCCTAAAGAGAGGCCACTGCCCACTACTCCTTGAAAACACACACCAATGCCTGCAGGAATGCCTCTCCATTATCCACCGACATACTATGACAATAGATGCCGATGTGCCTAAAAAGTCCCCAAACAAACATTAATCAGACTTTCCATGGTTTTCAAACTTGCTGCCCACATGATGCTAAGCCTCCTAATTTTCATCTCCCATTTGGAATCATCACTACTGAAGTTTATAATATAAATGAAAAATCCTTACAGCACTAGAAAGAGGAAAAACTTACATTTAGCTACAATATTATCCACATAACCCATAGATAATTGAAACTGCTGGGTTGTCTTCAAATGGAGAATCTAACAAAACCAAGGAAACAGTAATATTTCTATTATTTCTTGAAGCATTAATAAAATCTAAACTATTTGCTCATTTTATGATCAAACTTTAAGCATCATATTTAATTAATTTATAATACTCACCTTGAATTTTACTTTCTGAATTAAAAGAAGGTAATCACTTAACAGATAAATCAATTAAACTTCTAATCCCCATCAAATTGAGAAAAAAAAAAAAAAAAAAAAGCTGTAATCACAAGGAAATTGCAATAAAGTCTAATGATGAATTTAAAACTCAATTTGAGACCACAAATTGAACTTTTAATCCATAGCTTCCAAATAAGTGACAACTTTTTAGAGATCCAGTTTTAGCAGAAATGCTCCAAAACTGCATTACCGGTAACTAATTAATGCATATCATATGCTGCAGTGGATAAATTATGCATGTATAACAAAATGCAATAAATTGTATTTTAAAGTTTTTGTTTCAAGGTAGTTGAAAGACTTGGGGATAATTGTACAGTTAGATATGAAATTATCTGTACAGAGCAAACAGCTTGCTAGGACAAGAAGTTCTGTCAACCATATATAGGAACATTGACAACAGTAAGAGAGGTATTATTTCATTGTATAATACACTCAATATTGTATATGTTATTGATAATATTTGTTCTTCTCATTAATTTGGTAGAGGCTTGCCCTTGAGGAAGGGATCAGTACCAGTAACAGTATTTGCCATACAGTGCAAGGAAGCCACAGGCTTTTGCTGCACTGCAAAAAAAAAAAAAAAACCAATCAAGTAGAGAAGAAAACACAAATTATGTTTCCCTTTTCACACAGATAACTATTCAGTTGACCTTTGAATTTATTCAAACTGTCAGCCTCAACTACTCCCTGAATAAAAGAAAACTTCTTACAATCTAATCTAAAACTCAAGCCCTGTAATTTGAATTTATGACCCCTAGTTCTGGAATTGTTTAGAACATAGTGTATAGTGTAAATTGTAATGTGGCTCTGGGGGGTTCCCCCAAACTTCACGTCAGGCAATGTGATGAATACCAAACTCTGCAAAAGCCAGATTTATGTAGGTTAATGGGTATTCATGTAGTATTATTGTGGGGTTGTGAAACACTGGGATACCTAATTACAGAAAACAGCAATCCATGAATGCCTAGGGGCCTGTGTTTGCACACAAAAACATCTAGTTTACCATCCGGTGCTACAAAGAGGCGGGTCTGGCAGTAGGAAGTGTAAAGCACTGGCAGGGTGAACTCTGCGATGGATAAGGCTACAGACAGGGAGAGCCCAGTAAACAAAAAATAAATAAATAAATAAAAGGTTGAAGGTGATAGTGAGGAGACAGTAAGTGGGATGCTGACACTGACCTTGACACTATCCCACACTGGATCACTCTATGATCCTTCATTCCTACCAACCGGGTTGGCTGTCTCTCAACCTCCCCCCCCCTTTGTCTGGTGGGTAACCCCACTGCCATCTGTCAACTCCCACCCCCAGGTAGGAAGGGCATCCTGCCCCAGGGTTGTCTATGTTGTAAAAAGAATAGTAACGAAGCTGGTCATGTTGCCGTTGATAAGAAGTGTCCGGAGTATTTACGAGCATTAGAAAATTATAAAAAAAAGAATTAATTATGGATAGAAGAATAAAGATATTACAATTGAATGCTCAAAGATCGAAGTCAGTGGCTGCACAGATAAACAAAGTTATGGAAGAAAGGTCTGTGTCCATAGCATTGCTTCAGGAGCCTTACTCTGTACAGTCGTCCATAAGAGGATATCCTCAAAGATATAGAGTGATATCAGAAGGTAGACAACCAATGACAGCTATTATTATTAGAGACAGAGAAATTGTAGTAACAAAGGTAGTGTCTATGTGTGATGAAATGTTTCTTTGTTGTGAAGTAATATGTCAATGTGGCAGGTTTTATATAGCCACTATTTATTGTCCTCCTTCTATGGGTATAGAATTTTTTGCTGAGTATTTGGAA
Source organism: Mastigoproctus giganteus (assembly GCF_048544385.1). Taxonomy (NCBI): domain Eukaryota; kingdom Metazoa; phylum Arthropoda; class Arachnida; order Uropygi; family Thelyphonidae; genus Mastigoproctus; species Mastigoproctus giganteus. The sequence continues at coordinate 170,243,184 of NC_143586.1, read as the reverse complement.
AGACTGTGTAGAATGTTTGGTTCCTGTGGCTTGGTTGTAACAATGGACTCGAATGCTCAATTCACCCCTGTGGGGCGGAAGTCATTCTGATGATAGAGGTATAATACTAGAAGAATGTCTTGCTACTAACAGGGTTGATGTGGTTAATGTGCAAGGCCACTGTCCTACCTTTTCAACGGTACATGGACAGGCTTTCATTGATGTAACAATTGCGACAACATCTATGTTACGAAAAATTAAGGAGTGGAATGTGTATGAAGATTGTACCACAAGTGGCCACAATGCTATTCTCTTTGTGATTGAAGAAAGAAATGCAAAAAGAAATTATTTTGATACTGGAAGGTTTAATATTAGAAATTTAAATGATGCAACATGGTCTGAGTTTGAACGCGATTATGTAAATAGGATAAATTTAGTTGATTGGGTGAGTTTTACTGCTGTGCAGTTTGTTCGGAACTTGACTGAGTTACTACAAGAATTGTGTCATAAGTACTTTAAATTTGGGAAATGTGTGAACCGTCCCGTTTTTTGGTGGTCGAGTGAATTAGGAAGGATGAGAAAGGATGTGTTTAGGAAAAGGAGACTGCTTCAGAGATTGCGACAGCGAGGTGATTTGGATTTAAGTGAGGTGATAAAAGAACAGTATAAAGCATCTAGACGTGATTTCACTGACACTGTCAATAATGCTAAGATTACTAAGTGGAAGAATTTTGTAAACGAGCAAGGATCTAGAGACCCATGGAATTCAATTTATAAGATTTTAAATAATAAGAGAAGCCTCTCTGACATTACATATACTATAGGCACGGGAGAGGATGAAACTATGACATGGGATGATTCCGTAAGCAGGATATTGGACGGTCTCCTTCCAGTGGATTTGGACATACTTAGTGACGAGCAAGAAAGAATGAAGAATAGTGTAGAAGAATATTGTAATGAAGAATGTGAAGAAGTTTTTACTTCTGTTGAAGTAACTGAGGCGATAGGCCGAGCGAAGAGTGGAAAATCACCGGGTCTTGATAAATTAGAAGTTGAAGTGATTAAAAAAGTATGTGATGAATCCAGATATTATAATAGAAATGTATAATAAGTGCTTAGAAGAAGGTGTCTTCCCCGATAGCTGGAAGATTGCACGGGTCAAATTGTTAGTAAAGAGTATGGATAGGATGTTGAATGAAACTGGGGCATATCGTCCTATTGCCCTTCTTCCTGTTCTGGGTAAAATATATGAACGGTTAATTATTAACCGATTAATGATTATATACGAAAGAAAAGGCTTAATGTCGATAAATCAATACGGATTTAAGAAAGATAATTCGACTGAAGATGCAGCCTGTAGACTAGTGCAGAGAGTGGAGGGCAGTGGGAAAAGGTATGTCCTAGGAGTATTTATTGACTTTAAGGGTGCATTCGACCGGCTATGCTGGAGTGGCATTTTGCATAGAATTAGTGTTACAAAATGTACAGGAAAGTTATATAATGTGTTTAAACAATATTTTGTGAATAGAAAGATGTTGATACAAACAAAGTATGTTCAAATTGAAAAAGATATATATCGTGGATGTCCTCAAGGCTCGGTGATTGGACCCTTCGCTTGGAATATTGTCCTTGATGAATTTTTGAGCCCTGAAATTTTCGGGATTACAAAGATTGCATATGCCGACGATCTGGCCATATTGGTAGAAGGTGATACAAGGTCTCAAATTGAAGAGAAGTCAGCTTTGGTTTTGAGGGAATTAGCTGACTGGACAAGGAGATACAAACTGGAAGTATCTAAAGATAAGGCTGTCCAGATGTTATTTGAAGGGAAGACTGAGTCGAAACCGTGCCCCGGTTGTGAGGCTTTTGGGTGATTCAGTTCGATATGTGAGAGAAGTTAAATATTTGGGTTTAAATCTAGAGGAACGATTGTTTTTTACAAAACATGTGATATATTTACGTGAGAAAATAAGAACCCTTTATGCTAAGCTCTGGAGGGTTATAAGAGTAGATTGGGGGATTAAGGGCCGTTCCCTTCATTTATTGTATGATTGTTTATTTATCCCCATTGTGACATATGCCTCCGGAGCATGGGTTCATAGAGTTCCTCTAGTTAAAATACAGAAATATCTTTTGCAAGCTCAAAGGTTTGCTTTATTAGGAATAACTAGAGCATGTTGAACTGTCTCGACAGAGGCCTTGCAGGTGATCTCAGGCAAGATCCCTGTCCAGTATAGTGTTTTGTTGTCTGGTCTGACTTATTATACAAAGAGAAATATAAGAGAAGATATCATGGGTATATTGTCCTATCCAGAAGAAGGACGGAATTATAATCGGAATGATATAAAACAAGAAAAGGTCAGAATATTACAGGAAATAATGATAAAGTGGCAGAATGATTGGGAAAGTTCAAATAATGGCAGGCAAACATATATGTTTCTACCTAGAGTAGTTATTATCGATAAGAAAAAGACATGGTTGCAATTTAGTTTGCATGCCACATTTTTGTTGACAGGACACGGACTTGCCATGAGGTTATATCAATTGGGACTGCGGGATCGCGAGTCTTGTTATTGTGGTTCCCCAGAAACATCTGAACATATTATGTTCGATTGTATGGTGTATGAAGATTATAGGAATCAATTAAGATTGTCCATTGGCAGCTTGGAAAGGGATACCCTCCATGTCCTATTTGCGGAAAGATGGATATTCCATTGTTTTAATGAATATGTACGGAAGGTTTTTAATAGAAGACTGTGTCTAGATAGTAGAGGCCCGCCTCCACGTGGCAGGGGCGGGAACTCTTTTAATTAAGATCTGCAAAGAATATTCTTTAAGCAGATTTTTCTGAAAAGAGGCTAAGTGGCCAAGAGATTATGTTTTTTGTGTTGTTAGTTACTTTATATTTTCTTTTTAATAATTATTGAGTTCTAGACTCCGTCATTATATCCCTTCTAGACTTTATCCATGGATGGGCGTCTGCCCAGGGAATGGAAGCCTCGAAGGAGATCCAAAATGGAATGCCCCAGGGGGGGAGCCTCTTCTGTCCCTCCTTTCAACTAGGCTGGCACCTTTACTACTGCCCTCTTCTTCCTCTCTACCACTTTATGGCTAAATAGCAACGGCATGGTGTCTGCTTGGATAGGCAGGGGGCAACTATAGCCCTCTGCCCATCATCCATGGGGGGGATGAGGGAAGGCAGACAATTTCATCCACTCAAATCCTTATTCACTCTGCTCTCATTCTGATTTTATAGTTTTTTTCTCATAATTTATACTTTTTTTGTGCTTTTTTTCTTACATTTTCTGTTAGGTTATGCAATTTTATTATTTATTTATTTTTGATGTGAAAACATCTATAGTGGCACTGGAGTAAAACCGATTGGTAATGAAATTTTCTTACAAAAATGATGCAATTCAATTGCTAAGAAAATTTTCTTACAGAAAGGAAAGGATGTCACTTCCTAAATGGCACTAATGGTGCTAACTCAGTCACTAACATCAATTCGATAGAGTAAGTAGCGGGTGTGAGAATAAAACATTACATCGTTCATACTAAGAGATGGAAATGATCTCACTTCCTAAATGATGCTAACTCAGTCGCTAATGTTGATTCGGTAGAGTAAGCAGCGGGTAGTAATATTATGCAAGAATAAAAGCTTCAAAGCCACCGAAGAAGCATCTCATGTCAAAAAGTAATGAGTTCAAAAACATAGAGAACAAAAAAAATGCCGACTTAAATAAAATCTGCTTCACAAGATTTTGATCAACTTCAACCTTCTAAGTAGCGTAAGTAAGTTTCGATTAAACCATTTAAAAATTTAAATGGTTTTGATTCAAGAACGCAACAATAAAGCAATCACTTGAACAACAACAATCAATCACTTCTTGCAGTAGTTTTTAGTTATGACATCATACTAGTCTACAAATGTATTTCACTAGCTACTGAATTGTAAAAATACCAAATTAATTTCAGTTAACCTATAAGAGTATTTCGAAGATGGCTAAAACTCCAGCAGAGTGAAATTGAGAGAAGTATGCAAGAATAAACGCTTCACAGCCACCGAAGAAGCCTCCTATGTCGACAAAAGAACAAGTTCAAAAACATAAGAGAACAAAAAAAAAAAAAAAAAAAGAAGAGTTTAATAAAATCTGCTTTTCAAGATTTTGAAAAGCAGATTTTTATTAAACTCTGAAAAATACATTTGGAGCCCGTTACTTCTAGAATTTCCAACTGCAGATGTAGCAACTATGAAGGCTTGTCATAGTCGTCTCATAGTGAGCATCTCTTAAAAATGATTCCATTCCAACATTTTCGAAGCGCAATGGCTTCATTTTATCCTGCTCTTCCAACTTCATCTGCCTTGACGGGATTGACAGAAGGGCTCATTTCTCCTCTTATACCATTCATGCAAATTAGAAGACTAGGACATGGTTTCAGCCAATATGGAATTTTTGGCCAAATTATAAATGTTCCTGTTACAAATGTTAATTCGAGGATCGATTCATGCCATTCATTCAAATTAGAAGATTAAGACATGGTTTCAGCCAATATGGAATTTTTGGCCAAATTATAAATGTTCCTGTTACAAATGTTAATTCGATGATCGATTATTTGCCTCGGAGAATAGATACAATTATTGTGTTAACGTTCATATCAAACATAAGAAAAAATTCACAAATCGAGTAATTTAAAAGGGTTGGTTCGTAAAAGATATGCAATGGTTAGGTGAAAATATATACTTATTTGTATCGTCTGTATGATATCAAGGTTGATGAAGCAATAAAGACAGGGAACATGATGCGGCTACTATATGTGATGAAATGAGTGAAGCTATACCTATTGAAGAAAGTTTAATCACTCAACAAGCTCTTTTGTGGAGCGATGACAAATATTTACGAATAGCTCTTGGTGAATGAAATATTCCACAAAGTTTACTTTTTGACGAACATGCCGAAGAATTGTCCTTTCCTAGAATTTACTTCGGTTAATATTGAAGTTTACAGATAATTTAAAAGTTACACCATTTATGATGGCATCGAGTTGGTTGGTTTGGATTTTATTCGCGCATTAGCAACTAAAGCTTGCATCAAGTGAATTTCACCATTCAGATTGGCGTGGAGTGACGCCTTATCATCTTCTTTACATGGCCATGGAAATAATGAGAGTAAGAACTTGAGATTTGTTAACAGATGCTTTTAAATACATCGGAAAAGACACTAAGCTCACCAAAGAACAAATCTAATCTCGAGAATATGTCAATAACTGCACAGAAAGAATTTATGGTGTTTTTGAAATCGATTCCTAATTCAATTTATTACTGGACACAATGTAAAAGAGATCTGTTTGCGATAATAGTAATAGTTATGGAGGCATGTGATGAAAAGAAACAAGCATATGAGCTGATGTAGGATAAGCCAAAAAAAAAAAAAACTAATTTAACACATCCATTTCCTCTAAAAGTTTGTCCAGTTGCTCCTTGAATTTATTTAAGCTATCAACTTCCACAACAGATGGAAGTTTGTTGCAGCAATTAACCAATCGCTGACTAAACGCAAATTTCCACATATCTATTATACAATTGTCTTTTCTCAATTTGAATTTATGCCTCCCTTAGGTTTGTAATCTGAGCAAGCGGAAGAATCCCATCAGAATTCAGCATGCTCAACCCATTTCAGGCCTTATACACCTTGATCAGATCACCTCGCAGGTGCCTAGCCTCCAGCAACTGCAATTTGCAGAATTTAAGCCTTTCTTGGTAAGAGAACCACTTCGTTCCCCTCACCAATCTTGTTGCCCTTCTCTGTACACACTCAAGCAGCTCAATATCCTTTCTAAAATAAGACCTCCAGACCTGTATTCAGTACTCAAGACATTGCCTGACCATTGCACAAAGGGATAATTTGCCTCCTTTTCCCTACTAGCAAAATTCCTGTATATCACTGACAATACCCCATTACCTGCTCTGGCAGCTTGTCTCATTGCTCATAAAACTTCATATCTGACTGTACAATTAGTTCCAGGTCTTTTTCATTTTCTACCACCGTAAGTGTAGTTCCACACAGTTGGTATGTTTCTCTGAGGTTACTTCTACCCATATGCAGTACTTTGCATTTGTCAATGTTAAACTTTAGTTGCCACTTCTCAGTCCATCTGCCCAAAATTTTCTAGATCCTGTTGCAGTAGCACACTGCCATTACTGTCATTAACAACCCTGCAAACCTTTGTATCATTTGCAAATTTCAACATTAAGCCTGACATACTTTCATCAATATCACTGATACAAAACAATCCTGGGGCACTCCACTAATAACATTGGTGCACAAAGAGCAGCATCCATTGATTACCACTCTGTCTTCTCCCACTCAAATATCCTTTTATCCATTGTGGCAATTTTCCTTTAATACCGTACTGCTCCAATCTGTACAGTAGTCTTCCATGCAGAACAGTGTCAAAAGCTTTCTTGAAATCCAAGTATATGATATCAAAATTAATTTTTCATCCAGTTCCTTTGTAACCACATCAAAATATCCAACCAAATTTGTCAGACAAGACTTTCCCTTAACAAACCCATGCTGTGTCTGAATTATTGCTGCAGTCTTGTCTAGATGATCCTGCAATTCATCTTTAACCAGTGACTCCATTATTTTCCCTGGAACTTTAATATAACTGGATAGATCCCATCCGCCCCAGGTGCCTTTCTTATGTTTAACTTCAACAATTAGTTGGTTGGTGGAACAGACTTCCATCCTTTGTTGTGGAAGTTGATAGCCTAAATAAATTTAAGGGCTGAGCTGGACAGGTATTTGGAATGAACAGAGGGGTGAAATGGAAGGGTTTTTTTTTTTTTTTTTGGCTGATGCTGCATAAGCTAGCTTTTTTGCATCATATGCCTCTACTAATGCTAATTTCTCCTCCACTTTGCTCTCATTTATTACAAAATCATTAAGCACCCTGTTACAGTTTGATAACTTCTGGCATTTTCCTTCCTTAATAACCCCTCATGTGTGAATGTACAGTTGTACAGTTCTCGAAGTTAAGAAGAACGTAGATAAACCTACGTTCTTCTTAACTTCGAGCGCAAAAAAAATCAGTTGGCCTAAATTGCAAAAAATTTTATACAAATTAAAGCACAAAAGTTTGGATATCCCTGATGAGTGAGCAGAAGCTCATCATTTTATGGAAAAGGCAGCATTAGTTAATGAAGCTGCCATAACATGTGAAATTCATTTTAATGAACTTGTAGATTGTATTTTAACTTTACTTCAGTCTACGTGTTTCAGTCCATTTCAACAATATTACATCGTAAACTATTTTAAACGGATCAATTTTCAACATCATCTTAATATGGCCATGGAAATAATGAGACTAAGAACTTGAGATTTGTTAACAGTTGCTTTTAAATACATCAGAAAAGCCACTAAGCTCACCAAAGAACAAATCAAATCTCAAGATTACATCAATAACTGCACTGAAGAGAATTTAGTGTTTTTGAAATAGATTGCTAATTTTACGGACACAATGTAAAGGAGATCTATTTGTGATGATCAGACAATTGGGTAAACCTATATTCTTCTTAACTCTGAGTGTAAATGAAATCGGTCGGTTGGCCTAAATTGCTAAAAAATTAATACAAATTAAAGCACGGTTTGGATATACTTGACGAGTGATCAGAAGCTCTTCATTGTATGAAAAAGGTGACATTAGTTAATGAAGATGTCGTAACGTGTGCAATTCATTTTCATAAACTTGTGGATTCTATTTTAACTTTCCTCCAGTCTAAGCATCTCAGTCCATTTCGACAATGTTATTGATTAATATAATATTGATTGATATTATATAATATTGATATTAGCATTAGCATTAGTAGAGGCATTTGATGCAAGAAAGCAAGCTTATGCAGCATCAGCCAAAAAAAAAAAAAAAAAAACCCACTTCCACTTTACCCCTCCGTTCGTTCAAAATACCTGTCCAGCTGAGCCTTAAACTTATTTAGGCTATCAACCTCCACCACAAGGGATGGAAGTCTGTTCCACCAACCAACCACCCGCTGGCTAAAGGCAAATTTCCGCACGTCTATCCTACATCTGTCTTTCCTCAATTTGAATTTATGCCCTCTCAGGTGATTATTCTGAGCGAGAGGAAGAATCCCATCAGCATTGAGCATGCTTAAACCATTCAAGGCTTTATACACCTCTATCAGATCACCTCGCTGGTGCCTAGTCTCCAGACACTGTAATTTGCAAAACTTAAGCCGTTCTTCGTAAGAGCACCGCTTTGTTCCATTCACTAATCTTGTTGCCCTTCTCTGTACTCGTTCCAGCAGCTCTACATCCTTCTTGAAATGAGGCCTCCAGACCTGTATACAGTACTCTAGGTGTGGCCTGACCATCGCCTTATACAAGGGAATAATCACCTCCTTATCCCTGCTGAAAAAATTCCTGTATATCATTGACAATACTCCATGAGCTACTCTTGCAGCCCGTCTGCACTGCTCAGAGAACTTCATATCTGCCTGCACAACCACCCCCAAGTCCCTTTCATTCTCTACCACTGTCAGTGTTGTACCACAGAGTTGATACGTTGCTCTGGGGTTGCTGTTTCCCATGTGTAGTACTTTACATTTGTCAATGTTAAACTTCATTTGCCACCTCTCAGCCCATCTGCTCAACCTTTCCAGATCCTGTTGCAGCAGCATAGTGTCAGTAGTGTCCTTGACAACCCTGCCAACCTTTGTATCGTCTGCAAACTTGGACATTAATCCCGATATACCATCATCAATATCATTTATAAATAAAGAAAACAATAATGGACCCAACACTGAGCCCTGAGGGACTCCACTAATAACATTAGTCCACGATGAGCAGTGTCCATTGATTACCACTCTCTGTCTTCTCCCCCTCAACCACCCCTTTATCCATAGCAGTAATTTGCATCCAATGTCACACTGCTCCAATTTGTGTAGCAGTCTTCCATGTGCAACAGTATCAAAAGCCTTTCTAAGATCCAAGTATATAATATCAAAGTTATTCCCTGCATCCAGTTCTTTTGTGACTGCATCATAGTATCCAATCAAGTTGGTCAGGCAAGACTTCCCCTTAACAAAACCATGCTGTGTCTGAGCTATAACTGAAGTCTTGTCTAAATGATCCTGCAGTGCTTCTTTAACCAGTGCCTCCATTAATTTTCCTGGAACAGAAGTTAAGCTCACAGGTCTATAATTACTTGTGTCAGCCTTTGATCCTCCTTTGTGAATTGGGGTCACATTTGCACATTTCCAGTCTATGGGTACCTCCCCTGAGTCCAAGGAAGCTCTCATAATTATGGCTAAGGGTTTGCTTACTTCCTTTGCTGCCTCCTTTAATATAACTGGATAGATCCCATCCACCCCGGGTGCCTTTCTTGTGTTTATCTTCAACAGTTTCTCCTCCACTTTACTCCCAGTTATTTCAAGATTCTGTAACTTACTGCTAGAGTTGAATGCACCTCTGGCATTCCCCTCGCTGAATAACTCCTCATGTGTGAATGTCGATGCAAAATATTCATTTAGTTTGTTAGCTACCTGAGCAGGATCATCAACACTTGACCCATCAATATCAAGAGGACCAATCTGATTCATCCCTCTCCTTCTAGAGTTTACATAAGTAAAGAACTCTTTGCTGTTTTTCTTTGCATCCCTTGCCAAGGATTTCTCGTAATCTGCCTTCACCTGCCTAACCTCCTTTGTAACTTGGTTGCATATCAACTTGTATCTATCATAGGCTTCTGTGTCATGTGTTAATTTGTAAGTATCCCATGCATTTTTCTTCTCTGCCATATGCCTCATTAGTTCATCTGACATCCATTTTGGCCTAAATCTTGAACAATATTTCTTAGTTGGTATGTAAAGCCTAGTAGCTTCCAAGATAAGTTCTTTGAATGCTTCCCATTTTGAATTTGCTGTTGGTAACATCATCAGTTGGTCCCACTGTATAGAATTTAAATACAGTCTCAGTCCATCGTAGTCGCCTTTACGGAAGCAATAACCCTTCCCTTTACCCCTAATGGTAGTTACCTCTTTGAGTAAATCCCACTTCAGCACACTGTGATCACTGCCACCTAGTGGTTCATTTATCTGCAGATTCTTAATGCATGAAGAATCACTGCTGATAATCAAATCAAGAGTATTGCTCCCTCTAGTTGCCTCCCGAACATGCTGATGTAGAAAACAATCATCCAATAAATCCACAAAAGCCCTGCTAGTGTGTGAGTATCCAGCCCCCAAATTCCAGCCAATATCTGGGAAATTAAAATCTCCCATTATAAGACACTCTGATTTACTGGCCCATTCTATTTCCCTGTACAGTTCCTTATTATACTCATCAGAGTCATTAGGCCTATAGCACACTCCTACTCTCAATTTTGATCTCCCAATGTTTATGTCACACCAAACTGACTCCACACTGCACTGTCCAGCGATGTCGACTGGCTTCACTTCCTTGGTTTTTATGTGTTTCTTAACTAATAGCATAACACCTCCCCCCTTCCTATCCTGTCTATACTTTTTGTAGACGTTGTACTCCCCAAATTGCAGTTCCGCATCCCTTATATCTGTGTGACACCACGTCTCTGATATCCCAACAATATCTGCCTTCGATGTTTTGAGCAATACCTCAAATTCATCAAATTTATTTACTAAACTCCTAGCATTGGTGTACACGCAAGTATACCTGCACCTGTTTCTATTCTTAGCTACCCTAACACAACCCATGTGTTTACTTGTACCACAATGGCTCCCAGCAGTCTCTGAAATACCATGCATCTTGTTTTTCAGGCTTCTGCTCATTCTAATAGAAGCAGTGCAAGAATCTCTTTCACCTCTGCCAGTGGCTACTGTCAATCTATTGGTCTTTGTCTCCCCCCAAGCTAGCAGTTTTCCGACCCACCTAACACTGCCTCGATAGCATCAGCAAATATTCTTGCACCCTTTCTATTTAAGTGTATCCCATCCCTGTAGAAGCAATCTCTCCTGTTAACAAGTACAGTCCAGGCTGAAAAAAATTCTACCCCTTGAGCCTTGCACAATCTTTCCAGGGCCAAATTGATCGACAAGGCTCTCATCATATACTCCCTCCTATCGTGTCTGGGCAGAATTGCAGACACTTTCAAATTCAACCCTAATTCTCGGCTTTTGTTCAACAGTGACCTGTACTTGTTAAGTAATTCTGCCGGTCTCCTACTCTTAATATTATTAGTGCCAACGTGTACAACTATATCACCTTTTGTGCCCTTAAAAGATGATATTCGCTCTACAACGTCATCAACCTTTGCCCCTGGCAGACATACCCTGGTCCTGTTCCACCTATCTTTTTTGCAAAGCATGTTCCCCGTTTCCCTGACAATAGAGTCACCAACAACTACTAGTTCCTTCGGGACCAGCGCATTCTGCCTTGGGGGTTGTCTCTGTGTCACGCGATGACCAAGTGCAAGCTCTGGCGTTGATGTGGGCAGCTGAGAGCTTGATGGGCCCCTCAATTTAGTTTCTTCGAGGGCATCCACCCTGTCCTTCAAGCTCTCATATAGGCCCAAAAGAACGCCGAGTTGTTGCCTGATATCGATACACTCCTTGCGTCGCGCACACACAAAGACATCCCCCTTGGCAGTATCATGTCCCGTACCCGATTGCTCTGCAAACATCAAGCAAACAGTGCATTTTATAAGGCTGTGAGTCAGAGGACAACTGCCCCCCTCAGTTCTGCTCTCAGCCACAGCACTTCCATTAGCTTGAGCCTTTTGCTTTGCTGCTCTGGTCTGAGTCATGATTCTATTAATTTATTAATTAATTATGTTATGTTATTAATTATATTACGTTTGTAATCTAAGTCGTTATATGTATTTATTTAAACGTACAATTTAACTGCTAACGAAGTTCAACTAACGCTATCTAGTACGGTATATAACCTACGGTATATCTAGTACGGTATCACAATGGCGGGAAAGTTATATACTTGGATCTTATATACTTGGATCTTAGAAAGGCTTTTGATACTGTTGCATATGGAAGACTGCTGCACAAATTGGAGCAGTGTGACATTGGAGGCAAATTGCTGCTGTGGATAAAGGGGTGGCTGAGGGAGAGAAGACAGAGAGTGGTAATCAATGGACACTGCTCGTCGTGGACTAATGTTATTAGTGGAGTCCCTCAGGGCTCAGTGTTGGGTCCATTATTGTTTTCTGTATTCATAAATGATATTGATGATGATGGTATATCAAGCTTAATGTCCAAGTTTGCAGACGATACAAAGGTAGGCAGGGTTGTCAAGGACACTACTGACACTATGCTGCTGCAACAGGATCTGGAAAGGTTGAGCAGATGGGCTGAGAGGTGGCAAATGAAGTTTAACATTGACAAATGTAAAGTACTACACATGGGAAACAGCAACCCCAGAGCAACGTATCAACTCTGTGGACACCGACAGTGGTAGAGAATGAAAGGGACCTGGGGGTAGTTGTGCAGGCAGATATGAAGTTCTCTGAGCAGTGCAGACGTGCTGCAAGAGTAGCTCATGGTGTATTGTCAATGATATATAGGAATTTTTCTAGCAGGGATAAGGAGGTGATTATTCCCTTGTATAAGGCAATGGTCAGGCCACACCTAGAGTACTGTATATAGGTCTGGAGGCCTCATTTCAGGAAGGATGTGGAGCTGCTGGAACGAGTACAGAGAAGGGCAACAAGATTGGTGAATGGAACAAAGGGGTGCTCTTACGTAGAAAGGCTTAAGTTTTGCAAATTACAGTGTCTGGAGACTAGGCACCAGCGAGGTGATCTGATAGAGGTGTATAAAGCATTGAATGGTTTGAGCATGCTCAATGCTGATGGGATTCTTCCTCTCGCTCAGAATAATCACCTGAGAGGGCATAAATTTAAATTCAGGAAAGACAGATGTAGGATAGACGTGCGGAAATTTGCCTTTAGCCAGCGAGTGGTTGGTTGGTGGAACAGACTTCCATCCCTTGTCGTGGAAGTTGATAGCCTAAATAGGTTTTAAGGCTCAGCTGGACAGGTATTTTGAACGAACAGAGGGGTGAAGTGGAAGTGGTTTTTTTTTTTTTTTTTTTGGCTGATGCTGCATAAGCTTGCTTTCTTGCATCAAATGCCTCTGCTAATGCTAATGTTACATCATCTATTTTAAAAAGATCAAATTTCAACATCATGGTAGTCCACATGCTCACATTCTTTTGTGGCTTAACAATACTTTACGTAAAGAACCTATGGGAAATGGTATATGAATGCAACGATAGCTATGATAAATCAGCTCGTATCTGTTTCTACTGCAAAAGCCTCTGGTAATATCAAACATACTTTTACTTGTTTTTGATTTTCAAAGCTCCATTTATGCCATCGCAATCTACAATGATTTTAATTCCTATGCCAAAAGAAGACACTTGACAAGTCAAATATAATGCCGAATACAAGAAATCGTGAAAAATCTAGAGGACAATGAATACACAGGAACTCCCCTACTTACGTAATACTAGACTTATATAAATTCAAATTTATGTAAGTTTTTGCGGTGGGTGCAAACTGAAAAAAATATGGAAACGTATTTTGCATTTGTAGGGATAAATGGAGGTATTGTGAAAATATTGTAATTTGAACCCAATAACACTTTTTTTTTTTTTTTGTAATTCGTTCCAAGTCCTTGGAAGGTGAAAATTTCACTATATTACTAAGCTATTTATCTCTCAAAAAGGTCCTGTTTATAATGGAAATTTCACTACCCTTTCAATGCGAAGTTTTAGAGATCTTCAAGTACCATGTTAATAGACTAGTAAAGGATAGGGAATGCTTCGAAAGAGGTATTCACCTTGAATTAATCTGCAATGGCTTACTTAGGCAGCGTGGTTAATATTTAGGTTGAATTGTTAAGTTGAATAAAATTAAAAGGGGGGGAAAATAGGTAAGTGTTGACTGAGTTAAAATAGGCACAAAGAAACAGAAGCATACACATCCAATCCTTGGTTGTCATTGAAGTAAAGAAGCAATTGAAAACTAAATAGGTGAATACACCTATTTAGTTTTCAATTATTCTTTTGCTTCTTTACTTCAATGACAACCAAGGATTGGATGTGTACACTTCTGTTTCCTTGTGCCTATTTTAACTCAGTCAACACTTACCTATTTTTCCCCCTTTTAATTTTATTCAACTTAACAATTCAACCTAAATATTAACCAAGTTGCCTAAGTAAGCCATCGCAGATTAATTCAAGGTGAGTACCGCTTTCTAAGCATTCGCTATCCTTTACTACCCTTTCATCATTATTATATGTTCCCGTTATAAGAATCAATTTTGAAAGCTTTGTTTGAAAGATTGCACATTAAAACCACTGCTTATGTACCATTCTGTAAATCCTTGTGCATTTAAGAGCATCAATAAAGCCACCCTACCCATGCATTTTTGATTGAACCAGAGAGCATGGATAACAATATCTCATTTTGAGGATTGGTTTAACTGCCACTTCATTCCTAAGGTTGAAAAATATTGTAAAGGCAATGACATTCCTTTCAAGATTTTGCTTCGATTAGATAATGCTCCTGGACATCCTATGCAACTAGATGATTTCAATTTGAACGCGAGTCATATTTCTGCACAATGTTTACTCAGGCATTGTCTGCAGTAGACGGTGAGAAAAACTTTGCGTTAAGAGACTTTTGGAAATCTTATAATATTTACCACACCATCTCAAACATTAATAAGGCCTGGGCAGAAATTACTAAAAGTTGTTTAAATGGTGCATGGAAGAAAATATGCCCATGGTACATAAAAGGCTTCGAAGGATTTGAAAAAGATTAATCATATGAAGAGGTTACACAGATAAACTTGTAAAGGCTGCAAAGCTACTTCAGTTGGAGGTTGATGCCAAAGACGTGGAAGAGTTAATAGAGGAAGAAAAGGAATTATCTAAAGAAGAACTTATTGACTTGCAGGCAGAGATAGTGAAAAAAGAAAATGCTGACGAAGCTCAAGATGAACCAAATGAGGAACTGAGATGCTTCATCACCAGAGAGATGGCAATGGCATTTCGTGAAATTGCATCAGCAATGGTGAAGTTTGAGGAGATAGATCCTGACAGCGAATGATTCTTAAAAGTTAAGAGGGTGAATGATATGCTTGCTTGCTACAAAGAAATCTACGATGAAAAGGAAAAAAACCACCACCCAGTCATCCATTAATATGTTCTTTCGTAAGGTTGAGCGGCCGACCCCTTCTAAATCGCCATAACCCTCAACCTCCACAGCAGCGTACTTATCAGCTGAAGATGTCAATTCTGGCAATGATGGTTGTATTGTTTGTTATTTGGTTTTTAGGAGCATTAGCAACTAAGGCCATATTGCTCTGGGGATATGCGGTGGTCATTCCCTGACATTTCCAAGTTGGATGAATAGTGAAGTTGCCACATTACTTGAGCAGAAAAAGGTGGCATGGAAAGATTACAGAGCAATAAAAAGTACTGAAGCCTATAACAGCTACAAGGTGATGTGTAATAGAGCCGCAGAAAAGGTTCGACAGGCAAAGGCAGTTTATGAGAAATCACTAGAAAACAGAGCAAAGAGGGGGGATAAAGAATTCTTCACATATATAAATGCCAAGAAGAACAGGACAAACCAGATCGGACCTTTACGTAAGGGAAAGGGGATAGTAATAAATACACCAGCTGCCGTTGCAGATGAACTCAACAGTTATTTTGCATCGATATTTACAAATGAAAAGCCTTTTGTGGCAATGGGAAATTGTGGGAGCAAAGCTAAAAAATATGTAATTAATGATATTGAAATTTCGCAAGATTATTTAATGAAAAAACTTTCGAGCCTACAGACCAGTAAGGCTCCTGGAGTTGATGGAATATACCCTATAATCTTAAGAGAGGCGGCAAGCGAGTGCATTGAACCATTGAGGCTAATTATGCGAGCATCACTAGACTCTGGGGAGATTCCCTTGGATTGGAAAAGTGCAAATGTATCTCCCATACATAAGGGTGGCTCTAAAAGTGAAGTTGGATATTATTGACCTGTCAGTCTGACTTCAGTAGTAGGGAAAATCATGGAGGCAATGATCAAGGGTGGAATTCAGGATCATTTGGATCGAATTGAAATTCTCAAGGATACTCAACATGGTTTTGTAAAGGGAAAATCATGTTTAACAAATCTGGTTCGCTATTTCGAAAAGGTCACTCACGAGCTGGATTTAGGGAATAATTTTGACATTGTTTATTTAGATTTCAGCAAAGCTTTTGACTCAGTCCCACATGAGCAGTTGCTTTATAAGCTGGAACAGGTTGGAATCACTGGGAAAATCCTTAGATGGATAGAAGGATGGCTTCACGGCAGGAGGCAGAGGGATGTGATAAATGGCTATTCCTCAGATTGGGTTGATGTAAGAAGTGGGGTTCCCCAAGGATCAGTATTAGGACCACTGTTGTTTTTAATTTTCATAAACGACATTGATGAAGGGATAGAAGGCGTGATGTCTAAATTTGCAGATGATGTTAAAATTGGTAGAGTAATTGATGATCACTGTCAAGCTGAGCTTCTTCAGAGAGACCTAGATAGACTTCAAGAATGGTCAGAAAAATGGCAGCTGTGCTTTAATCCAACAAAGTGTAAGGTATTACCACCTGGGAAACAGTAATCCCAAAAAAACTTATTCACTTGGTGGAGTTCAACTAAACCCAGTACTGGAGGAAAGGAACTTGGGTGTTACAATACGGTCAGACTTGAAATTCTCTGAGCATTGTAAACAGGTTGCAAGGAAGGCCCATGGTGTCCTATCGATGATCTATCGAACTTTTGCAAGCAGAGATAGGGACGTGATAATCCCATTATATAAGGCTTATGTTAGACCACACTTGGAATACTGTGTTCAAGTATGGAGACCGCAACTAAAGAAAGACATCGAGCTTCTTGAAAGAGTGCAAAGAAAGGTAACTCGCCTGGTGAGATCGGCAAAAGGGCGTCCTTATGAAGAAAGACTTCGAATATGTGGGTTGCAGAGTTTGGAAACTAGACACCTTAGAGGAGATTTGATTGAGGTGTTTAAGGCTCTGAGGGGCATCAGTAAAATGAATGAGGATGAAATTTTCAAGATTATAAATGATGCTAGAACTAGGGGACATAAATTCAAGTTACGGAGGGGGGAAATGTTTAGATTGGACTGCAGGAAGTTTTATTTTAGCCAGCGAGTTATAAATTACTGGAATAAGTTGCCTTCATGGGTGGTAGAGGCAGACAGTTTGGGGAAATTCAAAGGTCATCTGGATAGTACTTTCAGGTAAGGGAAGCACATAGGATGATAGGTTTAATTTCTTTTTTTTCTTTTTTTTTTTTATTAATTATTATTATTTAGTTATTTATTTTATTTATTTTTTTTTGTTTTGTTTTGTTTGAATTTTTTTTTTTGGCTGGTGCAGCATAAGCCATAGGCTTTCTTGCACCATGCGGCCGTTACTAATACTAATTTCCGCATCCTCCGTATTTGGTGGTCACGGGCTCGAACCCCGGTCTAATCAAGGAGTGTGTGTGCTATGCACTGCTGCTCCTGCCCACCTGGCTATGGAGGCGCCAGGCAATGATGCTCGAGAGGTAAAACTTACTGACGGTTATGCCTGTCTCCTCTCTTTTTTTGCAATTTTATGATTTTGAAATTTTTTAAATTGCACACTTTTGTAATTTTTTCTGTGTATGAGATAAAAAATTGAATAAATACAATAAATAATTCTATTTACAATAATTCTAGTATAGGAATAATAGAGAAATGTTTGTTAAACATTTCTTTTTTGTTTCAATCAATTCAGTGTGCACAGTTGCAAGTGCTGCACAAGCATGGGGAAAAACAGAGTTCCATTGAATGCAACCATTACGTAATTCGGGGAGTGGCTGTACTAACATCGATCACTTCTTTAAAGAAAATCACATTCATTCAGAATCATAACATATTGATTTACTTCAAGCTGGTATTACTCGGCCAAAAGATTTTCTGAAATGAGAACCTCATCAAAAATGGCATAACCCCCTTCAATCCTTTGTGTTTAGCGTTTTAAAGTCTAACATGGACATTCAATTCATCATGAAAGAATATTCTTGCATGGCTGATGTTGTTGAATACGTAAATAAGACCAATCGTGGGATTAGCAATTTACAATGTAAAATTATTGAATTCATAATAACTGCAATAATACACGAACCGTATAATTGAAACTCTATTAAAATAGGAATAATAGAGTATAAGACTGGATCAAATTAAAATAAAATTCAACAAAGTGGATTACTGCAACAAAGCCTTGGAACTGTTGAACAACAGGACAACATATAAGGTTACCCGTAGGAATCCCTTTGTAAGATTGGAATGGCATGTCAACAGAATTCTGCAGGGCTGGTTGAATACTGAGAAGATCTCCAAAGATATGTATTGGACACTTCATGCCACGGGGTGAGCAGCCCTACGCATACATTATCCATATATCTAGCCAAACTGATATCTCCTATCACAGAATGCTTGAACTTCACCATAAAAAACAGTGTAGACTGTGCAGGTTATAAATGCTCAAGTCACTGAAGAGGGTGAGGCCATGGTGTCATTCAATGTGGTGCCTTTGTTTACATGCATCCCCATCAATGCACGGGGTGAAATGCGTGTGCATGGCGTTGGAGAGGGACACCTTAAGGAACAGAATTCCCTTGAGCATAGAAGATATTTGTAGCAGAGTAGAACTGTCTCTCCAGTATCCCCATGTTATTTCAAAACACTATGTATAAGCAGGTTCATGGTGCAGCGATGGGCTCCCCAATTAGTGCTGTTAGTGCAAGGGTGGGGGAGGAAACAGAGAACAGAATGAGTAATTACAGACCTGTATGCTTCACTTCTGTGCCAAGGGAAATAAGGGATTGAGTGGTTAAAGAAATAATGCTGGATGCAATAATGCAGAAGAACATTTATACATCACAGCATGGATTTGTTAGTGGGTGAAGTTATCATAAAAATGTTATGGGGCAGTTATAAAATTGAACTGAATGCAAAGCATTTTTACATTGTATACTTAGATTCCAGTAAAGCTTTTGAAGAAAGAGTTGGGAAACTAGGCACCTCCAAGGAGATCTGATTGAAGTGCTTAAGGTTTTAAATGGATTTAGTAAATGCTGATGGAATCCTTACTCTGTCTCACATGACAAACAAAGTGACAAAAATTTGCTTTTAATTAGAGTAACCGACTCTTGAAATAAGCATCCACCTGGTATTGTGAAAGTGAATAATTTAAAGTCTGAAGACAAAGGATTAGATAGGATGGGGGGAGGGAAATTTATGCTGTGTAGCATGCTTTCTTTTAGCCACTACTAATACTAAAACGGATCATACACAACACTTTCTTTATACTGTAGTTTTACATAGAAACCAAAACTGTCAGTTCTTGACAATGACATCTATGGTGTAAACTCCACCACAGACTACACACTACCTAGGAAAATACGGAGCTTCCGTAGCCAGGTGGGCAGGAGCAGCAGTGCGCAGCACACGCTCCTTGATTAGATCGGGGTTCGGGCCTGTGAGCCACCAAATACGGAGGATGCGGAAAGGTCAGGGAATGACCACAGCATATCCCCGGAGCAATATGGCCTTAGTTGCTAATGCTCCTAAAAACCAAATAACAACAACAACTATGAAAATAGGCAGTTGTGTTATGTTGCTACCCCAGGCTAAAAAAATTTCTGGTTGAAGGCAGGAACATTATTATCTCAGGAACTGGGAGAACAGCAAATCCTGAAGCAAAGTGTTCATATTCCAGATAAGAGATTTTTTTCCCCAGCATGGTTTGTGATTGTTAACAGGAGAGTGGATAACTTAAATAGAAAGATTGCAATTATTTACTGATGCTATTGAGGGAGTGTTAGGTGGGTAGGAAAATTGCTAGCACCTGAGGAGGGGGATACACAGACTAACGACAGCCACAGACAGAGATGAAAGTGATTCTTGCACTGCTTCCATCATTCAAATAGAGCAGTGTAAGGATCACTTGCACAGCTTTTATCTGACTGACAGAAGCACAGCATCAACACCTTGCTTTCCATGCAGCCCGGAAAGCAAGATGTCGAGGTTTCAAGCCCTGCTGTAGGTCATCATGAAAAAAAAGCAAATATATGGGCTGTGTTAGGATAACTAAGAGTAAAATATGTGCATGAATACTTGCATGTACACTAATGCTAGCACAGTAAATAAATTTGAAGTAATAGAAAATAGGACTCGGTACCCAGGATTCATATTTAATGTAAACAACGTAGTGTCACTGGGAAGAAACAGATTAAATAAAACAGGTTTAAGTTAAAAGCTTGTTTAATAAACAGTTAAAAGAGGAACAAAAATGAACACAAAAGCTTTTGGATGGGGAGGGATGTCCTTCAGTTGTGGACATTATTGCAAAAGTGCAGAATGCCATGTGCATGCTGTGGTGGTCGTGCGAGGTGAAAACGTGCTACAGGCAACAATTAGCTGTTGGAAGTGCAGGCTTGCGGTTGTAGCTGGATGCTGTGAGCGGCAACGTTTGTCAGCTAGGAGGATGGTTGCCTCAGTGATGGGATGGATGCAACCTCCTCCTCTGTTCCGTTTAAAATAATTGCTACAACACGAGACGTGGAGCAAATCCAACCAGACAGAGCGATGATAGTGGTGTTATTGGTCAATAATCTCAACGTCATGGCATGGATCGATGTCATGCTGGGTAGATCAGAAGTGCTCAGCAATCGCTGAGTGCTCCTCGTCTGCCGAATGGATAGCTTTTCATGCTCAGAGACCTGAATATTGAGTCTTCTGCCGGTTTCCCCAACATAGCAGCCATTGCAGTCATGGCAGGAAATACGGTACCCTATCTACCAGTGTCTCAGATAGGTGTGACCTACAGGCTCGTGACTGTGTTAATAACCATAGGGCTACATGCAGTGATGACCCCAGTCTCAAACGCCTTTATTTCCCTATTACTTGAACCTGTTGCAACAACTTTCAAGGGTCTTACGGGCTCACGGGATAGTGCTTGCAACTTCTGGGCAGAAGATTGCAGTCCCTTCAAGGACTAAGACACCGGTTCCTCCCTCCTGGAAAGTGGCATAGTGCACCGTATTTCCTGCCGTGACTGCTACATTGGGGAAACCGGCAGAAGACTCAATAATCAGGTCACTGAGCACGAGAAAGCTATCCGTTCACCAGACAGATAGCTAGCTTTCTCGTGGGGACACTTGGTGATTGCTGAGCACTTCTGGTCTAGCTAGCACAACATCGGGATTACTGACTGATCCCACCACTACCATCACGTCTGGTTGGAATCGCTCCACATCTCGTGTTGTAACAATTCTTTTAAACGGAACAGAGGAATTTTTGCATCCATCTCATCACTGAGGCAACCATCCTCCTGGCTGACAAACATTGGTGCTCACAGCATCCCCAAGCATTGCAGCTACAACCCAAGCCTCCACTTCCAACAGCTAATTGTGTTTATTACTTTCATTTTTGTTCCTCTTTTAACTGTTTACTAAACAAGTTTTTAACTTTTAACTTAAACCTGTTTTATTTAATTTGTTTCTTCCCAGTGAATTACAGTACATTAAATTTGAAGTTCTAAGATTAAGTCATCAAATGCAGACATATACGGATATAAGAGATGGTCTCATTCAGACATAAAGATGCAGAATTTGAATATGGGGAGTACAATATATATATATATATATATATATATATATATTGTACTCCTCTCTGGTTAAAGATGCATTGCAGGATCATCTAGACAAGACTGCAGCAATAATTCAGACACAGCATGGGTTTGTTAAGGGAAAGTCTTGTCTGACAAATTTGATAGGATATTATGATGTGGTTACAAAGGAACTGGATGCAAAAAATAATTTTGATATCATATATTTAGATTTCAGGAACGCTTTTGACACTGTTGTGCATGGAAGACTATTGTACAAATTGGAGCAGAATGGTATTAAGGGTAAGTTGCTACAATGGATAAAAGGACTAATGTCCTTTTATCCATTCTTTGTGGACTAATGTTATTAGTGGAGTCCCACAGGGTTCGGTTTTGGGTCCATTGTTGTTTTGTATATTTATCAATGATATTGATGAAGGTATATCAGGCTTAGTGTCAAAGTCTGCAGATGATACAAAGGTTGGCAGGGTTGTTAATGACAGTAATGGCAGTGTGCTACTGCAACAGAATCTAGATAATTTGGGCAGATGTGCTAAGTGGCAACTGAAGTTTAACCTTGACAAATGCAAAGTACTGCATATGGGTAGAAGTAACCCCAGAGAAATGTACCAACTGTGTGGTACTACACTTAAGGTGGTAGAAAATGAAAAAGACCTGGGACTAATTGTGCAGTCAGATATGAAGATTTCTGAGCAATGCAGACAGGCTGCCAGGGCAGGTCATAGGGTTTTGTCAATGATATATAGGAATTTTGCTAGCAGGGAGAAGGAGGTGATTGTCCCTCTATATAAGGCAATAGTCAGGCCACGCCTTAAGTACTGCATACAGGTCTGGAGGCCTCATTTTAGAAAGGATGTAAATTTACTTGAGCATGTACAGAGAAGGGCAACAAGATTGGTGAGGGGATTGAAGGGATCCTCTTACCAAGAGAGGCTTAAGTTCTGCAAATTGCAGTGGCTGGAGACTAGGCACCTGCGCGGTGATCTGATTGAGGTGTATAAGGCCTTGAATTGGTTGAGCACGCTGAATTCTGATGGGATCCTTCCACTTGTTCAGATTATGAACCTAAGGGGGCATAAATTCAAATTAAGAAAAGACAGAGGTAGAATAGATGTGCGGAAATTTGCCTTTAGCCAGCGGGTGGTTAATTGCTGGAACAAACTTCCATCTCTCATTGTGGAAGTTGATAGGTTAAATAAATTTAAGGAGAAACTGGACAAACATTTAGAGAGAATGGTTGTGTGAAATTTTTTTTTTTTTTTGGCTGATGCTGCATAAGCTCATACACTTGCTTTCTCATCACATGCCACTACTACTACTACTATATACAACATATCCAGTCAACCTAAGTGGCCAGTGCAATGTTGAGTCGGTTTGGTGTGACATAAGCACTGAGAAATCAAAATTAAGAATAGTATGTTATAGGCCTAATGATGGTGATGAGAATAACAAACAACTATACAAAGAAATAGTGGACCAGTAAATTTAACTTTCTAGATACTGACTGGAACTTGAGTTGGTCACTCACACACTAACAAAGACTTATGTGGATTCATTGGATATCTGTTTTCTACAGCAGCATACTACAGAAACAACAAGAGGAAGCAATACTCTTGATCTCATTATCAGCAGCGGCTCTTCATGCATTAATAACCAGCAAGGACACTAATGCTAGATGCACAGTAAATAAATTTGATGAATCTGATGTACAGATTAAATTATCAAATGCAGACATTGTGGGGATAGCAGAGGTGGTGTCATGCAGATGTAAGGGATGCAGAATGTGTACAGAAAGGACATAGTGCTTCTTGTCAAGTGGCACCAGGGTCCCCCCAGCTCTGTGTTTCAATACAATCTGTGTAAGTGTTGGTGCAGTCTGCATAGTGCAGTGTTGGATTATGTTGGTATGTTGTTTCTCCGGCCATTTAGATGGGAATCTAACTGAGGCTAAATGAGCCTCTAGTGGGAATTCCCATTGCCCATCCTCTACCATGAAGAGGTAGCTGGTATAGGCAAATACTCTCGCAGGGTCGAACCCTGGATGCCACCTGAGCTTGCCTGGGAAAGCTCCAAGAAAGGAGGAGGGTACTCCGCAAGTTTTTATTGGAAAAGGAGTATGGGGATGATAGTTGTACAGAGAGAACAGGAGGTGGAAGGGGAGGATTATGCTCTTAGTTAAGAAATATATTAAATCTAAGGCAGTGCATCCATTTGTAATTGTAATTGGTATCCCATTTCCTCTTGGAACAGTCTCTGCAAATGATAGTAGATGGCTATTTTCAACTTCTCCACCAATACTGGTATTAGCCCCAAGGTTCATTTCTTTCTCCCACTCTTTTCCTCTTGTACATTAATGACTAGAAATCCCATAATTTTACAGATGTAGCACATTGCATTTCACCTTCCAGTTTGAGAACCCTAGCCCTACATAAACAGCATCAACTTCTCGAATATCCACTACCAATTCTACTTATTCTTTACAAAGTAATGGAGAAATCCACTAACCAACACCTAAACAGTCTTGAAACCTTCCACATGGTGTCAATGATTGCCAATATCGATTCCATCAGTTTCGATTCACTGGTGGTATGTTGCCCTTATGTTACTCATCTATGGACAAATTCAATGGAAACGTTTGGTGAAACTCAAGAAGTTGCTCTGGACATTTCAAAGGCTTCTGAACGTGTCTGGTAAAAAAGATCTTCTAAATAAGCTTCCATCTTATGGTTTGCCAACTGTTTTTTATAATTGGGCATACAGTTTGCTCTCTGACTGCTCATTGCAGGTGATGGTAGATGACTCTTTTTTTCTTCTAACTTCTTCACTGATGCCAGTGTTCCCCAAGGTTCAGTTCTTTCTTCCACTGATTTCCTGTTGTATATTAGTGACCTTCTCCCATTGACTGGAAATCCTACTGATAATTTTACTGCAAGGGAGAAGATTTCAGTTGTGGTTTTCATAAAAAAAAAAAATAAATAAATAAAAGAAAAGAAAGGAAATGATTAATCCCATTGTATAAGGTAATGGTTAGGCCAAATAATGAGTACTGCATACAGGTCTGGAGGCATCATTTTATGAATGATGTTGAGCTGCTGCAACAGGTGCAGAAAAGGGCAACAATATTGGAGAAGGGAACAAAGGGGTGCTCTTACCAAGAAAGTTTTCAGTTCTGCAAACTGCAGAGTCTGGAGACTAGGCATTTACAAGGAACACCTCTGATTGAGCTGTTTAATGCTTTGAATGGATTCAACAAGCTCAATGCTGATGGCATTCTTCCTCTTGTTCAGACTATGCACACAAGGGGGAACAAATTCATATCAAGGAAGGATGGTTACAAAATAGATGTGCCAAAGTCGTCTTCACTATACTATTTGGTTTTTGGAACAAAGTTCCATCTACTGTTGTGAAAGTGGATAGTTTGAATGATTCAAATAACTAGACAAACTAATGCAGGAGATTGACAAGTAATGTGAAAAGGGGTTTTTTTTTGCTGATGCTGTATAAGCTTGTTTTTTTGCATCATTTGCTACTACTAATAAAGTACACTGCTGCATCCAACATCCCAATCAGGATGGTTGGGATGTTGGATGCAGCAGTGTACATCAACATCCCAATCAATTTGGTATTCTGAAAAAATCTTTTATCCTAATTGAATGCATTTACTTTATTCAAAATAAATAATGTTGTACAAAAACTGTTATAAAATTATAAATGATCAAAGAAAAAGGGAACTGAACATCTCTGTTGCAATTAACAAATATTAAAAACTTAATTTTTCATTAATTCAAAAAAAAAAAAAAAACACCTCTTTGCTTCCTTACATTACTAATACTAAAAATTTTAGAAAAATTATAATTTTACAAAACATATAAAAGGATTAAAAGGCAAAGAAATAGAATTCAGAACTCTAAAATAGAAAACATAAATTAAATTTAATATTTTATTCTGTTTAATAAAAACTGATTTAAAAGATATTCGTGGAGAAAAATCATTTACCAAAAGATTGGCCAATGAGTACTTACCAATCGCTGAAATGCATGAATCAAAGTTTTCTTCTCTCTTTCATTCCCTTGATAAAAAGCTATTTCCTCACTGAAAAATGATATAAATATAAATTTTGTAAACCAGATCAATATACTGCATATTCCAGCATAAAAGATGATCTTCAAGGCACTAAAAAATTGTCTAAAATTGAGATATAAAGTCCGAACTATGGGATATAAAGTCCGAATCTTCATTTAAAATGCACATTGGGTTAGAAAGACATTGAATAAAAATTGCAAAGTGCTGTTGTCTCCTAAACTTCATCCAACTAAATATACTTTACATGAGCTTAGAATCCCCCTAGAGGTGGCTCTTGATTTCTAGAGTCAATAGTCAGCAATTCATTTATATACAACAGCTGGTGTCTGTGTTTTAACATAAACACCAGCTGCCACTCTTTATACAGCCACTTCAAACTTTATTAGGTTCTCATCAGTGAAGAGATGGGCAAAACAGAAAAATCAAACGAACATTATTGCACATCCTTATAAATACTCTGGGTGCAAACCATTTTAAACTCCAGGTAAATGGCATACTAGAATAAGTATGGAGGCAGAGGGAAGACAAATCAAACACAAAATAACTAAAAGAAAAAAAAATTGCATATACCAAACCCAAGTTAACTAAAAAAAAAAAAATCGTGTATCTTCTTCAAAAGACGTTGAATAAAAAATGCAAAGTGCATTTTTTATTTACTGTCTTGAAAAATTTATCCAACTAAATACTCTTTAGACATGCCTAGAGATCATGACCCACAGAATTAGGGACAATTTATAACAAGGTTGTAAATTGCTGACTGCTGACCTGAAACAAAGATGAAAACAAATTGCTTGCTACTCTTCATACAGCATTTTGTGAACATTATTAGGAAAAAAGAAGTGAACAGACATTGACACACATTATTATAAATATTCAGGGTACAAACCATTTTAACTCCAGATAAACTGCATACTAAAATGGGTTGTGGGAGGGGGACAAATCAAACACAATATAACAAAAAATGCAAAAAAAAAAAAATTTTGCACAAACAAAAACAGTCAAGTTAAAAAAAGAACCATAAAAATTTCATTAATTAGAAGTTAGAAAGACATGAATCAATTTATTATATATATATTTTAATATAAATATGCTTTGCTGCTCACCTTTACAAGATAACACAATTCATGGAATTTATTGGAAATTATGTTTTTGGGTTTATTTTCAGTTTATAAAGGTAAACTTTCAAGACTGCCAATCTCTTATAGTAAATGAGCTTCCATACTGAAGCATGACTTACAGAAAAATTAATTTGCAATACAATGCTAAGACACGGTATGACTAACATCTGTACATCATTTTCACACACAGCATCAATAAGAGTGATATCATATTGTTACCTATAGCTGGGCACCTCTGTAGCCAAGTGGGCAGGAGCAGCAGTGCGTAGCACACGCTTCTTGATTAGACTGGGGTTTGAGCCCGTGACCACCAAATAGGGAGGATGCGGAAAGGTCAGGGAATGACCATCGCATATCCCCGGAGCAATATGGCCTTAGTTGCTAATGCTCCTAAAAACCAAATAACAACCTATAGCTGTAGGTTTTGGCTTTGTGACTTTCTACAAAAAAATATATTTGCTGATAGCTTTACAGGTTACTGTAATAAAACAGTAACCTGTAGAGCTATCAGCAAATATGCATCACAGCCTAAAAAAAAAAGCAGTACAACTTGTGAAATGTTTGCAGCTTATCTGGAACAGAATATGATCTAGCCATGGAGGATGTCTTTGTGTGTGTGTGTGTGCTAGGTGCAGAGAGTGTCAAGAAATTAGGTGCCAACTCGCTGTTCTGATGGGTGCTTGAGAGTTTGAAGAGTTGGGTAGATACTCTTGAAGGTATTAAAATGGGGGACCCATCAGGTTCTCAGCTGCCCAACTCAACACCAGAGTTCACTCTTGTGCATCAGGCAACACAGCAGCAATTTCGGGGCAGAATGCACTGGTCACACGGGAGCTAGTTATCGTTGGTGACTACTATCAGGGAGATGGGAAATATATTGTGCAAAAAAGAATAGGTGGAATAGGACCAGGGTATGTCTGCCAGGGGCAAAAGTTGATGATGATGTAAAGCAGATATCTTTTAAGGGCACAAAGGATGATACTGTTGTACACGTTGGTATTAATGACAGTAAGAGAAGGAGATCTGCAGACTTACTTAACAAGTAAAGTTGGTAGTGGAGGAAAGGGACTTGGGTGTTACTATACAGTCAGACATGAATTTCTCCGAGCATTGTAGACTGGTTCCAAGGAAGTCACATGGTGTCCTATTGATGATTTATCACAGTAGACATAAGGACATCATAATCCCATATTTCTATAAGGCTATTGTTGGACCACACTTGGAATACCGTGTTCAAGCATGGAGACTGCACCTAAAGAAAGACATTGTGCTTCTTGAAAAGGTCCAAAAACGGGTAACTTGCCTGACGAGATCAGCAAAAGGCAGTTCCATATGTGGAAAGACTTCGAATGTGGGTTGCAGAGCTTGGAAACTAGACACCTTAGAGCAAACTTGACTCAGGTGTTTAAGGCTCTGAGAGGCATAAGAAAAATGAATGAGGACGAAGTTTTGATGGTTATAAATAATTTTAGAACAAAGGGATATAATTTCAAGTTACAGGGGGAGAGGGATGGTTAGACTGGATTGCAAGAAGTTTTATTTTAGCCAGTGAGTTATAAATTACTGGAATAAGTTAATTACATGGGTGGGAGAGGCTGACAGTTTGGGGAAATTCAAGGGTCAGCAGGATAATTACCTACAGGATGTCTATTTCTTTTTCTCTAATTAATTATTTTTTAAATTTTCTTCTTCATATTATCATTATTTTATTTTATTTATATTTGTTATTTTATTTATTATTTTATTTTTATTTATTTATTTTTTTGGCTGATGCAGCATAAGCCATAGGCTTCCTTGCACCATATGGCCATACTAAAGTACAGGTCAAGGTTCAAAAAAAAAAAAAAAAAAGTCGGGAGTTAGGGTTAAATTTGAAAGTGTGTGCAATTCTGCCCACATGAAATAATAGAGAATATATGATGAGAGCCTGGTCAATAGATTCAGCCCTGGAGAAATTGTGCAAGGCTTATGGGGGTAGAATTTTTCACAGCATGGTCTGTGCTTGTAAACTGGAGAGATTGCATCTACAGGGATAGGATAACTTAAACAGAAAGGTTGCAAGACTAATAGATTAACCACGCAGGCAGAGGTAAAAGTGATTCTTGCGCTTCTTCTATTGGAATGAGCAGCAGCTTGGAAAGCGAGGTGCTTGGGATTTCAGAGACCACTGGGAGCCATCATGGAACAAGTAAATACATGGGCACTTAGGATAACTTAGAGTAAGAATAGTTGCATGTACACCAATGCAAGCAGTACAGTAAATAAATTGATTAATTTGAGGTACTGGTCAACGCATCAAAGGCAGATATTGTTGGGATATCAGAGATGTGGTGTCACACAAATATAACAAGTGCAGAATTGGAATTTGGGAAGTACAATGTGTACAGAAAGGACAGACAGGGTTGAGAGGTCATGCCGTTAGTTAAGAAACACAAAATCTAAGAAAGTGCATCCAGTTGGCATGGATGAACAGTGCAGTGTTGAGACAGTTTGGTGTGACGTAAGCATTGGGAAAGAAAAATTGAGTAGGAGTGTGCTATATGCCTAATGACTCTGATGAGTACAATGAACAATTGTACAGAGAAATAGAATGGGCCAGTATATCAGATTGTGATATAATGGGTTAACTTACCAGATATTCCAATATCTGCCAGTAAATCATCCAGTGATTTACTAGCCCACTCTATTTCCCTGTACAGTTTCTTATTATACTCATCAGAGTCATTAGGCCTATAGCACACTCCTACTCTTAATTTTGATCTCCCAATGCTTATGTCACACCAAACTGAATCGACACTGCACTGTCCAGCGATAGACTGGCTTCACTTCCTTGGATTTTATGTGTTTCTTAACTAATAGCATAACCCCTCCTCCCTTCCTATCCTGTCTGTACACATTGTACTCCCCAAATTCCAGTTCTGCATTCCTTATATCTGTGTGACACCACGTCTCTGATATCCCAACAATATCCTTTGATGTTTTGAGCAATACCTCAAATTCGTCAAATTTATTTACCAAACTCCTAGCATTGGTGTACACACAAGTATACATGCACCTGTTCCTATTCTTAGCTACACTAACACAACCCATGTGTTTACTTGTACCGCAATGACTCCCAGCAGTCTCTGAAATATCCTGCATCTTGTTTTCCAGGCTGCTGCTCATTCCAATAGAAGCAGTGCAAGAATCACTTTCACCTCTGCCAGTGGCTACTGTTAATCTATTAGTCCTTGTATCCCCCCAAGCTAGCAGTTTTCTGACCCACCTAACACTGCCTTGATAGCATCAGCAAATATTCTTGCACCCTTTCTATTTAAGTGTATCCCATCCCTGTAGAAGCAGTTTCTCCTGTTAACAAGTACAGACCAGGCTGAAAAAAATTTTAACCTGTGGGCCTTGCACAACCTTTCCAGGGCCGAATTGATCAACAAGGCTCTCATCATAATTGAGTGGGAGAAGACTCACGTCGTCTCCCACTCAACCATCCTTTTATCCATTGTAGCAATTTACCCTTAATACCATTCTTCTCCAATTTGTACAGTGGCCTTCCATGCGCAACAGTGTGAAACGTTTTTCTGAAATCCAAGTACAATCTGTCCTCATATAGCACGATAGTTGTGTTCCTAGAAACCCTCGTGCAATGCAAAATCGTGCAATATAAACAACAGGCCCTATGGAAAAAGTGGGGTTAGGTGCCGACCACCCAAGATTGAACACACATTTGGAACCAAAACATTACCAAACACAATAAATAATCGGGTAATTTTAATCGTTATAAAATACTTACGTATTTTATAACGATTAAAATACGTAATAAAAAATAATATATTTTTTATTATAATATAATAAATAATAAAAAATATTTATTTTATAATACGTAAGTATAAATTATAATACGTAAGTCGTAATAAAATGCTTACATATTTTATTATGACTATTACGTAATAAAATATTGCTAATGATTTTGCTTCTATCGTAAGCAAACTTGTTTTTTGTTTGATTTTCTATCCAAACAGATGACAGCCGTTCGATCTCTTCCAATTCTTTGTGTCTTAATCTAATGGATTTTAATTACACTTTGTGTTGTTACTGCTATGAAAGTTGTTTTTATTTTCTCTGCATTCTTTTTAATTTTCGGCGTTGCCTCATTTCGGTCTGTAGCACGTGCAACATCACATGGTCTTTCATTTTGCTCAAAGCGTTTCACAATTTCATATTTTTTCCCTATCAACAGAGGTGGACTGGCCATAATAAGCCTTACCCGGGAAATCCCGGTGGGCCAGAGGCTGGTGTGATTTTGGTCATAAACCGTAGTATGAGGCCACTGTGAATTTTCCCGGGTAAGAATTTTTGACCCAGTCCGCCTCTGTTTATCGATATAGCTTTTCTTTTTATCTCTGAATCTGCAGTGTCTTCACCAGGATGCTTCCTTTTCACACCTTTTAAGTATTTTACTCATTTTTAGGGAATAAAGCACAATTACAAAACGAGGAGGCACGCTTGATACATATAAACAAAGCTGCGTCTGTGTAGCAACTGAATAAACAACACCGTAAAGGCCGAGATACACTATTAACACCTCACATTTTACTAACGCACATTTATGGGGATTACTACCATATAACAATTTCCAGTTGCGTTTCTGCTAGTGGAATCTGTTATAAACTGGTAGTAAACTCCATCTAATTGCATTTGCGATTATATTGATAGCTGGAATTGTGTTGGTTTTTACGTTATTATGGTGAAATGTGTTTCCCCTTCACTGATATAAAAAACATAAATACATTTTCAGAATCTTCTCTTCATTCCTATCGTGTTGCGTTCGGTTGTGGTGATTCTGCGTTCGACTGCCATTTCTTGTAAACACAAAGGCGAATCGTGCATAAGCGAATTCGGTTCGTGTTATATAAGATATCGTTCCCCTATTTATAAATCGTGTATGATCGAATTCGTGTAATGTAAACACATGTTATACGAGGACCGACTGTATACGATATCAAAATTATTTTTTGCTTCAATAAGGCTGCTTCCTTGTATCATATTGCCAGTACTAATACAAATAACTTGAATGTGAGAAGGATGGAAACATCAAAAGCATTATAATCCTCTGCTGAAAATTTGGTTTGAAGAGGAAGTTTTCTGAGTAATTTTATCCAAAAAACATTGAGTATTACGTGTT
Organism: Mastigoproctus giganteus; assembly: GCF_048544385.1. Classification (NCBI taxonomy): domain Eukaryota; kingdom Metazoa; phylum Arthropoda; class Arachnida; order Uropygi; family Thelyphonidae; genus Mastigoproctus; species Mastigoproctus giganteus. The sequence continues at coordinate 170,211,094 of NC_143586.1, read as the reverse complement.
TCATTACAGAGCACTGTGGTATCTGGTTGACACCAAGTTTCAGTTAACCCTACAATATCCTTGATTAGCAACTAAGATTTATACAATTTGTTAACGGCATTCCTGGCATTACTGTCACTTCTCATTGGTAGGCAAAAACATGTTAAATTTTTTTTTTTTTTTTTAAACTTTTTAATTTACCATTACACATCCATTATTTATTGTGTAAGTAAATTTGTTGGTTAGTTTGTCTCTTCCCGTGTGTGTGTGTGTGTGTGTGTGTGTGTGTGTGTGTGTGTGTGTGTGTGTGTGTGTGTGTGTGTGTGTGTGTGTGTGTGAGTGAGTGTGTGTGTGTGTGAGTGTTATATTGAGGTTTCTTACAGATGTCTTGAAGAAGGGTGCTAGTGGGACCTTGACACAAGTCTTTAGTTAAGTTTAGAATGTAAACGTAAGTAGAGACATGGAAAAGTATTATATTGTACAATACAGTAAAAAGTAATAATAATTTTTTCTTCCCTCAAGATATACTGTGCGCATCTAATGAACTAACACCGAAAGTTTCAAACTAGCATTTCACCAAAGTCCTACTATTGGTTTTTTAACAGTACATTTTCTACATTAAATAACAACAACCTGTGTTTGCAATTTGGTCCATTTTTTTTTTTTTTAAGGTAACATATACAAAGAAATAAAAGTGTCAGTTTTCAAACAAGGTAATGTAACAGTTTAGTGTTAAGCAATTGCAATACACCAACTTATTTCTTCATGCACGATCATCACATGCAAGTCCCAGAAATTCTATGAGTAGTCCATAGAATGTCGATGCAAAGCCTGCATCGACATTAGGGGTTGCCATATCTCCTACTGAGGACCACTCTTCCCTTTGTTCCATCTTTGACAGTGATGTATCTGTATTATCGCAGCCTGTGCTATGCTGCCATTTTTGAATAAAGTCCCTCTGTACCATTTTGTTTCCATTGTTGTGTCGGTGTTATTTCCTTCATTTCTGTACCTGACAAGGTTCGTTTGGTATGCTTTTACCATATCCAGGCCACACTTATGAGAAGCTACAGGTGAAAACCTGACTGGTCCTTAAATTTTGCACACCAGTGTATGATGCAGTAACATAGCAAATGGATGCATAAAAATTTTTACATCATATACTTAGGTTTCAGGAAAGATTTTGATTCTCTTTCATATAAAGGGCTACTGTACAAATTGCAACAGTCTTACATTGAATTTATTCCGTACCAATTTGAATAAATTCAAACTGGCAGCCTCAACTACATGTGGGCAACTTCTTCCAGCAATCAATGACTTGCTGACTAAAAGAAAACTTCCTATAGTCTAATCTAAACCTCAACCCCTGTAATTTGAATTTATGGCCCCTAGTTCTGGAATTCTTTATAACAGTGAAAATTCCACCTTCATTCATTTTACTAATCCCTCTCAATGCCTTATTAACTTCAATCAGGTCACCTCTGTGGCACCTGGTTGCTGAGCTCTGTAGCCCACATAATGGACTCTTTCCTTGTACTGTCTTCCTTCTTGTTATTTTGTTATTTGGTTTTTTTTTTAGGAGCATTAGCAACTAAGGCCATATTGCCCCGGGATATGCGGTGGTCATTCCCTGACCTTTCCGCATCCTCCGTATTTGGTGGTGATGGGCTCAAACCCCGGTCTAATCAAGAAGCGTGTGCTACCCATTGCTGCTCCTTCCCACCTGGCTACAGAGGTGCCTTGTCTTCCTTCTGTCGATCTCGCTATTCAAGTTGCCTTTAGACCCTTTCAAGAAACTCGCTGTCTTTTTTCAGATGAGGTCTCCCTACTTGAACATAGTGGGATTATGACCTCGCTATCTCTACAGGATAATGTTTGATAAATCATCAATAGGACACCATGGATTTTCCTGGCTGCCTGTTTACGATGTTCAGAAAACTTCATATCTGCCTGTATCATAACTTCCAGATCCCTTTCTTCCTCTATTGTTTTTAATTCAATTCCAAAAAGTGTATGTTGTTATTTGGTTTTTAGGAGCATTAGCAACTAAGGCCATCATATTGTTCCGGGATATGCGGTGGTCATTCCCTGACCTTTCCGCATCCTCCGTATTTGGTGGTGACGGGCTCGAACCCCGGTCTAATCAAGAAGCGTGTGCTACGCACTGCTGCTCCTTCCCACCTGGCTACGGAGGTGCCACCAAGTGTATAATATATTTTGGGATTGCTCTTCCCCAAATGTAAGACCTTGGATTTTTCTGAATTAAAACTTAGTTGTCACTTTTCTGACCATTCTTGAAGCCTGTTCAAGTCATCCTGAAGGAGCTCTGCTTGGCACTGATCATTAACGACTACCAATCTTTACGTTGTCCACAAATTTTGACATCACACCTTCTCTGCCTTCATCAATGTCATTTATGAAATGGGCACTGCTCGTTCTGCACAGTTTTATCAATGTGCACTGCTCTGTTTGGACTAATGTTGTTGTCCTCCACGGTTCAGTGGTTCAGTATTTTGCCCATGTTGTTTTCTGTATTTATTAATGATATTGATGAAGCTATATTAGGATTAATGTTCAAGTTTGAAGATGATACAAGGGTTGGCAGGGTGGTAAATGACAGTAAACAAGATCTAGAAAAATTAGGCAAATGGCAGTTGAAGTTGAACTTGAGAAATGCAAAGTATTGAATATGGATAGCAGTAATCCTATATAAGATTTAATCATATATACGGAATAATGTACCAGATATATCCACTCAATGGAGAATGAAAAAGATCTGGGGGGGGGGTTCATTGTGTAGTCAGTTATGAAATTCTTTGAGCAGTGTGAACAGGTAGGCAGAACAGCTCATGTCAATGATGTACAGGAATTTTCCAAGGGGTTGATTATTTCATTGTATAAGATATTGGTCAGGTTGCATCTTGAGTACTGTATACAAGTGTAGGCCTCATTTCAGGAAGAATTTGGATCTATTGGAATTTGTGCAGAGAAGATTAGCTGGGGGGGTGGGGAGGTGGAATAGAAGGTACACTTACCAAGGTCTTCAGTTCTGAAAATTGCAGCATCTGAAACTTGAGATCCTTCAACATGAGAAGATCTGATAAAGGTATTAAAGGATGCCCTCAGTATTTAGCATCCTTACTTTTGCTCAGACAACAAGTGAAAGGGAATAAATTCAAATTGATGAAGGGTGGTTGCAGGATAGATGTAGAAATTTGTTTTCAGGTAGCTGGTTGTGGGAACAGACTTCCATCAAATGTTGTGGAAATGTGTAGCTTGAATAAATTTAAGGAAGAACTAGACAAATTATTAGAGTTAATGTCGTAAGGTTTTTTTTTGTGGCTGATGCTGTATAATGTCGCTTCCTTGCATCATTTGCCACTGCTATTACAAATCAAGGTGCAGATTGTAAACTTTATAAACAAATGATTCATGATCTGTTCCTTTGATTTTCAAAGTTGTTTTCATGTTATCATAAACTGAAATCGTCTAATGTTAGTTGCAATTTAATTAAGAAATGGCAACCACATACTGAAAGATTTTGAATCATCAGCAGATGTTTTATTTGAATAGCATTAGTAGAGGCATATGATGCAAGAAAGCAAGCTTATACAGGGTGTCTCAAAAATATTGGTACAAATGTTTAAGGGAGGTAGGTAACATCTAAAGGGAATGTGAATTGCATAGAAACCCATAACCGGAAACATCACCATAAGTTGATAGACGGTGCTGTTCATCAGTTCCCGAGAGGGAAAATTTCTGGTTTACTCATTCAAGCAGTAGTCGCATCACGAAGAGCATGCATCGATATACAAACTGTGACCTGGCAGACATGCCAGCTCACAGTTTGTATATCCATACCTAGTGTATGGATTAGCAAAGGACAATGGATGAGCCGCTCAACGAATTTATGGAGAACGCTTCCCAGACAGACATATACCAGACCACCATTTACGCGTGTGCATCAAAATTTGTGCGATTATGGGTCATTTAGAGGTAACAGGAGTAGTGCGGGCAGACCCCGTTCGACGTGAACTCACGCCATAGAAGAAAGAGTGTTGAATGCCATCCAGAATAATCCTGCTACCAGCACATGTGCCGTTGCCTCTGACTTAGGAGTGTCTCATTGCAGTGTACAGCATGTCTGGCACGACAATTCCTTACACCCCTTTCATCTCCAAAGGGTTCAGTTACTGCTCCCCAAGATCATCCTGCACGTGTGGCTTTTGCACAGTGGTTGCTCCAAGAAAGTGTTCAAGACTTGAATTTTCCAGCCTATGTTTTGTTCACGGTTGAGGCTTATTTCACTCGCAAAGGCTTATTCAATCAGCACAATGCTCATGTGTGGGCTCACGACAACCCACACGGTGTGCGCCTCCATGCGGCACAACATCGCTTCGCAATAAATGTGTGGGCAGGTATGGTCGGTGACTGCTTAGTCTGCCCATACCTGTTACCACCCCGCATGAACTCCACTATATATCTTTCTTGAACAAGTTCTACCAGCGTTACTTGACGATGTTCCAGCAAATGTGAGACGCAACATTTGGTTTCAACATGACGGGGCGCCTGCCCATTACGGAAGGTGTGTTCGTGACCATTTGAACAGGCATTTTGGGCGTCGATGAATTGGCCGGGGTAGACCGTTGCCTGGCCCCCACGCTCACCTGACTTATCGAGCCTTGATTTCTTTCTGTGGGGGGGGCCCTCAAATCTATCATGTATGAATCGCCTGTGGAGATGGAAATGGATCTTGTGGCGAGACCCTGCGCTGCTGCTACTGTCAAAGAAACTCCAGGTGTATTTGACCGTGTCCGCCAATCCATGCTGCATCGGTGTCACGCATGCATTGCGTCTCATGGTGGAACCTTCGAGCATCTGTTGTAAACATAATGAAATGCATCCATCTCGTTCTCCATTTTTAATATTATGTCAAATAAATGCTTGCCACTAATTACTGTCTAATTACTGTCACTAATTACTACTAGCCAAAAAAAAAAAAAAAAAATCCCTTTCTGTTTCACCGATCCATTCCCTCCAAAAGTTTGTCTAGTTCAATCTTGAATTTATTTAAGCTGTCAACTTTCCCAACGACAGATAGAAGTTTGTTTAAACAATCGAGCACCTGCTGGCTAAAGGCAAATTTCTGCACATCTATTCTTCAAGTGTCTTTCCTCAATTTGAATTTATGCCCCAGGTGAGGAATCTGAGCAAGAGGAAGAATCCCATCAGCACTGAGCTTGCTGAAACTATTCCAGGCCTTATACACCTTAATCAGATCACCCCGCAGGTGTCTTGTCTCCAGGCTGCAATTTGCAGAGCTTAACAGCAACCCTTTGTTCCACTCACTAATCTCATTGCCCTTATCTACAACTCTAGATCATTTCCTAAAATGAGACCTCCAGACCTGTATGTATGGCTCAAGGTAATGGCCTGACCCTTGTCTTATATAAGGGGATAATCACCTCCTTATCCCTGCTAGCAAAATTCCTATACAGTAAACCCCCGCTATTCGCAGTATCTGTATTTGTGGTTGCTGATTTAATATGAAATTAAACCTAAAAAATGTGAATTTTAAAGTGCCGTGAACATTTTCCGCCATAAAAAAACATGTGCGTGGCTAAAATTATCTTTCCCGGTCAAAACAGCGCTCAGTGGGTGGGGGGGAGAAGGGTGACAAACTCGCGAGCGTGGATGTTTCTCGCTAATCTTTGTTCAGTATGTGTTATGCACTTGTCATGGAAGGTTTCATCGTTTGCTTTTAATTTATATGCTTATAAATTGAATAAATTTATCAATTTATAAACTGATATGCTTACAAAAGTGATAAATCTACCGTTTTGCAGTGTAAAACAGACTTTTTCGAGTGTGTTAATGGAAGAAAGTGACTTTATTGTGGACAAGTTCTTTCTAATCCGTACAAAAATATGGCTATGAATAACAAAGGAAATGTGAAAAGATCAAAGAAGGTGATGACATTAGGGAATAAAATTGAGTTATTAGACAAAATTTCTAATGGTGAAAGTGTCACCTCAGTGGCAAAACATTATAAAATCAATGAGTCAACGGTACGATCAATCAAAAAATCGGAAGAAAAAATCCGAGGTAGTGTCCGTGAAAACGCGCTAATTGCTTCAAAAATTTGCTCTGTAACTCGTGATGTTAAATTAGAAAAAATGGAAAAGGCTTTAAATCTGTGGATAGAAGACCGAACTCAAAATAAAATTCCCTTAAGTTCACTCATCATTCGTGAAAAGGCAAAACTCCTTTATCAACACTTTAGCAAAACTGGTGATAGCACTGGCAGGATAAGTTTTTTAGCTAGCAAAGGCGCTGGTTTGAAAGATTTATTTGAAATTTCTAATAAATATTACATTTAATATTAAATTGTTTCTTATTTTCATTTCGAGGCAATATGCTTGCATTTCTAATGGTCATATTATGAAGGTACATATAATACATACATAGACAAAATTTTAGACTAGTTTTTCTTATATATTTGATACTTTGGAACGGAACCCCTTTATTACTATGGGAGCCATAACTCAGTATTCGCGTTTTCGGTATTCGCGGCATTTCTCAGGAACGTAACCCCCGCGAATAGCGGGTGTTTACTGTATATCATTGAGCTTCTTTTGCAGCCTGTTTGTACTACTCAGAAAACTTCATATCTGATTGCACAATTACCCCCAGGTCTTTTTCATTCTCCACTACCCTGAGTGTAGCACCAAACAGTTCGTATATTACTCTGGGGTTACTGCTCCCATATGCAGCACTTTGAATTTTCCAGTGTTAAACTTCAGTTTCTTCCTCTCAGCCCATCTGCTCAACTTTTCCAGATCATGCTACAGTAACGTACTGTCCCTGCTGTCATTAACAACCCTACCAACCTTCATATCGTCTTCAAACTTGGACATTAAGGCTGATATACCTTCATCAATATCATTGATAAGTACAGAAAATAACAAATGGCCCAACACGGAACCCTGGGGATACGACTAATAACATTAGTCCATGAAGCGCAATGTCCATTGATTAACACTCTGTCTACTCCCACTCAATCATCCCTTTATCTATCGCAACAACTTGTCCTTAATGCCATATTGCTCCAATTTTTATAATACTCTTCCATGTGCAACAGTATCTAAAACTTTCCTAAAATCCTAGTATACAGGGTGTCTCAAAAATATTGGTACAAACGTTTATGGAAGGTAGGCAACATCTAAAGAAATGTGAATCGCATAGGAACCCATAACCTGGAAACGTCACCGTAAGTCGGTAGATGGCGCTGTTCATCAGTTCGCAAGAGAAAAAATTACTGGTTTTCTCATTCAAGCAGTAGTCGCCGCACGAAGAGCATGCATCGATATACGAACTGTGAGCTGGCAGACATGCACCTAGTATATGGATTAGCAGAGGGCAATGAACGAGCCACTCACCAAATTTATGGAGAACACTTCCTAGAAAGACAGACATGTACCGGACCACCATTTGTTTGCACTTATGCATCACAATTTGTGCGATTATGAGTCATTTAGAGGTAACAGTAGTAGTGCAAGCAGACCATGTTCAATGTGAACTCCCGCCATGGAAGAAAGTGTGTTGAATGCCGTCCAGAATAATCCTACTACCAGCACATGTGCCTCTGCCTTAGGAGTGTCTCGTTGCAGTGTACAGCGTGTCTGGCATGACGATTCCTTACACCCCTTTCATCTCCAAAGGGTTTAGTTACTGCTCTCACGACAACCCACATGGTGTGCGCCCCCATTCGGCACAACATCGCTTCGCTATAAATATGTGGGCAGGTATGGTCAGTGACTGCTTAGTCGGCCCATACCTGTTACCATCCCGCATAAACTCCGCTAAATATCGGATCTTTCTTGAACAAGTTTTACCAGGGTTACTTGACGATGTTCCAGCAAATGTGAGATGCAACATTTTGTTTCAAAATGACGGGGCGCCTGCCCATTATGGAAGGTGTGTTCGTGACCATTTCAACAGGCGTTTTGGGTGTCATTGGATTGGCCGTGGTGGACCCGTTGCCTGTCCCCCACGCTCACCTGATTTATCGAGCCTTGATTTCTTTCTGTGGGGGCCCTCAAATCTATCGTGTATGGATCGCCTGTGGAGATGGCAATGGATCTTGTCTGCGCTGCTGCTACTGTCAAAGAAACTCCAGGTGTGTTCGACCGTGTCCGCCAATCCATGCTGCGTCGGTGTCACGCATGCATTGCGTCTCATGGTGTAACCTTCGAGCATCTGTTGTAAACATAATGAAATGTATCCATCTCGTACTCCATTTTTACTATTATGTCAAATAAATGTTTGCCACTAATTACTGTCTTGTGTCATTTCTGCTTCTTGTGCCTCTGCTACTACTTTCCCGTGACGTTTCTGGTTATGGGTTCCTATGCGATTCACATTCCTTTAGATGGTACCTACCTCCCCTAAATGTTTGTAGCAATATTTTGGAGACACCCTGTATATCAAAATTATTTTTGCATCCAGTTCCTTTGTGACCACATTGTAGTATCCAATCAAATTGGTCAGACAAGCTTTCCCCTTAACAAACCATGCTGTGTCTGAACTATACCTGCATCTAGAGATGATCCTGCAGTAATTCTTTAACCAGTGACTCCATTATTTTCCCCAGAACAGAAGGTAAACTCACCAGTATGTAATTACTTGTCACCTTTCAATTCCCCTTTATGAATTGGGGACACATTTGAACTTTTTTTGAGGAATGAGAGTAGCCTTGTGCGGGCAAAGTTTTTACGGATCTGGCAAATAGAGAAGTTTTTTTTAAATTCTTGCTATCTTAGTGACTTAAATTGACATATTAATTTATTTTATAGAAGTAGCTTTATATTCCTAGTTAAGATACTTAGTTTCAACAATAGAGATTTTGTAGGTTATTACTTAGTATTGGTAAGGGTATCCAACCCATGTTTTACAAGTTTTTGCAGTTCCAGAGAATGGGGGGGGGGGGGTAGTTATATTTAGCTGCTTTATTGACTTAATTGTTATATTAAATTATTTTTTATAAGTAGTATTTTTTATTGTTATATTAAATTACTTTTTATAAGTAGCTTATAGACCTAGTCAAGATCCTTGGTTTATTCTGAATTTAGATAGTAATATTTTTGAAGTTAATTAATACTTAGTGTCTGTAGATTTACCATTTGTAACTTGCTGCCATTGTTATACAATACAACATTATATCCCATACTAGATAGTGTTAGCTTAGTATAGTATATAGTATTATCGATTAATCATTAAAATTTATTAATCTTGTTAAACTTCATTATCAATTAAGTTGTTCTTATTTAACTAAATATATTTGAGTTAGATTTTACAAATGTAACATTATTAATTAATATATAACTTGATACGGAAGTTATATAATGGAACTTGGAGATAATACTTGATACTGAAAAAAATAAAATAAAATAAAATACATATATATAATGTTATAACTTCATTGGGATATAAGTTTAGGGTTATAATTTTGTACTGAAATTGAAATTTTATTGAAATTCATTTGAAATAATGACTCAGAGCAGAGCAGCAAAGCAAAAGACTCAAGCTAATGGGAGTGCTGTGCCTCAGGGGAGAACTGAGGAGGGGCAGTTGCCTGCTGAATCACAGCCTTTTAAAATGCGCTGCTTGTTTGATGTTTGTGGATCAATCGGGTACGGGACATATTGCGAAAGGGAATGTCTTTGTGTGTGCACGATGTAAGGAGTGTGAGGAAATCAGGCATCAACTCAGCATTGTTATCGGCCTATATGACAGCTTGAAGGACAGGGTGGATGATCTCGAAATATCTAAATTGAGGAGCCCATCAAGCTCTCAGCTGCCCATATCAACGCCAGAGCTTGAACATCACACAACCCACAAGGCAGAATGCGTTGGTCCCAACACAGTAACTAGTCATTGTTGGTGACTCTATTGTCAGGGAAATGGGGAACATATTGTGTAAAAAGGGTAGGTGGAACAGGACCAGGGTATGTGTGCTAGGGGCAAAGGTGATGACGTTGTAGAGCAGATATCATCTTTTAAGGGCACTAATGATATTAAGAGTAGGAGTGATATTGGATTGGAGTGATATCACAAAGGGTGATATTGTACACGTTGGCACTAATGATATTAAGAGTAGGAGACCGGCAGAATTATTTAACAAGTACAGGCCCTGTTGAAAAAAAGCCAAGAATTAGGGTTGAATTATAAAGTGTCTGCAATTCTGCCCAGATACGATAGGAGGGAGTATATAATGGGAGCACTGTCGATCAATTCAGCTCTGGAGAGATTGCACAAGGCTCAAGTGGTAGAATTTTTCTCAGCCTGGTTTGTGCTTGTTAATAGGAGAGACTGTTTCTACAGGGATGGGATACGCTTAAATAGAAAGGGTGCAAGAATATTTGCTGATGCTATCGAGGTAGTGTTAGGTGGGTCAGAAAACTGCTAGCTTGGGGAGGATACAAGGACTAAGAGATTAACAGTCGCCGCTGGCAGAGGTGAAAGCGATTCTTGCACTGCTTCTATTGGAATGAGTAGCAGCCTGGAAAACAGGATACAGGGGATTTCAAAGACTGCTGGGAGTCATTGTGGTACAAGGAAACACATGGGTTGTGTTAGGGTAGCTAAGAATAGGAACAGGTGCATGTATACTTGTGTGTACACCAATGCTAGGAGTTTGGTAAATAAATTTGAGATGTTGGTCAAAACATCAAAGGCAGATATTGTTGGTATATCAGAGATGTGGTGTCACACAGATATAAGGAATGCAGAACTGGAATTTGGGGATACATTGTGTACAGGAAGGATAGACAGGATAGGAAGGGAGGAGGGGTTTATGCTATTAGTTAAGAAACACATAAAATCCAAAGAGATACGGCCAGTGGACATCGCTGGACAGTGTAGTGTGGAGTCAGTTTGGTGTGACATAAGCACTGGGAAATCAAGGCCTAATGACTCTGATGAGTATAATAAAAGATTGTACAGGGAAATAGACTAGACCAGTAAATCAGAGAGTCTTAAATTGGATCATTTTAATTTCCCAGATATTGACTGGAATTTGTGGATTGGTCACTCACACACTAGCAAGGCTTTTGTGGATTTATTGGATGATTGTTTTTTCTACATCATCATGTTCGAGAGGCAACTAGAGGTAGTATTACTCTTTATCTAATTATCAGTAGAGATTCTTCATGCATTAAGAATCTGCAGATAAAGGAACCACTAGGTGGCAGTGATCATAGTGTGCTCAAGTGGGATTTACTCAAAGAGGTAACTACCATCAAGAATAAAGGGATGGGTTTTTGCTTTCATAAAGGTGACTACGGTGGTCTGAGACAGTATTTAAGTTCTATACAGTGGGGCCAACTGATGATGTTACCAACAGCAAATTCAAAATGGGAAGCATCCAAAGAACTTATCTTGGAAGCTACTTTGCTTTACATACCAACTAAGAAATATTGTTCAAGGTTTAGGCCTAAATGGATGTCAGATGAACTAATGAGACATATGGCAGAGAAGAAAAATGCATGGGATACATAAAAATTAATGGGTGATATGGAAGCCTATGATAGATATAAGCTGGTCTGTAACCAAGTCACAAAGCAGATTAGGCAGGCAAAGGCAGATGATGAGAAATCCTTGGCAAAGGATGCAAAGAAAAAACAGAAAAGAGTTCTTTATGTATGTAAACTCTAGAATGAAAGGGATGAATCAGATTGGTCCACTGGATATTGATGGTTCAAATGTTGATGATCCTGCTCAGATGGTTAACAAACTAAATGAGTATTTTGCATCTACATTCACACATGAGGAGTTATTCAGCAAGGGGAATGCCAGAGGTGTATTCAACTCTGGCAGTAAGCTAGAGAATCTTGTAATAACTGAGAGTAAAGTGGAGGAGAAATTGTTGAAGATAAACACAAGAAAGGCACCTTGGGTGAATGGGATCAATCCAGTTATATTAAAGGAGGCAGAAAAAAAGGAAGTAAGCAAACCCTTAGCCATAATTATGACAGCTTCTTTGGACTCAGGGGAGGTACCCATATACTGGAAATGTGCAAATGTGACCCCAATTCAGAAAGGAGGATCAAAGGGTGAAAAGTAATTATAGACCTGTGAGTTTAACTTCTGTTCCAGGAAAATTAATGGAGGCACTGGTTAAACAAGCACTGCAGGATCTAGACAAGACTTCAGTTATAGCTCGGACACAGCATGGTTTTGTTAAGGGAAAGTCTTGCCTGGCCAATTTGATTGGATACTATGATGCAGTCACAAAAGAACTGGATGCAGGGAATAACTTTGATAATACATATATATTTGGATCTTAGAATGGCTTTTGATACTGTTGCACAAATCGAAACAGTGTGGCATTGGAGGCAAATTGCTGCTATGGATAAAGGGGTGGTTGAGGAGAAGAAGACAGAGTGGTAATCAATGGACACTGCTAATCGTGGACTAATGTTATTAGTGGAGTCCCTCTGTGTTCAGTGTTGGGTCCATTATTGTTTTCTGTATTTATAAATGATATTGATGATGGTATATCAAGCTTAATGTCCAAGTTTGTGGATGATATTAATGTTGGCAGGGTTGTTAATGAGACTAATTACAGTACGCTGCTGCAACAGGATCTAGAAAAGTTGAGCAGATGGGCTGGAGGTGGCAAATGAAGTTTAACATTGACAAATGTAAAGTATTACATATGGGAAGCAGTAACCCCAGAGAAACATATCAACTCTGTGGTACTACACTGACAGTGGTAGAGAATGCAAGGGACCTGGGGGGTAATTGTACAGGCAGATATGAAGTTTTCTGAGCAGTACAGACGGGCTGCAAGAGTAGCTCATGGCGTCTTGTCAATGATATACAGGAATTTTTCTAGCAGGGATAAGGAGGTGATTATTCTCTTGTATAAGGCAATGGTCAGGCCACACCTTGAGTGCTGTATACAGGGGTCTGGAGGCCTCATTTCAAGAATGATGTACAGGGAAGGGCAACAAAAGCTCTTACGAAGGAAGGCTTATGTTTTGCAATTTACAATGTCTGGAGACTACGCACCAGCGAAGTGATCTGATAGAGGTGTATAAAGCCTTGAATGGTTTGAGCATGCTCAATACCGATGGGATTCTTCCTCTTGCTCAGAATAATCACCTGAGAGGGCATAAATTCAATTTTAGGGAAGACAGATATAGGATAGATGTAAAGTGTATTTAGGGTCATACGGCACCAGGGGTTTCCCCCATCTCCGCGTTGTTTACATTGTGATGGGTGTACCAGTTTGCTGGAAATGCCAGAGATTTAAAAGTGTATGGATATTGTACATGTGTAGTGTCGTGTACCGTTGTTCATCTGGTCATTTAGCCGCTGGACCCCTACTGAGGCCCAACGTTGCCCCACTTTAGCCCCGTGGAGGCAGACCAGGTACACCAGTATTATAATTATTTACTCTGGCAGGTCCTGCCACCTAATTTCCTTAGATTTCAGTGGCTAGGACCTAAAAAAAAAAAAAAAAAAAAAAATGCACATATACGACATACAAAAATGCATATGCATACACATCAATTGGTATAAGTTAGTTCGCGTGGTGAAGGCGCTAGAATGAGAAGCCGAGAGTTTTGGGCGAAATTTATTTGGATGGTTAAATTTGGACTGTGTGGGACTGTCGCTTGCGTATAGTTAGAGAGGGGGAAGGGAAGTTGAAGATTGGGGGGGATATAGTCAGAGAAGGAGCCGATAGGGAAGGTAGCTCCAGCTTGCAGTGGGGCATGCCCATGCCCCACCAGAAAGAAGAGAAGGGTGGTGGAGGTTAAGGAGATGGCAAGCCGTCTCCCTCCCCCACCGGGGAAGGGGAGTAATAGTGGGCCAGACAAGGGAGCTGACCCAGATCGCCAATAGGGCGTGAAGGCTTGTGGCTGCGAAGTGGTCGTCTATCATCAGTGGCCTACCATCCAGGTTGGGTTGTTTGGATTCAGTCACAATGGGAAAATAGGGATTGGAGACTCCTGTTTTTGTTGTGCTGGTTATTCCGCAGGTCAGTGCGGCTTGGTGTGGTCGTTCAAGCAGTGAGCTATGTTGGTTCTGGTTGCTCAGGGTAGATGTGTGGAAATTTGCCTTTAGCCAGCAGGTAAACAGACTTCCATCCCTTATTGTGGAAGTTGATAGCCTAAATAAATTTAAGGCTCAGCTGGACAGGTATTTTGAACGAACAGAGGGGTGAAATGGAAGTGGGTTTTTTTTTTTTTTTTTTTTGGTTGATGCTGCATAAGCTTGCTTTCTTGCATCATATGCCTCTACTAATGCTAATGCTAAGACAGAGGGTGGTAATCAATGGGTGGTGCTCTTCATGGACTAATATTATTAGTGGTTGTTGTTGTTATTTAGCTTAACGACACAAGGGCTACTGAGGCCAAATTGTGTCTGCTCATAGTTTATTTAGTCGAAATATAACACTGTTGATGTTAAATTAAATACTCCTATATAGGCCAATACGTTTTAAAAATATTAAAAGTTCATTTATGTTTGCTTCATTTCCCAGGATATGAGTTAAATCATGTGAGAGGTTCAACCTAGAGACTGACTGAAAAGTGTTTGACCGTATGGTTGAATATAGGGGACAATCAAAGAGGAAATGCCTAACAGTAAGTTGACTGTCACAGGATGAACACTGGGGTGGATCTTCTCCCAGTAGCAGGAACAGATGAGTATGATGAGTGTGTCCAATTCTGAGTCTTGCCAGTACTACTTCCTCTCGTCTGTTTTGTCGAAAGCCTGAGAGCCACAGCTTTGGTTCTTGCTTTATCTGGTAAAGTTTATTGTTGGTGTTACTTTTCCAGATCTGTGACCAATTGTCGTAACTTGCTTTACGAATAACAGGCTTATAATCAGTGTAAGGAACCTGAGGATGTTCTGGGCCAGCTGGTTGAGGATTTTTAGCTGCAAGATCCGCACTTTCATTTCCCGGAATACCAGAATGGCCAGGGATCCAGCAAAAACTGATTGATTGATTAGACACACTGCAGGAAAATAGCTGAGAATGAATGTGTTTCAAGGTAGGATGAGAAGATGAAAAATTCTTCCTTATGGCAGAAACAGCACTGAGCGAGTCAGTGTAAATTATGACAGGTGAGATGGAAAGTTCAATAATTTTACTGAGTGCTAATTTGATGGCATATAATTCGGCTGTGAAGACGCTGCAGACTAATGGTAGTGAAGCAGTAACCGTTAGAGAAGGAAAAACTGCAGCTGCACCAACCGCAGTAGCTGTTTTGGATCCGTCAGTATAGACTTTACAGGCATGGGAGTTCAGAGTAGTGTGAGCTAAGTGCAACTGCCTGATATTAAAAGAAGGTACAGTATTCTTTCCCCACTCCAAAAAATGTGTATCATGGGAGGAAGAAACGTATGTCCAAGGTGGAACAGGTGCAGTTGTGTTCTGAAAAATATCGCTTAAATTGATATTCCAACTCTGAGAAAGCTCTTTAATCCTTAGTGAAGCAGGTCTGTTTTCATTTGGCTTGCTGTCATATATCAAATCCCACCGAGTATTATAAAGATACTCCCAACTGGGGTGAGATGGAAGACTCTGAATCTTAGCAGCATAGTGAAGCAGTAATGATTTCCTACGAAGATGTAATGGAGGATCGTGTGCTTCGATATAGAGACTCTGGATTGGAGAAGTCTTAAAAGCGCCCAACGCAGTCCTGAGAGCACTGTGCTGGACAATATTTAGATGTTGTAAAGTAGTGCTCCTGGCAGAGTCATACACCGGACAACAATAATCTAGCCGTGACCGGATTAAAGTTCTATAAAGGTGCAATAGTGTATACCGATCAGCGCCCCATGACATAGCCGAGACTGATCGCAGTATATTCAGATGCTTTAGACATGTATTTCTTAAATGAGAGATGTGAGCTTGAAAATTCAGCTTGCTATCTAATATCACTCCAAGGAATTTAATGGTACTTACAAGCGGGATTGGAATATTGTTTATTTGTAATTCCGGATCGGGATGGAGAGCTCGTTTCTTGCAAAAGTGGGTGAGAGTGCATTTCTTTTCTGATAGTCTGTAGCCATTCCGTGAAGTCCACGATTGTATTTTGGCAATGGCAAGTTGGAGCTGCCGTTCGATGGTGTTCATACTTTGAGATCGACAAGAAATTGTAAGGTCATCTGCGTACATGTAAGTTTCAACAGTTTTTGGGATGTCTCGTGTTATGCTGCTAACTCGGATTGAAAATAGTGTTGGACTAAGTATCGATCCCTGCGGGACTCCTTCTTCCTGAATGTGGGATGCAGAGAGTACATTTTTATATCGGACCTGAAAAGAACGCAATTGCAGAAAATTTTGAATTATTTTCGGCAAATGGCCCCTAAACCCCAAGTGGTAAAGGTCCATAATAATCCCATGACGCCATGTAGTGTCAAATGCCTTTTCAAGATCTAGGTTGACCATGACTAGATGTTGTTTCATGACAAAGGCATTGCGGATATGAGATTCGGCTTTGATAAGCACGTCCAGCGTTGATCTATTCTTCCGAAAGCCATACTGATGATCTAGAAGGAGATTTTGTGACTCCAGGATGTAAGTAAGCCTAGTGTGAACCATTCTTTCGAAAATTTTACCCAGGCAGCTCGTAAGAGATATTGGCCTATAGTTTTCAACACAGGAATGATCTTTTCCTGGTTTTGGTAAAGCAATAATGAAAGAATGACGCCAGGAAGAAGGATAGGCATTTTCGGAGAATATCCGATTATAAAAGATTAACATGGTACTCAAATCTTCTTGAATTAAATGCTTCAGCATAACATAATGAACTCCATCTGGGCCTGCAGCACTGTTTGAAGATCTGTTTAACAATTCTTGAAGTTCTATGAATGTAAAGGGTTGGTTGTACGGGAAAGAACGGTGCGTGAAAAAGTTGATTTTATATCGTTCTGCACTAGCTTTGATGTTCTGAAATGTGGACCCATAGGAGGCAGAAGCAGAGATTGTAGCAAATGATTCAGCAAGTGCATTAGCAACTTCTTCAGCTGTAGATAGGTCTTTCCCTTTCCAATGAAGTATTGGAGAGGGCATACGAGTGAATTTCCCATTTAGTGCCTGTATTTTTTTCCAAATGAGGCGTGTGTCGGTGTCTTTTGTGATTGTTGAGGCAAAAGCGATCCACGAGTCTCGTTTCGCTTTCCGTCTAATCTGCCTTGCTTTTGCTTTAAACCTTTTATAAGCAATGAGGTTATTAGTGGTGGGATTCTTACGGAAATTATTCCAAGCTCGGTTTTTTTCCTGTTTGGCGGTGAAGCAATCTGTTCCACCAGTGATTTCGGTGATTGTGATATGTCTTGGATTTTGGAATGTAGGTATTTGCTGCAGTCAGAATCTGATTGGTGATGTAAGTATTTACATCATCAATAGGTTCTTTTTTAACGTAAAGTCTGTCTAGAAGTATTTGAGCAGAATAGGCATCCCAGTTCACCTTTTTAAACTTCCAAGAGGATCGTTTATCAGGATTTGGTGTTACTCCTGTTTGTAAGGAGCAAATGATCGGAAAGTGATCACTGCTAAAAGGATCAGTTAATACAGACCATGTCATGATTGGAAAGATGGAAGGTGAGCAAACTGACAAGTCAATTTGAGAAGTAGATCCTGTAGGTAGGTGGATGTAGGTAGGAGATCCAGAGTTTAATAAATTTAGGTCATTATTATATATAAATTCCTCGATCAACTTGCCTCTTCTGTCCATTGTAGCTGATCCCCACAATGGATGGTGTCCATTAAAGTCACCGAAAAGACAAATTGGAGTTGGAAGTTGTGCGATGAGGTTGTCAAGTTCTGATTGGCCCAGTGATAGAGATGGTGGAATATAAATCGAAACAATGGTAACTGAAATACCAACTGCAATCCGAGCTGCCACAGCTTCTAGGCTGGTTCTTAATTGGATCGGTCTGGACGGTATGTTAGTATTTACAAGAATGGCTACTCCTCCACGGGCAGGAGACTCTGGGCTTCTGTCTCGTCTGTATATCATAAAATTTGAGAATTTCGGCGAAACTTGGGGTGACAAGAATGTTTCCTGTAGGCATATACCTATGGGGTTAAACTGAGAGATTAAATCCCTTATGTCATCAGAATGGCTGCTTAGTCCTCTACAATTCC
Source organism: Mastigoproctus giganteus (assembly GCF_048544385.1). Classification (NCBI taxonomy): domain Eukaryota; kingdom Metazoa; phylum Arthropoda; class Arachnida; order Uropygi; family Thelyphonidae; genus Mastigoproctus; species Mastigoproctus giganteus. Next base: position 170,192,946 of record NC_143586.1, on the reverse strand, counting down.
ACTGTATGATGTTAGGCATTATTTTTGTTTGGCTGAAGATGATTCATCTGACTGTTTTTTACGTGCAGGGCATTTTTTTCGGTCTTTTTTTGGGAATAATGGACGTCCAGTATCCATAGTGTCATTGGCATGGAGTTCTAGGATAGGGTCTTCATCATTTTGATGTATATCCACTTCCATAGTGTTGGTTGATGGATCAGTTTCCTTAGAGTCTTTATTGGGTTTCAATCTTTCTGCATCATTTGAGACTGTCACAGTATCAGCTGGGATACTAATTGGGGTGTTGGTGGCATGGCTGGTTTTAGTTTTAGAATTTTCTTTTACAGTGGTTGATAAGGTTGTTTTAACCCAATTAGCTAGCGAGACGTTGGGCGGTATTGAGACATCTGTTTGAATTGCAGTTGTATGAAAACTGCGGGTTCAAGAGGCATATGATGGACTTGGCATGGTCAACATTATTTGTCTGCGTGCCTCAGGATATGTGACTTTATGTTCTACTTTGTATTTTTGGATTGTCCTACCTGTTTTCCACATCTCACATGATTTAGAAAAGGCAGGGTGATTGCCTTTGCAGTTGGGGCAAATGGGAATTGCGGCTGGACAATCTGCCTGTGTATGATCTTTTGCTCCACAAATAGGACAGATGGCGTCACCTCTGCATGCCTGCTGTGAATGGCCATATTTTTGGCATTTGAAACAGCGAAGAGGATTTGGGATGTATGGACGAATTCGACAATTTAAATATCCAGCTTTTACTGAGGATGGCAAATCAGGAGTACTAAAAGTTAAAATGATGGAACGAGTTGGAATGAGATTTCCATCTTTTTTTGTCATAATTCTTTTAGCAGCGATTACCTTTTGATGGCTAAGTTCTTGGACTAATTCCTCCTCAGACAGTGTAATTAAGTCCCATTCTGTGATGACTCCTTTAGATGAATTTAAGGTATTGTGAGGAGTGACAGAGACTGGTAATCCACCAAATGTAGTTGTTTTTAATAGCCACTCAGAATGTTTGGATGTGGCTGTTTCAACCAGGAGATCTCCTGATTGTAGTCGCTTCACCTTTTTTGGTGATCCTGCAATAGATTCTAGATGTCTTTGAATCATAAATGGTGATAACTTGCCCATGGGCTGCGTGGACAGAGAGTGTATCACAAGAAAATTAGGGATGTCTGGACGCTGTGCTTCAGTTCGAAGCCTTTTTGGTTGATTAATATTATCAAGACAGGATTCTTGTCTTGAGCTTGAAGGCTCTAAGGGTGGAAAATTGTTTGAATCCATGATAGCTCCTTTTCGCCCTGGGGGTTTATCTTTACCACCCAGGTTTCCAGCCCCGCCACGGGGAGGCAGGAGCAGTGCCACGAGGTGACCAAGCGGCTGGGTTAGTAAGTTAGTACTAATAGAAAAAAACAGAAAGGTGGTTTCCCTTTCTGGGCTTCTGCCTACTTCTTGTAGTGTGAGAGAGCTACTATGCTATAGAAATCAAGAAAACGGTTTTTCAAACTAAAATAGAAACTGTTCGCTCAAATGTTCTCTGTAGAAAAACGCTTTGGAAAATGCACTAGATCGCTTGGCCACGGAACGCTTGGCACCCGGGGCCTATTATTAGTGGAGTCCCCCATGGTTGGTGTTGGGTCCACTACTGTTTTGTATATTTATCAACGATATTGATGAAGGGATATCAGGTTTAGTGTCGAAGTTTGCAGAAGGTACAAAAGTTGGCAGGGTTGTTAATGATAGTAATGGCAGTGTGCTACTGCAACAGGATCTAGGAAATTTGGGCAGATGGGCTGAAAAGTGGCAACTGAAGTTTAACCGTGACAACTGCAAAGTACTGCATATGGGTAGAAGTAACCTCAGAGAAACGTACCAACTCTGTGGTATTATACTTAAGTGGTAGAAAATGAAAAAGACATGGGAGTAATTGTGCAGTCAGATATGAAGTGTTCTGAGCAATGGAGACAGGCTGTCAGGGCAGGTCATGGGGTTTTGTCAATGATATATAGGAATTTTGTTAGCAGCGAAAAGGAGGTGAGGAGGTGATTGTCCCTGTATAAGGCAATAGTCAGGCCACACCTTGAGTACTGTGTACATTTGTGGAGGCCTCATTTTAAGAAGGATGTAGATTTGCTTGAGTGCGTCATCTAAAGGAGTCATCACAGAATGGGACTTAATTACACTGTCTGAGGAGGAATTAGTCCAAGAACTTAGCCATCAAAAGGTAATCGCTGCTAAAAGAATTATGACAAAAAAAGATGGAAATCTCATTCCAACTCGTTCCATCATTTTAACTTTTAGTACTCCTGATTTGCAAGATTGGTGAGGGGAATGAAGGGA